>NC_133459.1:50908333-51221388 GCF_048565385.1 Saimiri boliviensis
TAAAGGACTATTATTCAAAATATACAAAGAACTAAACTCAACAGTTGGAAAATAACCTGTTTAAAAAATGGACCAAAGACCTTACTACTTCACCAAAGAAAACAGAATAGCAAATAAGCATATGAAAAGATTTCCACATAATGTCATCAGGGAGATGCAAATTAAAACAACAAAGAGCCAGGTAAGGTGGCTCACACCTATAATCCCAGCACTTTGGGAGGCCAAGGCAGGCAAATTACTTGAGCCCAGAAGTTCGAGACCAACCTGGGCAACATGGAGAAACCCTATCTCTAAAAGTATACAAAAATTAGCCACGCATGGTGGCTCATGCCGGTAGTCCCAACTACTTGGGAGGTTGGCGCAGGAGGATCACTTGAGCCAGGAAGTAGAGATTGCTGTGAGCAGAGATTGTGCCACTGTAATCTAGCCTGGGCAACACAGGAAGACCCTGTCTCAAAAATAAGCACATAAATAAAACAAAATATTAAGTTGGTGCAAAAGTAATTGGGGTTTTGCCATTAAAAGTAATCTCACACTTTGGGGGGTGAGGTGGGCTTGAGCCCAGGAGTTCAAGACCAGCCTGAACAACATGGCAAAACCCCATTTCTTCTAAATATACAAAAAATTAGCTGGGTGTGGTGGTGTGTGCCTGTAGTCCCAGCTACTCAGGAGGCTGAGGTTAGGAGGTTAGCCTAGGAGGTTGAGACTGCAGGAACCCATGACTGCACCATCTTACTCCAGCCTGGGAAATGAGGGTGAGACACTGTCTCAAAAAAAGAAATAAATATTATTACAGAACTAAGAGAATGGCCACAATCCAGAACATGGACAAGTACTCAAACACTGGGTGGATGCGGAGCAACAGGCACTCTCCCACATTGCTGGTAGAAAAGCAAACTCATAAGGTCACTTTGGAAAACAGCTGGCCATTTCTTACAAAACTAAACACACTTGTATATATGATTCACCAATGTGACTTCTTCATATTCACTCAAAAGACTTGAAAACTATATACATACAAAAACCTGCACACAGATGTTTATAAGTTTTATTCGAAATACCCAAAATTTGGCAGTAACACAGATGTTCTTCCATATGTGAATGAGTAAACTGTAGTACATCCAGACAATGGAATATTACTGAGCACTAAAAAGAAATGATAGACCAGGTGTGGTAGCTCATGCTTGTAATCCCAGCACTTTGGGAGGCCGAGGCAGGCAGATCACCTGAGGTCAGGAGTTCAAGACCAGCCCGGCCAACATAGTGAGACCCTGTCTCTACTAAAAGTATAAAAACTAGAAGGTGTGAGCACATGCCTGTAATCCCAGCTACTCGAGAGGCTCAGGCAAGAGAATGGCTTGAATCACTTGAACACGGGAGGTAGAGGTTGCAGTGAGCTGAGATCATGCCACAACACTCCAGCCTGGGCAACAGAGCGAGACTCTGTCTCACCAAAAAAAAAAAAAAAAAAAAAAAAAAAAAAAAAGATTTAGAGGTTTGAGAAAAAAATTCTAAAAATTAAAAAACAAAAACAAACAAATGAGCTATCAGGCTATGAAAAGACATGGAAGAAATTTAAACACATATTACTGAGTGATGGAAGTCAATCTGAAAAGGCTACATACTATATGATAGAAAAGGTAAAACTATGAAGACAGTACAAAGATCAGTGGTTGCCAGGGTTGAGAGGAGAATGACCAGGCAAACTACAAAAAATTTTTAAGGCAGTGAAAATAGTCTATGTAATACTATAATGACATATATTGATATATCACTGATTATGATAAAATGTGTACATCATTATATATCATCCAAGCCCTTAGAAAATACAACATCAAGAGTAAATGTTAATTGCAAACCATGGACTTTGGGTGATTATATGTCAATGTAGGTCATCAGTTGTAACAAATATACCACTCTGGTGGAGTTAGTAATCGGGGAGGCTATGCATGTGTGGGTAAAGGAGGTATGTTGGAAACTCTACCTTTCTCTCAATTTTGCTGTAAACTTAAAACTGCTCTTAGAAAATACTTTAAACACACACCCAAACATACATCACCCAACATAGCAACTTAAAATCTTTGGCTAGAAAAGGATTTAAACAAAAATTTAAAATTTTGATTTCCCTTACGCTGTTTAAAAAAGGGAAGGAAATGCTGGTAAAACCATATATATTCATTAGAACTTCTTAAAACTTACTAAGGCTATCTGACATCTACTATATGGCTTATTATTTTGTGATTTTCTTTGCCGTAACTATCAAAGTTTATATGAAATCAGAATTTGTGACTTTCCAACCAATTCTGATGCTTGTCTCTTAACTGAAAATAGTCACCATTCTAAAAAATTAGAATTGGATCCTCCCTAACGCCTATAAATCTACTTTGTGCCAAGAATCAGGAGGAATAGATAGATGATTAATATTTCCTTTATACCAATTTTCGAGAGTATAAATTGACTATAGCAAGGAACTTTATGAGTCACCAATTCTGAGTGCATGAGTATAATCTGTTTCTTTCAATGTACATTCTTGTGTTTAATGCAATGAATATGACTTTAGAAGGCATAAGGAAGAATTTCCTTGGGTTCATTCTTAACCAAAATTTACAAGGTTGATCAAAGTACACATAAGAATCAATCAATCTTCGCTGCCAGGCAACAGGAGGGAAAATATTCTAGAAAGAAACTTGTGTACTTGTATCTTTAAGACTATAAAATATATGAGTTGATGGCTGGCTACAAGAATTTCACAGTCATTCACAGTACTATAGGACTGTAAAATTTAAAAATGTTACAAAAGATATTCAACATTTCCGTTCATCTAATATTCTTTTGGTAGTCTTATTCTCCCATAATAATTTTTTCAAAAATATTCATTAATTATAGCATTAATGGAAAGAGAAAACTTAGGACATCCATGATGGAAAAATCCTTCATGACAACATGAACCAAGCAAAACCTCCTGTATTTAGATCTACTGTTTTCACAAAAACTCCTTCACGGTTTTCTTAAACACCTACCTCTTGTAGAACTGGGATAACAGGTGGCTTTCTCTGCTGCAGAAAGTACAGCACCATAAGGATATATGCATATGAAGATAAACTTCCCCTGGAAGCATCCCCAATGTCACATCGCTAAAAAACAACATGATTGGAAACAAAACTTCAGAGTCTTACACCATGCAGAAATACTGAATATTCTGCCACATCATTTTTTTTTAAACCCACAGAACTGGGTAAAACTGGGTTAAAAACAAACTGCTATAGGCTGGGTGCACCATCTATAATCCCAACGCTCTGGGAGGCCAACGTGAAAGAATAGCTTGAGCCTAGGAGGTCAAGACCAGCCTGGGTAAGGTAGTGAGACTCCCTCTCTACAAACAAACAAAAAACTGCTATACATGATGTGGGGAAATAGGTACTCTCATACACTGCAAGTGAGAGTAAATTAATGCAAACACTATGAAGAATAGTTTGACAATATCACAATTACAAAAGCACATTTTCTTTGAACTAGAAATCCTATTCTAAGAATGTATCCTGCAAACATGCCAAAAATATGTGAAATAACTAAGAAGGTTTCTTTAATTGTAACACTGTTATAATAGCAAAAAATCAGAAATAATTTTAGGTTCATCAGTAAAGCACAGGTTTAAATAACTAAGGATTATTTACATAATGGAAAGGTATACAGACATTAAAAAAGAACAAGGTCCTTGATGATCTAGTAGTTAGGAAAAATATCTTTTTTAATAAACAAAAAATAAATGAGCTCAAGTTCAAGACCAGTCTGGGCAACATGGCAAAACCCCTTCTCTACAAAAAAATACAACAACAGCTAGGCATGGTGGCACATGCCTGTATTCCCAGCTACTCAGGAGGCTGAGGTGGGAGGATCAATTAGGCCCAGGAGGTCGAGGCTGCAGCATGCAGTAATCACACCACTTTATTCCAGCCTGTGCAACAGAGTGGGACCCTGTCTCAAAAACAAAAATAAAGGCTGGGCAAGATGGCTCACACCTCTAATCACAGCACTTTGGGAGGCAGAGGTGGGCGGGTCACCTAATGTCAGGAGTTCGAGGCCAGCCCATCTATAACATGGCAAAACACTGTCTTTACTAAAATTACAAAAAGTAGCTGGTCGTGGTAGCAGGCACCTATAATCCCAGCTACTTGGCAGGCTAAGGCAGGGAGAATTGCTTGAACCCAAGAGGTGGAGTTTGCAGTGAGCTGAGATTGTGCCACTGCACTCCAGCCTGGGTGACAGAGCAAGACCCCATCTCAAAAACAAAAAAAGAAAATTAAAATTTAAAAAAAGAGAACAAGGAAGTTAATCTACTAATAAGAAATTATCTCCAAAATCTACTGCTAGGTTAAAAAAAAAAAAGCAAAGTACAAGATAATATATTCAGTGTGTTTATATCTGTAATAAAAAGGAGATGGGAAATTTATGTATTTCTTAGTACTGGTATAATATATTTCTGGAAGGATGCAGGGAAACTCTTAACACTGGGTGTCTCCAGCAAGAGGCAATGATTGGCTAGGAGATAAGTATGGAAGGAAGATTTTCGATTTTCTACCGTAAGTTCTTTTAGACCTTTTGAATTATTTTTGTCAATCTTTGAGACACAGTATCACTCTTTTGCCCAGGCTGGAATACAGTGGCATGATCTCAGCTCACTGCAACCTCTCTACCTCTTGGTCTCAAGCAATTCTCATGCCTCAGGCTCCCAAGAATCTGGGACTGCAGGTTATGCCACCACAACTGGCTGACCTTTTGAATTCTGAACACATGACTGTGTTGGCTATTCAAACAATTTTAAACTTGAAAAAAATAAAAATAAAAATAAAAACTGGCTGGGCTCAGTGGTTCATGCCTCTAATGCCAACACTTTGGGTGGGAGGCACAAAACAGGCTGATTGCTTGAGCCCAGAAGTTTGAGACTAGCCTGGGCAATACAATGAGACTGTCTCTACAAAAAAGACAAAAATTAGTCGGAGGTGGCAGCGTCTACCTCTAGTACCAGCTACTTGGGAGGCTGAGGCAGAAGGATCACCTAAGCCTGGGAGTCTGAGGCTGCAATGAGCCATGATCATACCACTGAACTCCAGCCTGGGCAACAGAGTGAGACACTGTCTCAAAAAAAAAAAAAAAAAAAAAAAACCTGAAAGAATCTTCAAAGACTTCTTCCCTTGAGCAAGGATTTAGCTTACCTATATTTAAAGGGGAAAGAAGTGATATATTTTTTTAAGAAGTCTCACTCTGTCACCCAGGCTGGAGTGCAGTGACGCAATTTCACCTCACTGCAACCTCGACCTCTCGGGTTCAAGCGATTCTCCTGCTTCAACCTCTGAGTTGCTGGGACCACAAGAGTGTGCCACCAGGCCAGGCTAATATTTTTCTATTTTTAGTAGAGACTAGGTTTCACTGTGTCAGCCAGGATGGTCTTGATCTCCTGACCTTGTGATCCCCCTGCCTCAGCCACCCGAAGTGGTAGTTACAGGCATGAGCCACCATGCGCGGTAGAGTTATTTTATTACCAAAATTCTATGTAGTTATAACAAAACTATCATGTTAGAGTTACCTTGTTAGGTCAATCTAGAAAAGGAGGCATAAAAAGTCTTACATGTAGTATTTGCCTGAATGCTTTTCTAAGAAACACTCTTGTCTACAAAGACATGTATAGGAATATCTTTAAAAATATGCTTTCCAGCTGAGCACAGTGGCTCACGCCTATAATCCCAACACTTTGGGAGGCCAAAGCTGGAGGATCACTTGAGGTCATGAGTTCAAGACCATCCTGGCCAACATGGTGAAACCCCGTCTCTACTAAAAATACAAAATTTAGCCAGGCATGGTGGTGAGTGCCTGTAATCCCAGCTACTTGGGAGGCTGAGGCAGGAGAATCATTTGAACCTGAGAGGTGGAGGTTGCAGTGAGCAGAGATCGCACCACTGCACTCCAGCCTGAGCCACAGAGTGAGACTCTGTCTCAATAACAACAACAAAAGCCTTCCTATTAGAAAGAGAAAGCTTTATGAAATGAAAATCTGACCAAGTTTCTCCCCTACTAAAACTCTTCCACTAACATACTCATAAAGTTAATCATTTTACTGAGGAGCTGCCATAAAGCAGGCACTACATTGAACTAGGGAAACAGAGGTCCCTCTCCTCATCTAGTTTACACATTGAGCAAAAGAACAAGAAAACTAAATTCAATGTCTTAATAAGTGTTATAATAAGAGAAGCATAAGTTATTGTTGGTATTGTTTTGTTTTCTGGGTCAGAAAAATTTATCACTAAACTCAAATACATTTCTTAACCCAGAAATTCTTAACGAGGATGGTATACCAACTCCCATGCCCATGATTGAAAATCAACTGCATTGAGAAATTTTACTGCTAAGGAACTGACTAGTGAGTTGCACATGGGAATAGAGCACATACAGGAAAAAGACTAAGAGCCACCCTACTCTGACAGGTATCAATTCAACCTATGTAATACTCAAACTTTCTTTTTTAAAAGCTCGGATAAACAAAACTGAGACAGTATTTTTCACGAATCTGACATTAGTATGTTTCACTTTCATTATCATGAGCATTGGTACAAAGCAGATCATTAATTTTTTCATAAATACCTTAGCAAACACTTTCATAGTATATCCCAAATACTGCACTCTAGGATCAATAGCTGCATAAGTAGCTAGCATTCTTGTGTTATGTTGAGCCTGAAAAATAATTACATATTTGAAAGTATTTCAAATTTTTTAAAAATTAAACTACAAATTAGATTTTAAAATATAATACACTCCAAATACAAAATATACTAACGTAAAATATCTATTAATGAGTCACACAAAAATTGATCTTCAATCTTAAGGAAATATCAGGATGACTAATAAAATACTTTTTTCTTATACTGTTCACATTTGAAAGTTTTAAACACAAAGATAGAGTCAGTAATCTGTAAACTTTTAAAATGAAAAGTTTATACACGGCCCGTAAAGATAAACTTACCAATGTATTATATAAACTGATATCGCCTTCTAACCCACTTCGTCTGTGTTCAAATTTTACTATAGGCACTTTGGCAGTAGTTATAGGCAAAATGTTTCTTAAACCTAATTAAAAAAATCAAAAAGACTTCAGTAGGTTAAGTAACGTTCGTAATGCTAAAAAAATTTTTCTTTTGTTTTAAAGATAAGATTTAAAATTCATACCTGGATGTCTCTTAAGAATTTTTGCCAAATTTTCAATTATTTCCTTACAATTTAATTTCTAAAAAAACAAAATGAAATAAAGTTTGACTCAATTTCACCTTGTGAAAATTCTACTTTAGGCATTTAGCAGCATTTAAAATTTCCAGCCATAAAGCTCTATAATAACCTTGCTACTCCAAGTAAGTGATTCACAGACCTAAAGTATCAGCATAATCTGCAAACTTGATAGATATGCAGAATATGAGGACCTTCACCAATCTACTAAATCATAATCTGCATTTTAACAGGACCCCAAGGTAATTCACATGCAGATTAAAGTTTGAGAAGCACAAAGACAGGAGAAGAAAATGGTTTTCAGTAAGTGAATAAACAACTAGAGGTGAGTTTAGTGAGGGCAAAACAACAGTGATTAAGTACATAGGCTTTAAATTGAGACAAACCTGGACTCAAATGCGTATTGATTAGCTGTGTGACTGACCAGACGTTTAACGTCTCTGAGCATCACATTACTATTTTATAAAATTAAGATAATCATAAACTCCTGTCCTGCAGAGCTGTTGGGAGGATTACATGAGACATTTACCTAAAGCACTCAGCAATGAATGCCTGGCACAAAATAAGCCTTTAAATCTGTGAGTTATTTATTATTATTATGCTGATGTGGAAAAGAAAGATACTATTATCACCAGCACCTACTTCTCCAAGGAAATTCTTACTTCTGAAAATTTAAGTGTGCTACTGTTGTAAAAACCAGAGAGAGCAGAGTTGGTATGGTAATGATAATCATAATACATAATGATTATGGCATTATAAATTAACTGAAAATACCTGAGGGTATAAACATCAATCCCAAGAGTTATTATAAAGTCACTTGCATTTTTCCAACATGCTCTTTTTAGCTACATGAGAGCAGGAGCCATTGCAGCTAAACCAAAGGATTTCAAAGAAACCGTTACTAATTCACATATGATAAAATTAGCAAAGGAGGTAATTTTTCTCTTTATTATTCAAGGATACAATTACGCTTAATTTTTAAAGTTTCATTATGACTCATCTGAAAGAAAATGATTTATTATTTTCACTGTTTCAACTTCCCAATGTGAATGGCACAGATTATATATGATAGACAAACCCTTAGTGATTAGAAGTTTAATTAATAAATTTTACATAGAAGATATCTAAAACTCTAACCTCCTTCCTGGGTAAAAAAAATAATAATTTCCTATTCCCTCAATTCTGACTCTTCAGAATGGAGAAGGGCAGCCACTTTCTAAGTAAGTTAGAGCTCTAAGCAGAATTTTGCAAAGGAGAACAAATAAAATATTTGCAACTTTTCAGTTTCTTCATAAAACAACATGTTAACACACCAGAAGCAACTTCCTATAGCCAGAAATAAGGCATCACTGCCATCTGTACTCTGGGTCTAACAATTTCAAAACCACTTTTCAAAAGAATTTCAGAAAAGCACACTATTCTCCTCAATTCTTTTGTAACATAACAGAGGCTATACTGACACCACTACGGATGCCAGAAGCTGGGCCTCACCCCAATCTTGCAGTCCCTCATTTTGAAACACAAATACCAATAGCTAAGCTGGTAAAGGACCAGCTACAAGGATCCCCTCCTTTGCTAGTTGCCATTGAGAAGGCCTGGGACATTTCTTCCCTGTCCAATCAGTCCCTTTCTTCCCTGGAGCTTGGACAATCTCCTTCCCACTGTTAAGGCCTGGTAGACAAAAAGGGAAAGCTTAAGTACCCACTCTCACTGCTGAAATTGCACTTGGGGAAGGTCTGCTCCTGGCATCTCACGGTGGAACTCAGAAAGCTTTCAGTTTCAGAAAGTAGTGGTTAGGTTCTACAGTACTATTAGTACTATATTTCAGCTACATTATGGGTTAAAAAAAAATTACAGAGAGGCAGTGAGATACAATGGAAAGAGCATGAACTCTGGAGTCAGACAGACCTGGGTTACGAATCCCGGCTCCAACAATTACTAGCTGTGTGAACTTGGACAAGTCAGTTTATCTCTCAAAGCCTCAGTTTCCTCATCTGTAAAATGGGGGAAATAATACCTACCTCGAAGATGGTTGTAAAAATGAAATGAGATAATGTATGTAAAAGTGTATACTGGGAACTCAATAAATGTTAGTTCTCCTCCCCGCCCAAAATGAGTTTCTAAAAGCTATCTTAGCATTTATTTATTTATTTTTATTTATGACAGAGTCTTGCTCTGTCACCAGGCTGGAGTGCTGTGGCATGATCTCAGCTCACTGCAACCTCCACCTCCCAGGTTCAAGCAATTCTCCTGCCTTAGTCCCCCGCCCAAGTAGCTGGGACTACAGGCACGCCCCAGCACACCCAGCTAATTTCTATATTTTTAATAGAGGTGGGGTTTCACCACGTTGGCCAGGATGGTCTTGATCTCTTGACCTCATGATCCACCTGCCGTGGCCTCCCAAAATGCTGGGATTACAAGAGTGAGTCACCATGCCCAGCCCTTAGCATATCATTTATAACATTGCTTCTATGGAAAAAATTTTATGTGAGTGGCCAAAAATTAAAACTAGCTTTTAGAACAAAACCAATCATAAATTAGATGACCACCTGTATTTACTACCTATAGTGATACAAAGACATTATCTAATGGAAGAGATATGAGAAGACAAAGTGTGAAAGGTCAGTGTTGACTACAAAACTGAAGCATCAGCTTCTGATTGGGTCTAGTGAAAAAAATTCCAACCTTATATTATTTTTTCCCAAAATTCATTACAAATCACTTGTAACTCTCAGTGACATGGTTTTTGCATCATAAAATTACTGAAACACTAATCTTACTTAAGATTTCAGTGTCTTATAAATTGAAAATGTGATTGTTTATCTATTTCAAACACTCTTATTTTGCTCATGTATTTATACAAAGAGTGATACCACATTTTTATCAATATCACATACAAAAATAATAATAGAATCATCGATGGGAGAAACAAACTTCCATAACATTTCCCAAACACTCTTACCTCTGCATTTTCATGGCCTTCCAGGGTCATACAAATATCCAGATCACTATCACGAAATCCAAATCCATTCTTAGAAGAGCCAAATAAGCACAATCTTGCCTTTTCTAAGCAAAGGAAAACAAAGTCCAAAGCCTTATTATTTGCAGAGAGGAGGAGTCTTCCATTATCTACTAATAGCCTAATACAACATGCTTTTGTCCATTTCTATGATTTAAATTCCCTACCACTGGAAGAAATACGAGAAACTCCCAAACATATTGAGCTCAAGTTTCCATACCCATGTACCCAACTGCTCTTCCCAATTTTCCACAGACATCATAAATTCAACATGCCTAAACTATCAACTTCACCCCAAACCTATTGTTATTTTTATTATCCCTATTCTCAGCAAATAGTACCATCATGTACTCAGTTGCTCACATCAGAAATACAGGTACAATCCTTAATATCTCTCTCTCTCAGTGTCCACATCCAAACAATCACTAAGACTTTTAGCTTTTTCAGACTTATGTAATAAATCCAACTGCTTTTACTCATTCTCAACATCACTACCAATAGTTAAGATTAATATCTGAGAACTGATCTCTTAAAAATAAATTAATTCTTTAAAACCACAATTCAGGTAGGTTTACAAATATCACCTTAGTACATGATTCTCTTCCAAAAATAAGTGTTTAATCCACTTGGTATAAACTGTGATAGGATTAACCCTTCAGACTCATCCAATAACAGCTACCATTTCAAATAAGCTATGGTTTAATAGAGCTGCATTTTTCTTACTATTACTTTTTTATTTTTTAGAGACAGGGTCTTGCTATGTTGCCCAGGCTAGAGTACACTGACTATACACTGGTACAATCATTATGCACTACAGCCTTGGACTCCTTGCCTCAAGCAATACTCCCACCTCAACCTCCCAAGTAGCTGGGATGACAGGTACGTGCCACTGGGCCTGCCTCTTCCTATTAATTCTTAAGTAGACTACACATTTAGATAGGACATTTTATACTTTGAAAACCTCATTCCCCCATCCAGCTCTGATGCTCTACTTGAAATTTCGATGATAGCTGAGATGCATAGAAGAAACTATACTCAACAGCAAATAAAAATGAGCATGAGTTTTAAATAATAGAGACTTAGATTTGGTAATAATTTATACTCCTATAATCCCAGAGCCTCAGAAGGCCAAGGTTGGAGGATCATTTGAGGTCAGGAGATTGAGACCAGCTTGGGCAATATGGTGAGACTTCATCTTTGCAAAAAAATGTTAAAATAAAAAAGAAGGCAGAGTGTGGTTGCTCATGCCTGTAACCCTAGAACTCTAGGAAGCTGAGGGGGGTGAATCATTTGAGTTCAGGAGTTTGAGATCTGCTTGGAAAACATGGTGAAACTCTAATCAGCTGGGTGTGGTGGTACTATCCTGTGGTCCCAGATACTCAGGAGGCTGAGGTAGGAGGATCACTTGAACCTGAGAGGTCAAGGCTGAAATGAACCCTGATTACATGATCACACCACTGCAGTTAAGCCTGGGTGACAAAGCAAGATCCTATTTCAAAAAATATATATATGTCTTTTTTTGTTTTTGAGACAAAGTTTCACTCTTGTCACCCAGGCTGGAGTGCACAGGCATGATCTTGGCTCACTGCAACCTCTTGCCTTCCAGGTTCAAGCGATTCTCCTACCTCAGCCTCCCGAGTAGCTGGGATTACAGGCGTGTGCCACTACACCCAGCAAATTTTTTTTATTTTCAGTAGAGATGGGTTTCACCATGTTGGTCAGGCTGGTCTCGAACTCCTGACCTCAGGTGATCCACCTGCCTCAGCCTTCCAAATTGCTGGGATTACAAGTGTGAGCCACTGCACCTGGCCAAAAATTCTTTTTTAATAAAAAATTAGCCAAGCATGGTGGCACACACCTCTAGTCCTAACTACTTGGGAGGCTAAGGCAGAAAGACTGCTTGAAACTGGAAGTTTGAGCCTGCAGTGAGCTAAAACTATGCTACTGTACTCTATCTAGTCTGAGCAACAGAGTGAGATTGTCTCTAAAAAAAAAAAAAAAAAAGAATTTTTTAATTAAAAAATTTGTTTTGAAATACTTTTAAATGTAATATTACAGCACATAATGAATCATCTTGTAAAAGCAAAAAATCATTCTGATTATAAATCAACTATTTGTCCTTTTCTAAAATATTTGGCCACAAACTCTTGATTCTTCATCCCCATTCCCAAAACTTACTCTTCCTGCTCTTTGCCATCTCAGTTAAGGACCACCCAACTGTTACTGTTGAAGCAAAAACCTTGAAACCATCATTGATTTCTTTCTCTCACGTCTCACATGTTTTCCATCAGCAAACCCTGTTGGCTCTACCTTCAAAATATATACCAAATCTGACCACTTCTCATCTACTCCTCCAAATCACTATTATGTCTTATCTGGACTTACACAACAGCCTCCTAAATGTTCTGCTTGCTTCTAGTCTTATAGCCCAGAAATCTATTCTCTCAGATCATGTCATTTAATTACTAAAAATCCGCTAAAAGATTCTCATTAGGTACTCAAATTAAAATTCAAAGTCCTTCTACCCACATCCATAAGGCCCTAATGACTTAATCCCTAGACTACCTCTCTGACCTCAAATATCCATTACAATCTACCTAATACTCCACTCAAGTCACACTGACTTCCTGGCTATTCTTCAAATATGCCAGACATAATCTAGTCTGCTTCACTGACAATGTTTTCTCCTTGGATATTTATATAACTTGCTCCTTCATCTTAGACAGGATTCTGTGCAAATGCTACCTTATCAGAAAGACCTATCATAACACCCCATCACTTCAATTCTTTTATTTCCTACTGTTTAACAGCATGTATTATTTGCTGATACGTTATATATTTATCAGTCATCTATTTGTTTCCCCATCTGAAACATAAGCTTCATGAGAGGTTTCATCTATTTTACTAGCACTGTATTCCCAGCAACTAGAATAGTACTTAACACATAACATTCAATAAACATTTTTAAATAAATCAAAGACTACGTGACTACAGCAAAAACACAATAAATTTTTTAACCTATGACATACCATCATATTCTTTTTGAATAAACTTTTCCAAGCCAATTAAAATTTGCTCCCTGTTGTGTTGTTCAGAACAAGGTGGTGATAACTCATCTGGGTTTACAAAAAGAAAAAAGAAAAAGAAAAGTAAGAAAAATATAATCTGAAAACATCTTCAAGTTTTTACCCTAAAAATTTTACTTACAGTTTGTTCATTATTTGTTGACTTCTCTAACTTTAAAACCATAAATGTTACTGGGGAAAAGTCAGGGAGATAGCAGGACAAAAATTGTTTTTCTGTTTTAGCAACCCAGAAGAAGAAATGGAACAGAAAGATAATTTTTAAGATATATGTACATTTCATATGATCATTTCCCGTATATCTACAACCCTATTTACTTCTTCACTCTCTCCCATATCCATGCTTATTTTCCCATCTGTTAAAGACTGTATTCATGTTGCTACACTAGGCATCTGGCTCATTCAAATTTATTAACAGTTCCCTCAAATGCCTGGTCAAAATTCCTATCTTCCCTATAAATTGTTTTGCCAAATCACAGCATTTAATGATCTCTCTTTAGTTCCACTTCTTCAGTTTCTTGAACTGTGTGCCACAGTCTAGTACCTGATTTATTTTATCCTTTTGATTTCCTAGTTATTTCATTTATAATCATCTTATTTTTCCAAATCAGTCCATAAATTTCTTTCTTTTTTTTTTTTTTTTTTTTTTTTGAGACGGAGTTTCGCTCTTGTTACACCCAAGCTGGAGTGCAATGGCGCGATCTCGGCTCACCGCAACCTCCGCCTCCTGGGCTCAGGCAATTCTCCTGCCTCAGCCTCCTGAGAAGCTGGGATCACAGGCACACGCCACCACACCCAGCTAGTTTTTTGTATTTTTTTTTTTTTAGTAGAGACAGGGTTTCACCATGTTGACCAGGATGGTCTCGATCTCTCGACCTCGTGATCCACCCGCCTCGGCCTCCCAAAGTGCTGGGATTACAGGCTTGAGCCACCGCGCCCGGCCCCATAAATTTCTTAAGAACAAAGTTTTTTTCCCTATCTCACACTCATCTCAGAAAGTTAATGCAGTAACAGGAACAAAGCAGTAATTTATAAAGAATTTGTTATAGCTGGGCGTGGTGGCTCATGCATGTAATCCCAGCACTTCGGGAGGCCGAGGAGAGCAGATCACGAGGTCAAGAGATCAAGACCATCCTGGCCAACATGGTGAAACCCCGTCTCTACTAAAAACACAAAAATTAGCTGGGCATGGTGGCACATGCCTGTGGTCCCAGCTATGGGGAGGCAGAGGCAGGAGAACTGCTTGAACCCGGGAGGTGGAGGTTGCAGTGAGCCAAGACCATGCCACTGCACTCCAGCCTGGTGCCTCGTGACGGAGTGAGACTGTGTCTCAAAAAAAAAAAAAAAAAGGCCAGGCGCGGTGGCTCAAGCCTATAATCCCAGCACTTTGGGAGGCCGAGGCGGGTGGATCACGAGGTCAAGAGATCGAGACCATCCTGGTCAACACGGTGAAACCCCGTCTCTACTAAAAATACAAAAAATTAGCTGGGCATGGTGGCGCGTGCCTATAATCCCAGCTACTCAGGAGGCTGAGGCAGGAGAATTGCCTGAACTCAGGAGGCGGAGGTTGCGGTGAGCCGAGATCGCGCCATTGCACTCCAGCCTGGGTAACAAGAGCGAAACTCCGTCTCAAAAAAAAAAAAAAAAAAAAAAAAAAATTGGTTATAATGAATTAAACTAAAATTCAACTTTTTAAAAACAAATGCAGTTATCAGCACTTACAGAAGAAGGGGAGTTAAATAAATAAAATTCATGTAATTTGTTAATTTGTTTTTAGAGCAGTGAAACTATTCTGTATGATACTCTAATGGCAGATACATGACACAACGCACTTGTCAAAACCCACAGAACTTTGTAGCACAAAGAGTGAGCCTTAATGTATGCAATTTTAAAAAACCCATCTAGGAAGTCAGTGGATCTTAGGATGTAATACTGTGACAAAATAATCTAACTGTATTATAAATGTATAAAACAACCTCACATGAGGGACTGGGGGAAAGGTGCTGAGCAAAGTAAATTTGAAAATGAGTGGAATCTGTAAGACTAAGGGCAAAAGGAACCATACATAAGCACTGTACTCTAGTTAATAAAGTTGTTTCCCACAGGGGTATGGGTTAACAGTTCTGATACTGCTATATATATGTACTAAAATGGAACAATTTAAAATACAAGTAATAGATGTGGGAACCAGGTTTCTCACTGTTGGAGGGGAGTTTACAGATACGCATGGCTAAAATGAGCCATGTGGTGCCGGGTGCGGTGGCTCAAGCCTGTAATCCCAGCACTTTGGGAGGCCGAGGCGGGTGGATCACAAGGTCAAGAGATCGAGACCATCCTGGTCAACATGGTGAAACCCCGTCTCTACTAAAAATACAAAAAATTAGCTGGGCATGGTGGTGTGTGCCTGTAATCCCAGCTACTCAGGAGGCTGAGGCAGGAGAATTGCCTGAACCCAGGAGGTGGAGGTTGCGGTGAGCCGAGATCGTGCCATTGCACTCCAGCCTGGGTAACAAGAGCGAAACTCCTCCTCAAAAAAAAAAAAAAAAAAAAAAAAAATGAGCCATGTGGTAATGGGTTAGAGTCAGAGATACCATCATGAAATCATGTTTGGTTTAATACAGATAAGACAGCTACATATAGAAATATTTATAGTAAGCTTATATACATAGGTTCATATATACAGACATATTTTCTTGCTCTGAGATGGTCTCAAAGCAATGACAGCCTAGTAATAGCAAGCATACCTAGTATTCAGATCTCGGTTTCTAATATCATTTTCTAATAAAAGGAATTACAGATCCTTGGAGAAATGCCGAATTCTAGGACTAGGGCACAAAACATACATGAAGTGCATCTTGTAGTGCCAGAAAATAAGGAAGTATTAAAACCCAAACAAACAATAAAAACCACACACTGATGGATGTTTATCAAAGGGAACCAGAAGCCAAGTGAAATAGCTCCCAATGGCCAAAGCTGGAATAATTTCAACAAAAGAAAAACTTATAACCCAAAGTATCAAATATCTATGAGCCCACACTGAGATAAACAAATGACTAAATAAAAACAAATGCAATAAATTGTATCTTAATAAAGCTGCTAAAATACATGTGCCGTGATCCAGCCATTCTACTACTAAGTATTTAGCCAAGATAATGAAAGCGTATGTCCATACCCAGACCCATACAGCCAAAATTTTGAAGTGAGACAAATAGTTATCAACAGGTGAATGAATAAACAAATTGTGGTATAGCCATACAATGGAACACTACTCAGATACAAGAATAAATTAACCACTGATAGACAACAACATGGATAAATCTCAAAGTAATATACTGTGTGAAAAAAGCCAGACAAAAAAAAGTGTGACCAAAAAATAACACATTGTATATAATTACACTTATACAGAACTCTAGAAAATATAAACTATCGATAGTGACCAAAGCAGAAAAGTAGCTGCCTGGTGGGAGATGGAAATGGGGAAGAAGGAGGAGATTACAATGAAGCACTAAATGTTATAACACCAGAAATTTGATCTTACCTGGACACAGAAAGTAATTCATAAATGTTTGCTGAGTAAAGGTGACTCCCAGGTACTCCATAAACATTTGCTGAACAGAGATATGCAAGGCTTTCCCCATAATGTCTTTATAGCCTTATCTCTCTCTACTGCCTTTCTTATACCCTATCAAATCAAAGGCAATTATTCCCCCAAGAAAATATGCACTCTATGCTTTTTTTTTTTCCTTTTAAGATGGACTCTTGCAATGTTGCCCAGGCTAGAGTTCAACGGCACTATCTCGCCTCACTACAACCTCCACCTCCTGGGTTCAAGTCATTCTCCTGCCTCAGACTCCCAAGCAGCTGGGACTACAGGCATGTGCCATCATGCCCGGCTAATTTTTGTATTTTTAGTAGAGACAGGATTTCACTGTGTTGGCTAGGCTGGTCTCAAACACCTGACCTTGTGATCTGCCTGCCTCGGCTTCCCAAAGTGCTGGGATTACAGGCGTGAGCCACCACACCCAGCTACTCTATGCTTTCATGCATAATCTTCAGTGTTTAAAGATGCAGCTCAAGGTCTGTCTCAAATACCACGTCATTAATCCTGGTTACACTGATCCACCCCAGATAAATTAATTGTGTTTACACTGCGTTTCATTTACCACTACTATAGCATATAACATATTCTACTTCCAATTATGGCAATTTAAATACATGCTGTATTAATCCATCTAGAGCAGTGTTATCCAAGAATGTTGCAAGGATGAAAACATTCTCTATCAATGCTGTCTGTCCAATGCAGCAGTTACTAGCTACACGTAGCTACTGAGTACTTGAGATAGGTCTAGTATAAAACTGAAGAACTTGGTTTTTAATTTAATTTTAATTAATTTAAATTTAAAAGCCACATAGGCCAGACGCTACCATGTTAGACAGCTCATATCCATATTCTAAGCTCCTTAAAAGCAATATATATAGACTCTCTATTCCCCTTGGCATTTACTGTGATGCCCTGCACATACTAGTCATCTAGTAAATATCTGTACTTGGGTCTCCATTCAAAAAACTTCAGCAAAACAAAATATAAGCAAATTGTTTTTTAAATCAGAAAATAAATATTTAATATCTAAGAAAGAATCTTGTCCAAGTAGTTGTAGTAATAAAAAGACTTACCAAAACATCTTTTACATACTAAATCAAGTATTTCCCGAAATCGGTTTGTCATTGGCGGTAGAGGTTTTAGATCAATTTTCCTGAAATCCTCTGGGCAATCATTCTTTGAATGGCCATCCTTTTTGCAGATGCTGCATACTATCGTTGGTGGCTATACAAAGATTAAAAAAAAACTAATAATCTAATAAACTTTTGAGGGACTTCATCATTTAGAAAGTAGATCCAAAAAGAATCTTTTATGTAACTCAGTTTTGGTAACCTGTACTTTCAGGAAGTAATTTTTCTAAAAAACATGTTGTTAAAATGCAGTATTAGATATCAAAAAACCTTTTTGAGTCAACTACTTTTTCTTCCCCATTAAAATTATATCAAGGAGGGCCGGGCGCGGTGGCTCAAGCCTGTAATCCCAGCACTTTGGGAGGCCGAGGCGGGTGGATCACGAGGTCGAGAGATCGAGACCATCCTGGTCAACATGGTGAAACCCCGTCTCTACTAAAAGTGCAAAAAACTAGCTGGGCATGGTGGTGCGTGCCTGTAATCCCAGCTACTCAGGAGGCTGAGGCAGGAGAATTGCCTGAGCCCAGGAGGTGGAGGTTGCAGTGAGCCGAGATCGCGCCATTGCACTCCAGCCTGGGTAACAAGGGCGAAACTCCGTCTCAAAAAAAAAAAAAAATTATATCAAGGATTAAATTTACCTGAAAATGGAAGATGCAGAAAATACCAGGAGGTGCAGAAGGTATGGGTTAACTCAAACAGCTTCCAAAGGAAAATATATGCATTATGTTTTTAACTTACTGAGATCTAACAAAGTAGGTTATAAAGAAAGTTGCACCTTTCATTTCACCCCAAACATTTTCTATCTTCTGAATCAATCAATCACAGAACTCTCACTTAGTTGGTTCAATTTATTACATTAGTGCTTCAAGAGACCAAACTGCAGGCTGAACACTAAAAATAAATTAGCTTCATACAAAGAGTAACTTATTCAATAGCCACAAAATAAAATCCAAATCCTATATAGGCATTTTAAATGTATTTCAATGGACACCAAATAGTGGTTAAAACACAAAAATTTATGCCAACTCGATGAAACAGATATGGTTAAGAAACACCAATATTCTTTTTTTATTGTAATATGCCTAGATCCTAGAGTTAGTATCTTTCTCCAGTGTTAGCCTCAACATTTATACAATCAAAATCTCTGAAACAAATTGTATCAGGAAATCTCTCTTAATAAGAATGATACACTGTAGGTTAATTAACAGTACTGCAAGAATCTTTATCAGCTTTTCAAAGCTTTTTTTAAAAAACAACATATTTGCCGGGCACGGTGGCTCAAGCCTGTAATCCCAGCACTTTGGGAGGCCGAGGCGGGTAGATCACGAGGTCAAGAGATCGAGACCATCCTGGTCAACATGGTGAAACCCCATCTTTACTAAAAATACAAAAAATTAGCTGAGCATGGTGGTGCGTGCCTGTAATCCCAGCTACTCAGGAGGCTGAGACAGGAGAATTGCCTGAACCCAGGAGGCAGAGGTTGCGGGTGAGCCAAGATCGTGCCATTGCACTCCAGCCTGGGTAACAAGAGCAAAACTCCATCTCAAAAAAAAAAAAAAAAAAATGACATATTTAGGCAGGAAATTATTTTTTTTTTAATTAAAAAAATTTTATTTTTTTTATTTATTTATTTTTTTAAGACAGGGTTTCGCCATGTTGGTCAGGCTGGTCTTGAACTCCCGACCTCAGGTGATCCGCCCACCTTGGCCTCCAAAGTGCTTGGATTACAGGGGTGAGCCACCATGCCCAGCCAGGAAACTCTTTAAATAGTAAAAATGAAAACTGGAGAAATAGTACTTACCTTAAGTTTCCAGGAAAAAAAGTATAAAGCATAAGACATGAACATTAAAGTTATATAATTAAGTTTTTCTCAAACTCTGCCATTGATTTGATGCTTTCAATAGTCCATGTACCCTAAATAATGCAATCTAGATAAAATGCAACAGATGTATACTTATACAGAATGAAGAAATACTGCTTATTGTGAGGAGGAAATGGGGAGGTGTTGGTCAAAGGGTACACAGTTTCATTTATGCAAAATAAATAAGCTCTGGAGATCTCTACAAAGTAGGGCCTAAGATTAATAATACTGTATTACATTCTTCAATTTGCTAATGGAATATATCTTAAGTTCTCAAACCACAAAAGTAAAAAAAAAGGAGGGTACTTTTGGAGTTGACAGATAGGTTTGTGGCACTGATAGTGGTAATAATACATATACTATGTTCAAACACATCTAGTTGTAGACACTGAATATTTATAGCTTTTTAAATGCTAGTCATACCTTAATAAAGCAGATTTTTAAAAAAAAGGCAATACTATTTAGTAATTAGGTAAAATATCTTAAAGCTTTTCAGTAATTACCGATAAAACAATAAGCCTGGATAAGGCAAGATGACGTTCCAGTTTATTTTTTAAATGTTCTACTTGGCTTATGCATACTCTGTATAATCATTTTTCATGTGGATAATGATAATGATATTTCAGTTATGTGCAATGCACTTGAAGTAATGTGATTCAGCTAAAACTTTGTTTTATTCACAAAGTAATTACCACTTACTTTCTGTTCAATGGATTGTTTTCTATAATTTTATTTATTTTATTTTTTTATTTTTTGAGACAGAGTTTCGCTCTCGTTACCCATTCTGGAGTGCAATGGCGCAATATCGGCTCACCACAACCTCTGCCTCCTTGGTTGAGCCAATTCTCCTGCCTCAGCCTCCTGAGTAGCTGGGATTACAGGCATGCGCCACCATGCCCAGCTAATTTTTTGTATTTTTAGTAGAGACAGGGTTTCACCGTGTTGACCAGGATGGTCTCCATCTCCTGACCTTGTGATCCACCCACCTCAGCCTCCCAAAGTGCTGAGATTACAGGCGTGAGCCACCGCTCCCGGCTCCTATGATTTTAAATGATTTGGCTGGGTGCAGTAGCTCACAACTATAATTCCAGCAATTTGGGAGGCCACGGCAGGCCCATCAGTTGAGCTCATGAGTTTCAGACCAGCTTGGGCAACACGGCGAAACCCTGTCTCTACAAAAAATACAAAAATTAGCCAGAAATGGTGGTATGCACCTGTAGTCCCAGCTACTCAGGAAGCTGAGGTGGGAGGATGACTTGAGCCCGGGAGGCGGATGTTGCAGTGGGCTGAGACTGAACCCACTGCACTTCAGCTTCAGCAACAAAGCCAGACCTTATCTTTAAAAAAAAAAGTAAGTTCATACTATCTTACTTCAAAAGTAGAAAAGTTAGGACTGGCCAGGGGCGGTGGCTCACGCCTGTAATCCCAACACTTTGGGCGGCCAAATCACCGGAGATCAGGAGTTCGAGACCAGCCTGGGCAACATGGTGAAACCCATCTCTACTAAAAATACAAAAATTAGTTGGGCATGGTGGCATGTGCCTGTAATCCCAGCTACTCAGGAGGCTGAGGCAGGAGAATCACTTGAATCCGGGAGGCGCAGGTTGCTGTGAGCCGAGATTATGCTATTGCACTCTAGCCTGGGCAGCAAGAGCAAAACTCCATCTCAAAAAAAAAAAAAAAGAAAGAAAAGTCAGGGCTCCTGTAAGTCATACAGGATAAGCCAAAATCCAGAGGCTCAGTAGCAGAAACAGAATCTTTATTTTTTTGGCTCTTAATCTTAGTTTCCCTCAACTACCTTTAGTATACTTTTATTTCCCCCCTCTAAAAATATCCTTAAATAGAATATTATTAGAATTTACAAGCCTTGTTATATTTCTTAGAAGAAAAAAATTTATGTATAAAAATAAGCTTGAGGCCAGGCACAGTGACTCACACCTGTAATCACAGGACTTTGGGAGGCCGAGGCAGGCCGATCACAAGGTCAGGAGATCAAGACCAACCTGGCTAACATGGTAAAACCGCATCACTACTAAAAATACAAAAAGTTAGTTAGGCATGGTGGCGCACGCCTGTAGTCCCACCTACTCGGGAGGCTGAGACAGGAGAATCACTTTAACCCGGGAGGTGGAAACAGAGGGAAACTCTGTCTCCCAAAAAACCTTGAATGTGGCTTTTGTTGAAGAAAAAAAAAATACAAAATAAGCAACATTTAAAATGTATGCGGACTTTGCTAAGATCCTCATGAAATATCAGATGAATCCTTTCATATGTGCAGAAGTAAAGGAAACCAACTGGTAATAGAATGCTGAAATCTCAAGGCTTCCTATACATTATTTAAAGGCAACTATATGAAAAACAAAAAAGGTAAAATACATATCAAAATATCATTCCGAAACAACAGTCACCACTATATAAGTTATTTTTACATTTCTAAATCTAAAAAAAAAAAAAATACATATTCATACAACCACCACAAAACCTTATAGATTGTTAACAAACTGTATCCTACCTTGCCAGAGGTTAAAATAAATTTATCAAACACATAAGATAATTCCTGGGTGGAGAGGTTATCATCATCATTAAGGTCAGAAGCATCTTCTGTAGCTTTGCAGTTGCAAGAGGTAGCAGGTATGTCGGTGCACACACTCTGATGTGAACTCTCTGTTTCTAAATTTGACCTGCAGTCTGTTCCAGTAGATTTATCTGGGTCAGGGGACTTAGACAAATGAATGCAATTACATTGGCTGAGCTCTGTTTTTATACAAGTTTCTGAAGGTGCTAAACGATCTTGTTTCTTAACTGATTTTGGCTCTAATTCACTGTTTTTGCTGACAGAAAGAGATGAAGATTCCTGTTCACGGTCAGCAAAATCTAGTTCATTTACCAACAAATTGTTGTTGTCAATAATACATCTCTGTGATGTACATTCCATTTCATCATACTTAACAGGTTGCTCTCTTTCTGCGTTTTTTTTTTCTGTGCTTTCCCCAAGCAGAATGCAACCGTTGGTTGCCACGTTGTTAGACTTAACTGGTTTCTTATTGCTTATTTTCCCCTTCTCTCTTTTCTTGAAGTCTGCTGTAGACTTATTTCCACCCTTCCTCTGAGGACAGGCAAAATACCGATAAGCTGCCCTAAATCTCTCCACAACATATTCGTAAACCAGCTGGCTGTTTAAGCTCCGTGCAACATTCCTCTTGACTGAAAATGGATCTAGCAAAAGAGAAAATGGTAAATAGCCAAGTATCTACTAACAAACTACATTTCCAAGCTCATACAAGCAGATCTTAACTGATACAATGTAGGCAGAATATATTTTCCCAAGGGGTTTTTTCTAATCTAGGGTCCCAAAGAAAGTTCCTGAAAATGGGGGAAATACAATTGCAACATTTTTTTCCTTTCTTTCTCTCATACAATAAAAAACAAAAAGGTAAAAGAAACCAGACTAATAATAAGGTAACTAATAAGGGGATGGCTGAGAAGGCCAATTCATTAATTATAAAGTTTCAATGATGAAATTGTGGAAAAAGAATTTATGCTGACATACCTCACTCTACCCTACCACTGAATAAAAATTTTCAAGCTCGAGGACCCATTAATAATTTTCACCTCTTGTTATTTTTTCTTTTGAGATAGTCTCACTCTGTCTCCGAAGTTGGAGTGCAGTGGCACAAACTCGGCTGACTGCAACCTCCACCTCTCAGATTCAAGTGATTTTCTTGTCTGAACCTCCCAAGTAGCTGTGACTACAGGCACACACCACCACACCCAGCTAATTTTTGTATTTTTAGTAGAGGCAGGTTTTCACCATGTTGGCTAGACTGGTCTTGAACTCCTGACCTCAGGTGATTCCCCTGCTTCAGCCTCCCAAAGTGCTGGGATTACAGGTGTGAGCCACTGTGCTCAGCTCATAGTGCTCTTTAATATAGTTTATGTTCTTTGCAATTTAAACAAGTAAACAAACCTAAAACTTTCGAGGCTTCAACTTGAAAACAAACTAATTTTTAGATTTAACTTTAGTGAGATTAAAAAAAAATAAATGAAAGTACTAGGAAGAGAGAAAAGAACAAAAAAGTAAAAAAAAAAGAGACCGAAAAAAAAATTAAACAAAAATTTAAACTTTGATCCAGTCAAAAAATGACTACCCTGCAAAGTCTTGCAACAATAGCATCCTCATTATTAATAACATAACAAGTTTCTGAAAATATCTTTAAGCCTTAAATATAGGTAAGCCCCAGGAAAAAAGAACAGTGCCACCAGAAAGACAATACATATGCTCTCTACTACTGAAAATCTTTTGGTATTAAGAGGCTAGGCTTCAAACTGTTAAAGTTGAGGCGTCTATTACTTTTTGCTGCTATTTAAATCCATAGGCTTTAACAAGCTTTTCCTGGTTTCTTCCTCACTTCCCAAAGAAAATGAAAAAGGTGGCGGGGGTGGGGGGGAAAATCCAAAAAAATAGATAAATTACGGCTGGAAGACTTCAGAGCTCCTTTATTTATTATATATGAGAGTACAAGAAGTGTGTAAATGTTTGCATGTATATTTCAGAATATTTCTGGGTTGAACTCCCAGGGGAGAAGGCCAGCAGGAGTGAGGGAAGTGAACAATGTGTAGGCTCAACAGACTAAAATGGACATAAATTCAATTTTTTGCCTATAAAAGGCAAGTGAAATGCTGTGAAATTCAAATTTCTGACTAAGAATTGAGGAGCCACTCTATTATTTTCTGTATCTCCAAAGATCTTAATGGTCTTGGGATCTGATATGAAGCTTTGTCAACATCAATTTTTATTTCTCCCCTTTAGCTCTAAGCTACATTTATTAGATGAGGTACTTTAGAAGACAATGAAAACTTTCTCATAATCTTATGGCACAAATTTATTTAAAAAGATCTTACAGTATTCATAACTTACATTTTTCTGTATTTTTACAAGTTTGCATAAGTAAAAAATAAAGTGTTCAAAATTTTAAAATGCTAATTACTGACCTTAACCATGTATAAGCAAAAACTTTCAAATAAATACTAATTACACAAAATTATAATAGACTTGACAAAGAATCTAAATAATGGGGGCTGTGCGTGGTGGCTCATGCCTAAAATCCCAGCACTTTGGGAGGCCAATGTGGGAGGATCACTTGAGGCCAAGAGTTCCGGACCAGCCTGGGCAACACAGTGAGACCCCACCCCACAAAAAATAAAAAAAATTAGCCAGGCATAAAAACACAAAAGCCTATAGTCCTAGCTACTCAAAAGACTGAGATAGGAGAATCCCTTGAGCCCAGGAGTTTGAGGTTGCAGTGAGCCATGATCCTATCACTGTACTCCTGCCTGGGCAACAGAGTGAGGCCCTGTCTCCCAAAAAATTAAAAATGAAAAAATGACAATCTAGTGATATAAATATAGTACTATAAAGCCAAAGGATTATTTATAACACTGAATTAGACAACGAGTGACACGCAAAAAATAATCGCCAAATGAAATACAACACTTCATCTCACCTTCAATGGCTATTCGCCTTTTAGGCCAGTTTTTATTTTCTCTTGTTAAAATATCTCGTATCCGTACACATATGACATATTCCTCCAAAGCAAATTCCAGTGTGTAAAATTTTAGCAGCTCTAACCATAACTGTCCCAAGGATACCTGATTTGGTGTTTCCAATGTTAAAGGAGACTGGAAAAGAAAAAATACTTTTCATTTAAGCTTAACAAAACTATAAAATCAACAAATTTTCAGTTAGAGAAGACCCTGGAGATCATGTTTTCAAAAACTGAGGCATGAAGGAGTAATTTGCCAAAAACAGCCAGTTGGAAGCAAAGCTGGGAACAAAGTCCCAGTTTACTGACTCCTAGGAATTCTGCATTCTTTCCTCTTAACCAGTGATTCTCAACCTTGGCTGCACATTAGAATCATGTGGGTAGTAGTAAAATATACTAATATCTAAATTCCACACCACCCCCACCTTCCATACCCCTCCCAAGATTCTGATTTAACTGACTAGGCTATCCAGCATAGGCAAAGACATTTTTAAAGCTCCCTAAAGTAATTTTCATATGCAGCCAAGGCCGCAAACCACTGCATAACAACTACTACAACTCCTTTTTCCAATAATTACTTTTAAAACATAAGTAAACGCCCTGGCTTTCAAAAAAACTAATTCCTTCATTCAGCAAACATTTCTTTAGAACCTACTATGTCCCTGACATTATTGGGAATATTAATAAAATAATGAAAGTTCACACTTAAACATAATGTTTACCATGCACCATTCACTCTTCTAAAAGCTGCACATATATGAATAATTTAATTCTAACTATTCCATGAAGTAGATACTATAGGGTGAGGATTTGACTCAAGACAACCTGCCTGCTTGGTCCATGCCATCAATCACTATACTATACTGCCATGTAAATAAAGGAAGGCCCTACTTCATAGACTATTAGGAGGGGGAGAGATACTTTAACAATTATAGTAAAGGATACATGATGATAGGCCTCTAAATCATGAGGATCATAACAGAAGAGGTAAAACCTGAATTCCAAAGATTAGCTAGATGAAACCTGGCTGAAAGTAACCACCAGGCTGCATAAACACATGAAACAGTCATTCTCACATTCAGTTCTACAACAATTCACTGAGTGCCTACTATGTGCAAGACAGTGTTCTAGGCACTTGGGATATGTCTTTGGGGGGAAAAAAACCCAAAGATCCTTTCCTTCATGGAGCCTACTTTCCATGGAAAGACAATAAACATATTTAATAAGTAAATTACACAGTAACTTAAAAGAAGACGTACTATAGAAAAAAAGTCGAGTACACTAAAAGGGGTGGGAGTGTGGAAGCAGGAGAAGGTTACAGTGTTTAATAGAGTGGTCAGGATAAGACTTATTGAGAAGGTACTGTTTAAGAAAAGGGAAAAGTGATATAGGAATGGGAAACAGAACAAACACACAAAGAATGAGACCAGCTTTAAAAAAGAATGAGACAAAGATAGAGTGAGACAAAGAAAAGAGGAAAGCAAGGAGCTAGCCAGGAAAGACTGCCTTGTTATTGAAATGAAATGAGGAACAACTGAAGCATTTGATGGTGGGGAAAGGAAAGGGCATGATCTGACTTGAGTTTCAGAAGAACTATTCTGATTGTTAAGAACAGACTATAAGAGGAAAAGGTAGACAAGGGGAATCCTGTTGGTAGGCTATAATAGCATTCCAGGCCAGAGATGATGGTGGCGAGGACCAGGATGGTGTAATGAGAAGTAATCAAATTCGGATACATATTTAATAGAAATGACAGAACTTCCTGACAGACTTGATATGGGGTATAAAAAGGAGGTAAAGGATGACTCCAAGGTTAACTGAAAGGAGCATACTTTCAGTTAACTAAGCAACTGAAAGGATGCAGTGCAACCAAGTAAGATAGAAAAACTAAGTGTGGAGCAAGTTTGAGGGTAGAATCAGGAATTCAGTTTAGACACACTAAGTTTAAGACATCTATTAGATATCTAAGCAGAAACAGTAAATGGGCAGTTGGTTCTACAACTATGGAGGTCAAGAGAGAGGTTTGGCTGGAGATTTAAATTTGACAGTAATCATCATATAGATAGTACTTAAAATCTACAGAATTAGATGAGATTACCAAGGGAATGTACATACACAAGAAAAAGAGGATCATAAACTACAACACTTCAACTTTAAGAAATTAGAGAGGAAAAAAGAAACCAGCAAAGGAGACCGAGAAGGAATAATCAGCCATAGGACCAGTGTCCTCAAAGTCAAGTAAATAAAATTTTCAGAGGGAAGTATTTAACTGGCAAATGTTGCTAATAAATAAAAAATGACAGAAACTGAGAAATGAGCATTGAATTTAGTAATGTGGAGGTTACTGATACTGATGATACAAGTTTTGACAAACTGATGGGGTGACATCAAAGCCTGATTAGTGTGAGTTAAGGGGCTAACAGAGAAATCAAAAATAGTAAATACAGACAATTCTTTAAAGTTTTTTTTTTTTTTTTTTTTTTTTTTTTTTTTTGAGACGGAGTTTCGCTCTCGTTACCCAGGCTGGAGTGCAATGGCATGATCTCGGCTCACCGCAACCTCCGCCTCCTGGGTTCAGGCAATTCTCCTGCCTCAGCCTCCTGAGTAGCTGGGATTACAGGCACGCGCCACCATGCCCAGCTAATTTTTTGTATTTGTAGTAGAGACGGGGTTTCACTATGTTGACCGGGATGGTCTCGATCTCTTGACCTCGTGATCCACCCGTCTCGGCCTCCCAAAGTGCTGGGATTACAGGCTTGAGCCACTGCGCCCGGCAAATTCTTTAAAGTTTTACTGCAAAAGGGAGCAAAGGAATAGGTGGGAGGGGAAGTGATGTCAGATTGTTCTTATAGTGGGAGAAATAAAAGCATGTTTGGTTTTGCAGGGAACAAAAAATTGGTAATTTACGAGGGAATAATTGCTAGGGTGATGTTCTGGAAAAGACAAGAAGAGATGAGACTGAACATACAAGTGAAGAAAATGACTTTAGATAAGAACATGGGAAGTTCTCAGTGAAGGAATAAGCAAGATCATTGGCTGATAGTATTAGTGGTCTGAGGAGACAGCATACGGTAGTCCAGGAAAGTGGAAGAGCTGAATACAATAGGCAAGCATATCAGGAAACTACAAATTCAGTATAGTAGAACAATGATTTCAGAAATGTTCAGATTTCTGTAATAATGCACTTAGAAGACTACAAGCTTCTGGAGGACATAATCCATGTATATTCATCTCTGATTCTCTAGCACTCAAGATAATGCCTGCCACATAGTAGTAGGTCCTTAATAAATGAATGCTGAATGATCAAATAAGCAAAGCCACCCTCTCATAGAGCACAGCAGGGGCTTTATTTCTCCACCCAATCTGGCAACATTTCCATATGCTGAAGTCTGGTCAGAGCCCAACTCCTAAAGGAAATTTTCCTTGTCTAGATGAAAAATGACAGATTTATCTTGACATGACTCAAACAATACAAGTTTTCCAAAACAAGTTATAAATTCATTAGAGAATCTTGGTATTAAAAAACTAAACCAGATCAACCCCTCACTTTATAGATGAGGAAAATGAGGCCAAGAGGCTTGCTCAAGGTCAGTCAATCTACAATTAAAATAGCTTCAATCGAAGGCATTACAAATTCTACAGATAGAAAAGCCAAAAACAAAAATAAAAAGGCTTACTTTGCCATGTTTTTCCTTCATGGCATTACTTTGGTTGTCTGTTTCTGTCTTCTTGGTATCATCTTTTGGTTGGTCTGCCTTAGCTTTGTTTTCCTCAGCAATTGAGTTTTTCTCAGTTGCACTACTTGAATTATACTCCCACTTCACAAACTTCTCTTCTACTATGCCCTTCAGCTGAAAGTCATCCATTCTTTTTGGGTCAAAGCCTTCAATCTATATAAAAAGGCATTCCAAATTGGTAGTGGAAAAATTATTTTTTTAACAAAAAAAAGATGGACAAACAGACAAACCAGAATTCCAGCTTAAAATGTTTGAGCAGAACTCTCTGCAAGAGCAAACTATATATATATATATGTACATATATATATATATATATACACACACACACACATGCATATATGTATTACAAACTCATGCTTACCCAACTTCCAAGTAAGCAAGGAAGAAGAGGGGGTTTCCTCTGTTGTAGAAAAAACATCACCATTAAAGCAAAACAGTAAGAAGGGATTCCACCATCAGTTTGGGAGTCAATATAGCACAACTGCAAAATGAAGGGCAAAAAATTACTACCGTTTAGCTTTCTTAATTTTCATCATAAAAGTACCTTGTTTTTTTCCTACCCTAATCACTGTAAAAAGTTCAAATGACAATGAAAAATGTAAGGAGTAACTTGAAATATCATCACTCTAAAACAATCATTAAAATGTTGGTGACCATTTTTTCCTTTTTTTACTGCATATAAAGATACATATTTTTGTTAAAAGGAGTAATATTATATGTAGTTATTTTACTGTGCACACATTTTAAAAATATTTTCTCCTTATCTTGCCTCTACTTCTACTTCAATTAACAACCTTCTATGTATTCTTTCTAGGCCTTTTTCTATACTCAAATATAAATACACATACATTTCTATTTCCTATATACATATAGGGAGAAGTTTAAGTTTTTCATCATTATTTTAATAGACATCTCTCTGTATATTACTCTTCTCCCTTAACAATACATCCAGAAAGCCCCTTTAAGTCAATTAGCAAAATCTAACACATTACTTTATTTTTGAGACACAGTCTTGCTCTGTAGCCTAGGCTGCAGTGCAGAGACACGATCACAGCTCACTATAGCCTCAACCTCCCAGGCTCAAGTGATCCTTCCACTTAGCTGAGACCACAGGCATGCACCACCATGCTCAGCTAATTTTTTTACTTTGTAGACAAGGGGTTTCCCTATGTTGCCCAGGCTGGTCTTGAATCCTGGGGCTCAAATGATCTCCCCACCTCGCTCTCCCAAAGTGCTGGGTATTCGTAGGCATGAGCCACCATGCCCAGCCAACACATTCTTTTAAATGCTTAAATTACAGTCTATGATATGGATGGTTACACGATAGTTCCCCCATTCAAGGACATTCATATTTTGTTCCCAGTTTTCACCACTTTAAGTAATGCTGTAGCATTTATCCTTATACATATTTCGTAAGTACTGGTGCTTATTTCTATGAACTGTATTCCCAGGAATGTTTGTTAAATTAAAAGATGAGTGATATATTTAATCCTTAAATATGCTGAAAGACTGTTTTTGCAAAATCACCACAAAAAAATTGTATTTTCCAGCAGCAACCTATCAGTGTACATACTCCTCTTCCAACACTAGGTATTATCACTTAAAAAACAATTTTCAATGGGATGGGTGAAATGTAGTATCTGATACTTTAATTTGCATGTCCTTAACCCTAAAGAGATTATGAAATCTGTGTTATGTTTAACCATTTGGGATTTATTCTTTTCGAAATCGCCTGTTAAATATTTTGCCAGTTTTTCTACTTTCATGCAATACTTATCAATTTATAAGAGCTGTAATTATAGATAATAACCCTTTATGTCTAATACATAAAGATGCATTTGAAAGATGTTATTTTTCCCAATCTACTTTTTTCTTTTGATATTTATTATGTATTTTACTATATAAAATTTTTTAATTTTTACTATGCTTTAATTTTTAAATATGCTTATTTCAAACAGTCAGTCCTCCATATCAATGCGTTCTGCATCTGCAGATTCAATCAACTATGGATTGAAAAAAACTACCTTGCTTTTTCCTACCCTAATCACTGTAAAAAGTTCAAATGACAATGAAAAATATAAGGAATAACTTGAAATATCATCACTCTAAAATAATCATTAAAATGTTGGTGACCATTTTTTCATTTTTTTTAGTGCATACAAAGATACATATTTTTGTTAAAAGCAGTAATCCCAGCACTTTGGGAGACAAAGCAGGTGGATCACTTAAGGTCAGGAGTTCAAGACCAGCCTGGCCAACACAGTGAAACCCTGTCTATACTAAAAATACAAAAACTAGCCATGCACAGTGGAAGGCACCTGTAATCTCAGCTACTCGGGAGGCCAAGGCAGGAGAATCACTTGAACCTGGGAGGTGGAGGTTGCAGTGAGCTGAGATCCTGCCACTGCACTGCAGCCTGGGTGACAGTGAGACCCCACCTATATTTACATATAGCAAGGTGTGGTGACACACACATATCACCTGCAAATGATGTAGTCCCAGCTAGCTACAATATACTATAGAGGCTGAGGCTGAGGATTGCTTGAGCCCAGCAGTTTGAGTCCACCCTGGACAACATAGCAAGCCCTCCATCTCTAAAAACATATACAATTTAAAAATTTGTAAAAGGCCAGGTGCAAAGGCCTCATCTCTTTAAAACAAAACAAAACCAAAAAATGCCACATATGGTGGCACACACTAGTAGTCCCAGCTACTCAGGAAACTGAGGTGGGAGAATCCTTTGAACCCAGGTTACAGTGAGCTATGATGGTGCCACCACACTCCAGCCTGGGCAACAGAGTGAGACTCTCTGAAAAAAATTAAAATTTTACCTTAAAAAAATTAAAAATAGCAATACAATAAAAAATGAAAATTTAAAAACTATAGTATAACAACTATTTACAGAGCATTTATATTGTATTAGATATTATAAGCAATCTAGTGATGATTTAAAGTTTGTTGGAGTCTCTATGAAGGTTAGATACAAATAACACACAATTTGTATAAGGGATTTGAGCATCCTCAAATTTTAGTACCCATGGGGGTCTTGGAACTAATCCCCCTATGGATACTGAGGACAACTACACAGCTTCTAGGTATCCTATCATAGTAAAAAGCTTCCCATATCATTATTTACATAAACATACTCGAACATTTTTCTTCTAAAATTTTAAATTTTCATTTAAGGAAAATTTATTTTTGCATTTAGTGTGCTAAGAGTCCAACATTATTTTCTTCCAGTAAGATACAGTTGTGAACGCACTATTTAATAAAATATCCTATACACTAGATCATTTGAGCATTCTATTCTGTTCCACAGATCTACTTTTCTATTCCTATGCCAATGGCATAATCTTGATTAAAGCAGTTTTACAGCCACTCTAGCCTTCCTTTTTGCCCCTCCTTGAGTTTATTCCCACTTTGAAGCTTTGGACTAGCTGTCCCTTGGAGACTTTTCCATCAGATTTTCATGCAGCTAACTATTACTTGTCTGGGTTTAAATATCATTTCTTCAAAGAGTCTTTTCCTGACCATTCAGAGTAATATCATTCATTCTATCATTTCATTTTAGAGTTTAGTATTAAACTCTAGCAGATATTATTTATATATTTCTTTACTGTCTGACTCTTCCAGACGTATGTGTGCACCATGAAAGCAGGACTCTGTATGTCCTATTAGATGTTCCCAGCCTCTAGAACAGTATCTGAAACACAGAACACATTTAGCAAATGTTTGCTGAATGGATGGATTCGTTCAGATTTTGCTTTCATCTTTCAATAATATAATTTCTTCTTATATGTAACTTATTAAATCTCTTCCTTAGTGTTTTGTAATTTATGTTGCTGTCATGAAGGTAGGTATTTTTCCCCATTTCCATTCTAAGAGGTTATTTTTATGGCAGAGAATGGCCACTGACTTTTGTATATTTATCTTGTATTTAGTTATCTTACTAAATTCTCCTATTAATCCCAGTAGTCTTTTACTAGGGTGTTCTAGGTATACAATCATATTATTAGCACAAAGAGATAATTTTATCATTTTTCCAATATTTACATTAAATTATTTCATTTTCTAATTGCATTTCCTAAAATACCAAAACAATGTACAACATCAGTGGTGAACATCTCTACAACAGTCTTCATCTTAACATACACGGCTTAAATGATGTTTCTTATTGTTTTGGCTTTGTTTTTTGTGTGTTTTTTAATAAATGGTTGTCATAATTAACTATCATTTCCAGTTGACGTAAAAGTTTCTGTTAGGAAGAACATGCCCTTTCAGCATCTAGGATTTTTTTTTCTGCTTCATTTGTTAATATAATAAATTATGTGAACAAACTTCCTATATTAAACCATTCTTACAATCTTGAAGTAAATCATGTATATAATCATGGCATTTTAACCTCTGATACATGGATATATTTCATTTGCTTATATTTCATTTAGAGTGTAGCATCTATGTAAGATTGGTCTATACTGGATTGGCTGGGTTGGTTTTCAAATTATTGTTTGTTTTCTTCTGTAGACAATGAAGATTTTGGATAATAATAATATAATACGGAGTAATTATACTGTAGTATAATGTCTTGGTATATTTAAGATTACAACTCAAAAGATGACTAAAAACACTTGTCAAAAGGAGTTTGAAACATTTTACTAGAATAAACTATCACTTATGCAAAACACTAAGACAAAGGTAAACTGCCTAATGAATAAGTTGACTTAACCAAAAATTCCTTTGCAACTATAAAGAACTGTCAATATATTCTGCTAACATTACCAGACATCTCATAGATGAACAAGATTAAGGCAGTTTAAGAGAGAGCTCTGAAAACCAGTTTTAGATGTCAAATACTGCTAAAATGCAATTCTTATATTAACTACAAAAAGTGGCTCTAAGTCAGGTAACTTGACTAATAATAATGTACCGATGATGAGGCTACAGAGTTCTGCCACCTAGAGTTAATAAGCTTTATCTAGAAAACTATTTCATGTTCCTAAAATGCAAAGACTGTAACTGCTTAAGAGACAGCCAGAGAATCATCAACTGCAATCTCATGGTATCAGTTTTAAGAATAAATTATATACTAGAATTGTCCTGAACCCCAAATCATGGAAAAATATGGAGAAATGTGTGCTTAACTAGATAATGTATGATATGGCTTAAAACTTCAAGAAAAACAAACCTATTTTTAAAAATCTTCAGAAGAAAAAGATACTAGGAATTATTTCTAAGTTTCTTTTTTTTTTTTTTTTTTTTTTTTTTTGAGACGGAGTTCGCCTTTTTTTTTTTGAGACGGAGTTTCGCTCTTGTTACCCAGGCTGGAGTGCAATGGCGCGATCTCGGCTCACCGCAACCTCCGCCTCCTGGGCTCAGGCAATTCTCCTGCCTCAGCCTCCTAAGTGCTGGGATTACAGGCACGCGCCACCACGCCCAGCTAATTTTTTGTATTTTTAGTAGAGACGGGGTTTCACCATGTTGACCAGGATGGTCTCGATCTCTCGACCTCGTGATCCACACGCCTCAGCCTCCCAAAGTGCTGGGATTACAGGCTTGAGCCACCGCGCCCGGCTATTTCTAAGTTTCTTATTAAAAATTAAGAAAACCAATACCATGAAAAAACTTTCGTTGCAACTAACACGAATGACAAAAATGAGAGGCACATTATTCTGTTGGAAACAGAAAGGAACCACTCTACAATCAGTTTTGTAATATACGTTTCAGTGTCCACTGACTGGCATATTTAGAATCAATATGGATCAAATACTAATACACCATGAGCAACTTTTTCCAAGAGTCACTTTAGGAAACAATGTTTATAGGCCACATTTTTTTCCAGAATAAAAATAATGTATCTGAGTATCATTTATAATCTTCTAACACAGACTATTTATTTTATTGAATAGAATGTCTGGGAGAAAACTGACATGACTTTATGACCCCCCCCAAAAAATCAGAGCTTAATTTAAAAGCACCAACAAAGAAGCAGCTGTGTATTCCATTATCCTTTATATTTCTAGTATTTTAGAGCTTCAAGTGTATTCTTATGAACTATCTAATAATATTAACCAAAATATTCTCTCCAGGTGAAAAAAATTGAAACTCAGATAGGTGAAGTACCTTGCTCGAAGACTTAGCAAAGCCGGGTGCTACGGCTCACACCTGTAATCCCAGCGCTTTGGGAGGCCAAGGTGGGAGGATCGTTTGAGCCCTGGAGTTGAAGACCAGCCTAGGCAACAAAATGAGACCTCGCCTCTACAAAAAAAGTTTAAAAATTAGCCAGGCAAGGTGGCACATGCCTGTGGTCCCAGCTACTTAGGAAGGCCGTAGCGAGAGGACCACTTGAACCTGGGAGGTTGAGGCTACTGTGAGCCATGATCGCATCACTGCACTCCAGCCTGGACATCAGAGACCCCATCTCAAAAGCAAAAACACTTAGCAAAAAAAACTAGAGCTGGAATTGGTTTACTCCACTTCATAGCACTGATTTCCTATAGTATTCTAAGCATACAGTGTAAGATTAATGAGAGAAAGTAGTCACACTCCCTGAACCTATTTTACTGCCTCCACTCACTTCCATGTGTTAAAAATCTCCTTTCTGGCCAGGCACAGCACCTCACACTCTGGAAGAATGAAGTGGGAGGACTGCTTGAGCCTAGAAGCTCAAAACCAGCATAGGCAACATCATGAGACCCCCATCTCTATTTACAAAACGAAATAAACTCCTTTCTGAAGCAACTAGGTCATTTATTCATCAAATATTTACTGAGTGCCTACTATGTGATGACACAGTAAAATAAGTGGTAGGAATCAGCAGTGAATAAATAAAACATTAAAATCCCTGCCCTAAAAGAGTTTACAATTTCACAAAATAGACTGCAAACAAATTTATGTATGACAGGTAGTAATCAATGTGATCATAAACTTGATAAAAGTAAGAGAGTGAAGCATGCTAGATACTTAAGGTAAGAACATTCCAGATGAGGGAAACAGCAAATAGAAACGCCTTATGTATATAGGCTTTCTGACTTTCATACTCAGCCAGCTGGTATTGCCCCAAGCATGGGGGCAATTCTTTAAACAGAGCCCCAACAAAAAATTCCAAAGAGACTTCTCTATTTTTGCTATGAAGTTATCACTCTAACACCATTTCCTTCATCAGTTTTCTTTGTATACAACTGAGGATTTACTCATCACCAGTCTAACAAGTGATGAATATTCTACTATTAGGGCAAGAACACACAAACAAAATCTAAAATCTCTTTCTGGTCATTTAGACGGATACTGCTAATTAACCACTCCTATCACCACACCAAAGAAATAAACACAGGGCAACCACAGCCTTTGGTATAAATCAATTCTAATTTAGGAAACCTCAAATAATCCTCAGTAGTTGCCCAATCAGAAATTGGTGCATGTTATCAATGATTTACAAGAAAGAGAAGAGCATTCTTAGACACTGGGGGAAAAAATATGCCAACAAAAGAAACTTAACATATATACCACATCTTAAAACCTTACAAGTTTTAGTAAGAGTTAAAGTTTCACTTATAATTAGAACGAAAACTTATTAACAGGTTTCACTTATGAGTGAAAACTTGACCCTCATATGCCGATATGAAAGAGAACATTTCTATAGTTATGTAGAAGGAGAATAAAGCATGACAATTAAAAATTCTAAAATATACCAATAAGTGTACGCCTACAAAACTTTATTTTTATGTCCAAAAATTAGAACCTGCCACACTACTTTCTGTCTAGCACAGAAAACTATTTTGTCCCACATGTTATGATTAATGTTACATGTCAGTACAAGGAAAGGCCTAATTTTGAAGATTAAATACTTTGCCTTCCAAAAATATAAATAAATAAGTACTTTTCCTTTCTTCCACTTACCTTAGCCCAGTAGCGAAAGGCTAACACCAATGGAATAAAGACAGGTTCCATTTTGCCAAGAGCAGTAAGTAAATCAGTAGTGAGACATGCCATGTCATTTCCCGCACTCACTATACAAAGTAAACCACTGTGAATAAGAAAGAAACAAATTTCATTGTTATTAATACCTTTAAAAACAGAATACTTCAAATCCTGTGGCTACTCCTTCTAGTTACCATATTTTAATATTAGTACCTTAAAAGTCCTAATAAAAACAAACGTTTGTAAAAATTTAAAGCTAAAAACTACATGTCATTCCATTATTAGAGCTCCTTACAAATTAAAGAAAGAAGTTTTTAACGTTCATCTGTACTTCAGAAATAAATTTCAACCTCACTTAGTATTTAGAGTCATAAGAAATTAATTTCAAAAGCAGCATTATCAATGACCAAAATTGATATACATGAGAGACAGGGCACTGATCTCCTTCAATGTCAAATGGTACAAAGTAATTTCCTGGTTCATTCCTCTTGCTTTGTACATAAGAACAAAAAAGGAATACTGAATTGACTGGCTATACTTCTTGACTCTAGTTTTTCTTATCCAAACTTTCAAAATTGGACTAATATGTTATTTTCAGAGTAAAGATCAGACAAGATTTGCAGATTAACCCACAAGTCCACAAGTTATGCTTCTGTGTAAGTGAAAATAGCATCTACCTTAAAGAATAAATCTGAGGTTGTCACACAGAGGCAATTTAACGCAACGTGGCAAGAAAACAAAAAAAAACACCATTAAATGTAATTTTGCCTCTATTCCAACTACAGTTTTCCTCTAAATGATGTAACTTTGGACAAACTGATTAACCACTCCAGGTCTTAATTTTCTAGTTTAGAAAATAAGAAATCTGAACTACATTGCCATAGACTCATCTAGCTTTGAATAAGAAAATACCTTGATCTTAATAAATAAGAAATACAAGTTAATAATCAATAAAAGAATATCATTTCTGTATTGTTTCCATGTCTCCCATACTATTTTCAAATAGGATTTAGTTTTCTTTTTCAAAGGCACTTTGCTCTCTTAGTCTTATAGACATCTAACTAGAAAGGCAAGATCAGTCTTCAATTTAAGGTTGATCTTGAGTTTATTGAATTTAAATCAACTCATTCAATTTAAGTGAACTAAAAACTAAATTCAAATAGATTGTGAGATCCTTGAGAAGAGAGGCTTTTTTTTTTTTTTTTTTTTTTTGAGATACTCTCGTTCTGTGACCCAGGCTGGAGTACAGTGGCACAGTCACAGCTCACTGCAGCCTCAACCTCCCAGGCTCAGGCCATTCTCCCACCTCAGCCTCCCAAGTAGCTGGAACCACAGGCACACACACCCACCATGCCTGGTTATTTTTTGTAGAGACAAGGTCTCACTATGTTGCCCAGGCTGGTCTTGAATCCCTGAGTTTAAGTGACTCAAGAGAGGCTATTTCTTTTTTATGTCTGTATCCCTAGAGCAAAGTAGTACCTGCCTATAACTAAATGTAATACTCTTGGGTAGGTGAATGACTTAGAAAAAAAAAATTAAAGTTCTGCCTAGAGTATGTTATTTTCAGCTGGTGTTCTATATATTTCTTGTTCACATGCATTTGATAAACTTGCTATTTTTAGTGAACAGAAACTAGCTTAGTCATACTCATCCAAGGAGAAATCTAAAACAAAAACTTTCTCTCTTAGAGGTCATTCACTACAAATTTGGTTGTCGGGGTTTGTTTTGTTAAATATTTTTCTCTTCATCGTTACCAACCTTTTTCGATCTCTGCACACCACAACAGGAACTTTAGCGTGAAAATCGGATTCCACATCTACATATAATACTAATAAGAAAAAAAAAAGTAAGCTAATGTCAATCTCTAAAATATTTACTCTATGATAAACATTAAATAACAATTTCCTTCTGAAAATCATGCTCATTGCTTCTATGAAAAAATCTACTCTTCTTATTATGAGCACCAACCCAAAAGAATCTCTTACCTCTCTTGGTGTCGTTCGCTGTATATCACAAACCACAGGTATAGTCCCAAATACTGTCCAAAAATTATAATCACCTTAAGAAGAAAGGTCTTAACATCCCTAAAAGTTTTAATATTTCCAAGTAGATAATCTAGTCGAAGTTCTTAAACCCGTTACTCTTGAGAGCTAGTTTCACAGGAGCTGTGAAAGAAGGACCTATCATGTTTTGATAGTTTAGTTCTTTTAAATTATTGATATAAATGCAACCTAACTCTGCTGGCCACAATTTCCATTAGTATATGAAGAGTTTGCCTAAACAAAGCTGCTAAGGAAGGACTCACTGGATGAAGCACATTTCTACCCAGAAATTTTTCTCTATACCTCCAAGGGTAAGCCCCATGACATTAATGTCTAATCTAAATAAAAACAGACAGATTAACATCACTTATAATTCAAAGAAAATGTCTCAGTAGTACTTGTTGTAACGATTAGTCAAAAAACATGTGCGAAGACCTATATGTCAGAAATTTCATTATGCAGAGTCAATATGACAATGAGTAAGATGTAAAAAGGTCAATAAGGGGTTTGGAACACAAATGCATAAACAAATAAATACTGTCGGTGACCTGTAAAAGGCACAATAAAAACATAAAGGAAGAAATATTCAATTTTATAATCAGACTGAGTTTAATAAGCCTACATTGTATACTTAAGATGATCTACTTATGTATCCTGAGTGGAAAAGGCATATATTAAGTATTTGTGCTAGGATGATACTACTTAGGAAGTCTGAAGAGGTAAAATCTATGTCTACCTCTTATCTGTAGTAAACTTTAAAGTTTTTGAGCAATTAGAAACAAGTCTTTATTAAGAAAGAAAACTGTATTAAAATACCTTTATATGATAAACTGTACCAAACTCATTCCTAGAAAACTACTTTCCCAAGACAATGGCTAACAGAAAACTGATATATAAGAGCTGATGGTGTGGACAGAAAGAAAAAAGAAATTGACAATTCATATTAAAGCCAATGAGACAGTACGGCTTTAAAAAAACAAACAAAACAAAAAAAAAACTCTCTCTTCTAAGCCAAATTGCAAATATTTTTGCCAGATACTTCTGATTCTTATAATTTAAGGTAATAATAACAATCACAACAGCAAAAATATAATAAGTAGTGTATACCAGGTACTTTTCTAAACTATAGTTCAGTCTATCTAATTCTTACAACAACTTTCTCATAAAAAATATATGACATAACATTGCCATTTTGCAGATCAGAAAGCTAAAGTATTAACACAAATAATTTGTCAAAGGACACACAACCAGTAAGTGGCAGAATTAAAATCTGAGCCCAGGAAGTCTGGCTTCAGATCCCAAGCTTAATCTTAAGCATTTACTTTATAACAAGAAAAACAGTTAAGTAAAAACCAGGAAAATTTAGTAGACTGTAGTATATGACCTGGAACCTGGTTCAAGAATCTTGTAATTAAAAAAAAACTTTACCTATATGAACTGAGGTGTTTACAAAGGCAACCCAGACAGATAAAGCATTTTTGTAATACAATGACTCAACTATGCCAGCAGTTTAGTTTTAACTTGGATAGCCATATATAAAGAACATATATTTCTAAATGCAGCTTTAGAAAGGCAATTAAAAAAAAAATAAGGAAAAAGAACTCACCATTTTTCTTTAAGATCCCAAGTACTTTTATCAGAAGATCTGGATGATTCATCTAAAACAGTTTCAAATTAAATCAATATACTAATTTCAAAGTTCGGAAAGCAGAAGATTAGGAAAAACTCAATTTCGTTAAAGAACAACATTTAAGGCCAGGCGCGGTGGCTCACACCTGTAATCCCAGCACTTTGGGAGGCTGAGGTGGACAGATCATGAGGTCAAGAGATCGAGACCATCCTGGCCAACCTGGTGAAAACCCATCTCTAACAAAAATACAAAAATTAGCCGGGCCTGGTGGCACGCACCTATAATCCCAGCTACTCAGAAGGCTCAGACAGAACAATCACTTGAACCCAGAAGATGGAGGTTGTAGTGAGCGAAGATCAGGCCACTGCACTCCAGCCTGGGAGACAGAGCAAGACTCTGTCTCAAAAATAAAATAAAATAATAACAGTTAAAAATAATCATGCTCTGTGTTGTTTTTTTTTTTTTTTTTTTGAGACGGAGTTTTGCTCTTGTTACCCAGGCTGGAGTGCAATGGCGCTATCTCGGCTCACCGCAACCTCCACCTCCTGGGTTCAGGCAATTCTCCTGCCTCAGCCTCCTGAGTAGCTGGGATTACAGGCACGCGCCACCACGCCCAGCTAATTTTTTGTATTTTTAGTAGAGACGGGGTTTCACCATGTTGACCAGGATGGTCTCGATCTCTCGACCTCGTGATCCACCCGCCTCGGCCTCCCAAAGTGCTGGGATTACAGGCTTGAGCCACCGCGCCTGGCCTGCTCTGTGTTTTAAATAATGAAAACAGAATAGTGGTTTGGTTTTTTTTTTGTGGGGGGATGAGGTTTCTCTGGATTGCCCAGGCCACAGTGTAGTGGCATGACCATAGTTCACTAAAGCATAACTTCTGGGCTCAAGGAATCCTCCTGCCTCAGCATCCTAAGTAGTTAGGACTACAGGTGTGTGCCACCACACCCAGCCAGCTAATACCTTTTTTTTTTTTTTTTTTTTTTTGGTAGAGATAGGATCTCACTATACTGCCCGGGCTGGTCTTGAACTTCTCGCAGCAAGCATTCCCCCTATCTTTGCCTCCCAAAGCACAGGAATTACAGGTGTGAGCCACCTTGTCCAGTCATGTTTTACTTTTATGTGAACAAATCTCATTCACAGAAGTAGAATCTAGTAAATGATGTAGCACTATTATTCCAGCAACACTCCTAGAATTAATGGTTTCTTAAAGCAAGAAAAGGTTCCGGAATTTCCCATCAAAACAAAAAAGAAATGAGTTTACCAGATGACTGTGAAAAATAAATGGTTGAGATAAAAACTTAAAGGGATTGGCCGGGCGCGGTGGCTCAAGCCTGTAATCCCAGCACTTTGGGAGGCCGAGGCGGGTGGATCACGAGGTCGAGAGATCGAGACCATCCTGGTCAACATGGTGAAACCCCGTCTCTACTAAAAATACAAAAAATTAGTTGGGCATGGTGGCGCGTGCCTGTAATCCCAGCTACTCAGGAGGCTGAGGCAGGAGAATTGCCTGAACCCAGGAGACGGAGGTTGCGGTGAGCCGAGATCGCGCCATTGCACTCCAGCCTGGGTAACAAGAGCGAAACTCCGTCTCAAAAAAAAAAAACAAAAACTTAAAGGGATATAGACAACTGGCAGCTTAGTCAAAAGGCTTAGAGTAAAACATTATTTTATTCAACGAGCTTGTCAAATAGTTTAACGTGTTTTTTGCTATTTAAGGGTACTCAAGTCTGGTGTGGTGGCTCTCACCAGTAATCCCAGCACTTTGGAAGGCCAAGGCAGGCAGATGAGCTGAGGTCAGGAGTTCAAGACCAGCCAGACCAACATGGCGAAAACTCGTCTCTACCAAAAATACAAGTTAACCAGGCATGGTGGCATGGGCCTGTAATCTCAGCTATTTGGGAGGCTGAGACAGTGAACTCAGGAGGTGGATGTTGCAGTGAGCTGAGATCGAACCACTGCACTCCAGCCTGGGCAACAAAGTGATGCTCTGTCTCAAAAAAAAAAAAAGAAAGTATTTAATAACCATATATTAATTACAAAGTAAATGTATCAGACTAAAAACACCAAATTTTCACCCAAATCAAACCTCCCTGAACATGAACGTATTATTCAATTCAATTTAAAACATAAAATATTGATGTATTTTAAAAGATATGTCAATAAACAATGTCAGCAGTGATAAAACAATATTGTTCTAATACTGATAACAATATTAGAACAATATCAATATTTTTCTAATGACTCTAGGTACTACCTATTAAAAGTACCCATATGTACCAGATACTATATTAAAACACCTGACATACATTAATATTATCTCATTTAATATAAAAATTATTATTCCTGTTTTGGAAATGGGAAAACTGAAGCTCAAAAAGTTCAAGCAACTTGCTTATCACAGCCAAGATCTGAATGTAGGTATCTGATTTCAAAACTCTTACCACTTTCTATACTGCTTACCAGAAGTAATAACTATTCAACATGTTCAAATGTAAGCATTTTTCCCTTTTTTTCCCCAACTCTCCTCTTCTGCTTCCTTTTGCCCTTGTCCCTTTTTTCTTTTTTCCTGCTTATATCTGAAATCTAATAGTAATTTCCAAAAGCACTGTTTAGTCATGATGGTAACACTATACGAAACAGAATTTTATATTCCTCTATTCTTTCTCTACAAAGATAATTCATAAAATTACTAAATACTAGTAAAGAACCACACAGGAAAGACTCTTTTCTAATTACTTACCTTGGGAGGAAATTTTATATCTATATTAACATCACTACTTTTCAGAGCAAATTTAGTCAGAGACGAGCCATACAACCTAAGTGAACATTCTGGAATAAAGGAAAAACAAAGCATGAAACAGCATGCAAATATAAGAGATGCAAAAAAACAGCAACAGAAAAATTTCACACACTTCAGTTCTATGTCTTCCATTTCTAGTAAGACAATTATACAAGAATGACACCCTTTCTAACTGATCTATAAAATAATAAAAATGGTTCCCAGTTACGGAGTGCAGGACCAGAGAAGGGAGAGAAAAACTAACCATAGAAGTTTAGTGTTTAAACAAAATTTTACTAATAGTTCATTTAGAAATAGCTGAGAATATGTTTAGCATTCAATATAGAACAGTAACTAATGTACTAACTTAGCTATGACTACTGTCACAAACTACGTTTATTTATTCTTAAATACTTATATAAGAGCACTTTGAATGGGGAAAGGATCATAAACATTCAATGCCAATGCTTTTATAAAATACGAAGTGAAACCAAGTCAATTAATTCTGTAAACCTAAAACCCAAAACACTGTGGTTCTCAAGAGTTTATAGAAGAAAAACAAATAGCAGAAACATACTACTTACAGCTTTCACAGACTATTAAACATGTTATTCCAAAAATCAAAATAAGGAAATTTTAAAAGGATCTTACTAGAAGTCAATCTGAAAATAATATGCATGGGCCACATCAGGCAGATTTGGTTTCTTAGAAAGTTTAACTTCATCGTCAGTTGCAGATATAAAACTTTACTTTTCAAGTTGATAAAATGTCTGAAAGTCATTCAAGTAACTAAAACCATAAAAATTTCATTCCTTTTCTTATCATAGTAAATGCTTTTTACATGTAACTTAATAAGGATTTAATGTATTTTAGGTAAAAAGCCATATTATGATATAAATACTTTAAAAATTCCATTTTAAATTTCAATTTCATATTCTTATAAATCACAAAATGGATCTATATGAAAGTATAATTTATGAACTTTCCAAAATCCCTCTGGTGGGAAGAAACAAGTCTTATATCAGATACATTAACTTTAACCCTATACTTATGCAAAAATGACATGAGCTAAGCAAATAGTCCATATATAATATCTAAAATAAATCTGATACTGCCTTGTATCAAACAATAAGCTTTTTCTAAAGGCCCTGTTAAAAGTAAATTAATTTTTCCCCACCATCAGGCAATAGAAATTTAGTTCAGTGATTGTATGAAATGTTTATACTGAAAATAATGTTGACAAAATAGTCCATTCAGAAATCAGTGATACTGAAAAACTAAAATATTTGACCACTAAGAAAGCATGCTACATCTGGCATTTCTTTTTTTTTTTTTTTTTTAGACTGTCGCCTCGGCTGGAGTGCAGTGGAGCGATCTCAGCTCACTGTAACCTCCACCTCCCAAGTTCAAGCGATTCTCCTGCCTCAGCCTCCCAAGTAGCTGGGATTACAGACACCCACCACCACGCCCAGCTAATTTTATTTTTAGTAGAGACGGGATTTCACTGGTCTTGAACTCATGACCTCATGATCCACCTACTTCAGCCTCTCAATGCGCTGGGATTACAGGTGATAGCCACCGCACCCAGCCTACATCTGGCATTTTAAAAATCTTTTTTCTTAGTACAAAAGTGTGCTATGCCATAATTCTCAATTTCCTTGTGAAATATTTTCCCCCAAAATTCATTCATAAGACAATAAAATTTATCTACTTTTAAGGAGAAAGGAGAAGGAAAACATTAAGAAACACACCCTAGTTCAAAAGGAGTAAAGGGAAGAGTTTGGTGATTTTCAAAATCAAATATGATATGTATTTCTACCTGGTAAAAATGTCGTTATAACCTTTGACATTTCCTCCACAATTTCCTGACGGACCCTGAGGTCATCATCTGTTATTCCATGTTCTTTTGCTAATTCAATGACCGCAACACTTAAAGCAGCCAGGTGGGCAGGGGAAGGAGGTGGCAGAGAACGAAGCTCACTTTCTTCTTGTTTTTCCTATTAATGTTATGATTCACAACAATAAAAACAAAACAAAAAAAATTTCATTTTAATGTCCTTATATTTAGCAGGGGAAGACAGAAATAAATTAACTCAACAAATATTCACCTTCCATTTACCGGATACCTACAATATAGAAGTGAACAAAAGAGACAGAGACCTCTACCTTGGGAAGCAGAATTTTAAGAATGAGAGAGAGGTACTGTATGGGGAGGGGAATGCTACTAAATTTTTAAAAGTTTGTTCCACTGTATTATCTGCATAAATTGAGAAATGCTACATTAAAGCCAAGGCACCATAAGTATAATACTTACTTGATGATTTTGTTGCACCAAAGCAGACGTCTTAGATGTAACAGAAAAGTCTGGAATCATATCTCATCAGCATATACAGTATCAGGTTAAATGGTCACAGGAAAACTACCTGTCAACTATTTATCAGTGATTTTTCTTCGTGATTTTATCCAACACTATGCAAAATGTTCAAAAAAACCTCTATTCTGCTAAAAGTTTGAAAACCAATTTAAATCTAGGAGCTAAAGAGAGATTTTGTTACATATATGCAATGACTTTTATAAATTAATCTATTTTCTGATTATAAAAAATGTTAATTACAAAAGCTTCATAAAACATAGGAAAATGCAAAGAAGAAAATAACCCATAATCTCATATCCTACTACCTCCTTCATTTTTTAACACAATTGAGCCACAATTGTTCTCTTTTATTTATTATAAAACACGCATTTTTGGCCGGGCGCGGTGGCTCAAGCCTGTAATCCCAGCACTTTGGGAGGCCGAGGCTGGTGGATCACGAGGTCGAGAGATCGAGACCATCCTGGTCAACATGGTGAAACCCCGTCTCTACTAAAAATACAAAAAACTAGCTGGGCATGGTGGCGCGCGCCTGTAATCCCAGCTACTCAGGAGGCTGAGGCAGGAGAATTGCCTGAACCCAGGAGGCGGAGGTTGCGGTGAGCCGAGATCGCGCCATTGCACTCCAGCCTGGGTAACAAGAGCGAAACTCCGTCTCAAAAAAAAAAAAAAAAAAAAACACGCATTTTTTTTTTTTCCCCAGACAGAGTTTGGCTCTTGTTGCCGATGCTGGAGTACAATGGCACGATCTCAGCTCACTGCAACCTCTGCCTTCTGGGTTCAAGCCATTCTCCTGCCTCAGCCTCTCAAGTAGCTAGGATTACAGGCACCTGTCACCATGCCCAGCTAATTTTTATATTTTTAGTGGAGATGGGGTTTCATCATATTAGCCAGGCTGGTCTCCAACTCCTGACCTCAGGTGATCCAGCTACTCAGGAGGCTGAGGTGAAAATGGCTTTAGCCCCAGAAGTGGAGGTTGCAGTGAGCTGAGATTGCACCAAGTAGTCCAGCTTTGGCAGCAAACAAGACCCTGCCTCAAAAAAATAATAACAAAAACAAAAACAGACATACAGACCAATGGAATCAGTTACAGAGAGCCCAGGCCAGGCATAGTGACTCATGCCTATAAGCACTTTGGGAGGCGGAGGCAGGCCAACACTTGAGGTCAGGAGTTCAAGACCAGCCTGGCCAACATAATAAAACCCCATCAATACTAAAAAAAAAAAAAAAAAAATACATATATATCAGCCAGGCGTGGTGGCACATGCCTGACTGTTAGCTACTTAGGATGCTGAGCCGGAAAAATTGTTTGAACCTGGGAGGTAGAGGTTGCAGTGAGCCCAGATCGTGGCAACAGAGCAAGACTCTGCCATTAAAAACAAAACAAAACAAAACAAAACAACAAAACAGCAACAACAACAAAAAAAAAAAAAAAAAAAAACAGAAAAATGGAGAGCTCAGAAATAAACCCTGGCACGCATGGTCAAATGATTTTTTTTTTTTTTTTTTTTTTTTTGAGAGGGAGTTTTTGCTCTTGTTACCCAGGCTGGAGTGCAATGGCATGATCTCGGCTCACCGCAACCTCCGCCTCCTGGGTTCAGGCAATTCTCCTGCCTCAGCCTCCTGAGTAGCCAGGATTACAGGCACGTGCCACCATGCCCAGCTAATTTTTTGTATTTTTAGTAGAGACGAGGTTTCACCATGTTGACCAGGATGGTCTCGATCTCTCGACCTCGTGATCCACCCGCCTCGGCCTCCCAAAGTGCTGGGATTACAGGCTTGAGCCACCGTGCACGGCAGTCAAATGATTTTTGACAAGGATGCCAAGAGCACTCAATGGGGAAAGGACAGTCTTTTCAACAAATGTTCCAGGAAAACTGAATATCTACATGAAAAAGAATGAAGCTAAACTCTGACCTTAGATCATATACAAAAATTAACTCAAAACGGATCAAAGACCTAAATGTCAGAAACTAAAGCTAGGCCAGGTACACGGGCTCACAGCTGTAATCTCAATATTCTGGGAGGCCAAGGCAGGAGGACTGCTGAAGCCAACCAGTTTGAGATTAGCCTGGGAAACATAGTTGAGACTTCACCTCTACAAAAAAATAAAAAATTAGGCTGGGCACAGTGGTTCACACCTGTAATCCCAGCACTTTGGGAGGCCAAGATGGGTGGATCACCTGAGGTCAGGAGTTCAAGACCAGCCTGACCAATATGATGAAACCCTGTCTCTACTAAATACAAAAAATTAGCTGGGCATAGTGGCACATGCCTGTAATCCCAACTACTTGGGAGGCTGAGGCAGGAGAATCGCTTGAACTCAGGAAACAGAGGTTGCAGTGAGCCGAGATTGTGCCACTACAACCAGCCTGGGCAACAAGAGCAAAACTCCCTCTCAGAAAAATTCTAAAAAATTAAAATAAATAAAAAATTAGCTGGGCATTGTGGCATACACTTGTGGTCTCAGCTACTTGGAAGGCTGAGGCAGGAGGATCAATTGAGCGCAGGAGGTAGAGGCTACAGTGAGCCATGACTCCAGCCTGGGCAACAGAGACCTAATTTCGAAAACAAAAAAAGAAAACCCTAAACTTACAGCTAAAACCATAAGTAGGAAATGTAAAATCATAAAACTCCTAGAAGAAAACAGAAGGGAAAAGTTTCATGACATTGGATTTGGCAATTATTTCTTGAGTGTGACACAAAAGACATAAGCAACAAAAGTAAAAACGGGACAAAATGTAAAACTTTTGTTCATCAAAAGACACTGTTGACAGAGTAAAAAGAAAACGCACAAAATAGAAGAAAATATTTGTAATCATACATCTGATAAGGGATTAATATCCAGAATATATAAATAATCCCTTAAACTCAACAATAAGAAAACCCAATTCAAAAGCAAACAAAGGATTTGAACAGACATTTCTCCAAAGATAGTCAAATGGCAAATAAGCGCATGAAGAGATGCTAAATATCAGTAATCGAATCAAAAGCACAATGAAATGCCACATTATATCCATCAGGATTGCTATTACTAGTTGGGGGAACAGAAAACAAAAAGAGTTGGTGTGAATGTGGAGAAATTAGAACCCTTGTGCATTGCTGGTAAAGATGTACAATGATGTAGCCACTGTGGAAAATAGCAGGGCAATCCCTCAAAAACTTAAACATGAATTTACCATTTGATCCAGCAATTCCAGTTCTGGGTATATACCCAAAAAAAAAGGGGGGGGGGCACTGAAATAGGTATTTGTACGTCAGTGGTCACAATAACACTATTTACAGCAGCCAAATGGTGGAAATAACCCAAATGGCCATCTATGGATGAAACGGATTCACAAAACATGGCATGCAGATACGATGGAATATTACTCAACCTTAAAAAGGAAGGAAATTCTGATAGATGCTACAACATGGTTGACCTGAAGACATGCTAAGTGAAATGAGCACTAAAGGACAAATAATGTATGACTCCATTTATATGAGGACAATAGACAAGCACATAGAAACAGAAAATAGAATGGTGGTTACCAGGGACTGTAGGGAGAGGGGAATGGGGAGTTACTGTTTAACAGATACAGACTTTCAGTATGAAATGATAAAAAGTTCTGAAGGCAGACAGTGGAGATTACTGCAAAACAATGTAAATGTATTTAATGTCACTAAACTGTATACTTAAAAATGGTTAAAATGGTAAATTTTATCTAACATATATTTTACCGCAATAAAAAATTTCAAAAAGAAAACCTTCAAGGCACCAATAAGACAGTGCAGCATCTTCTTAACATGGAATATAAAGCAATATGGCCTCAACTTGCATTTTTAGGCCTTCCTTCAACCATTCCCTCCACCCACTCCAATATTTTTGGCAGACATCCACACTTAACAGTCACCAGTCTCCAAATATTGTATGTGCTACTGGGCCTCCATGCCTTTAATCATTTTGTTCCCTATGTGTACCCACCTGGTAAAACTAAGCATCCCTCAAAGTATAGCTTAAAAGTCAATATTCAGAGAACCCTTCTTAATACCTTTCCTTTCCAACATAATGAAATGCTCCATTTAAATCATGATTAATACTATCACCTAGGCTCTGAATTCCATCTTTCTTTACTACTCAGTAATCATCTTCTTCTTATTTTTGGTAAAGATGGCATTTCACTATGTTGCCCAGGCTGGTCTTGAACTCCTGAGCTCAGGAGATTCACTCACCTAAGCCTTCCAAAGTGCTGTGATTATAGGCATGAGCCACCATGCCCAGCACATTAAGTAAGCACTCTTCATCTCTACAGTAACAGCAACAACTATCATTATTTATTTATTTATTTATTTATTTATGTATTTATTTATTTTTATTCATTCATTCATTCATTCATTCATTCTTGAGACAAAGTTTCGCTCTTGTTGCCCAGGCTGGAGTGCAATGGTTTGATACTGGCTCATCGCAGTTCTCCTGCCTCAGCTTCCCGAGTAGCTGGGATTACAGGCATGTGCTACCACACCCTGCTGATTTTGTATTTTTAGTAGAGACAGGGTTTCTCCATGTTGGTCAGGTTGGTCTCAAACTCCTGACCCAAGGTTATCTGCCTGCCTCAGCCTCCCAAAGTAGTGGGATTACAGGCATGAGCCACCACACCAGGCCAACAACCACCATTTATTGAGTGCCTACTACAGACTTGGCATTTTGTCAAGTGCTTTACAGGTGTTATGTCATTTAATTCTCACAATATCCCTTCCCAGGTAGATACAACCAAAACCATTTTATACGTAAGAAAACTAAGGCTTACAGATGTTAAATAACTTCCTACAACTACGAGGTGTAACTGAGAATAAAATCTAGTTCTAACTCCAAAGCACATGCTCTTTCCACTCCATCTAACTCATTACAAATATTTATGGAACGACTATATGCCATGTACAGTGCTAAGCAATGGAGTTATAATGAGGAAAAAAAGAATGCACATAATCCCTGCCATCATGAAGCTTACAGTCAAAAGAGAGAAAGATTAATTAAACTAATATTTAAATTAAAACTGTGATGAGAATTTTACTCTGCCAAATTAAAAGGAAAAAAAACTGTGTGTCACTATTGTTACTACCAATCTTCCTTTCTCTTCTGCACAATTAAGTTTCCTGAAAGTTGAGTTGACTCTTTTATTTCCTCATCCCTCCTCACTCAAAACTATTTCTTTTTTATTTCTAAAACAGAAACTCTTCTTCCAAGATTATCAAAACCTCATTAGCTGCCAAATCTGACATTTTACATTTTTATTTATTTTTTAATTGACACAGTTTTGCTATGTTGCCCAAACTCCTGGGGTCAAGTGATCCTCCCACTTCAGCATCTTGAGTGGCTGAGACCATAGACACCAAATCAGACGTCTTTAAACTTTTAGATTACTTTTATCTGTATTATCTCACTTTCAACTACTATCTTGAAACTCTCCTTTCTTTTGGCTTCTCTAATACACTTTCCTCTTTCTATTTTTCCTATTACTCTCCTCATTCACCAATCTATTCACTGCACTTCCTCTACTAGTCCTTTAAATGTTTGTATTTCTTCATCTACTAGTCCCTTAAATGTTTGTATTCCTTGACCTTCTCTCCTTACTCCTTTGATGACCTCATCCACATCTATAACTTCAACTACTGAAGTTTACCAAACCTGAATCTCCAACTGCTAATGTAAGTTCCAGATCCTTATATTCAAATGACTGTGAGACATCTCTGCTTGAAATGTTCTGTAAGTGCCTCAAACTCAGAATATTATGAAACATTTTTCTTTTTTATTTCCACTAAGTAAACCACACCACAATCTATGATAACATCTCGAATCAAAACATCCTAGGCCTCTACTCCCAAAATTCTACTTCCTGAATCTCTCTTAAAGCTCAACTCCATTCTCACTAACTCAGGTCAGTATTCATGATAGCTTAACTAGATTATTATGAAAGGCTAACTGGTCTTCTCAAACAGACCCTTCTCAGGCTTCTTTCACACTGAGGCCAGGGTGAGTGACCTTGCAGAAATACACGTTATGTCCGGGCATGGTGTTCATGACTGTAATCCCAGAACTTTGGGCGGCCAAGGCGGGTGGATCATGAAGTCAGAAGTCCAAGACCAGCCTGGCCAACATGGTGAAACCCCATCTCTACTAAAAATGCAAAAATTAGCCAGGCATGGTGGCATGCACCTGTAATCCCAGCTACTTGGGAGGCTAAGGCAGGAGAACTGTCTGAACCCAGGAAGCGGAGGTTGCAGTGAGCCAAGATTACACCACTGCACTTCAGCCTGGGCGACTGAGCAAGACTCCATGCCAAAACAAACAAACAAACATGTTATTAACTCCATAATGCTCAAAATAAAATCCAAATACTCTAATACAGAATACACATGTGAAACCAAAACTCTACATCTATCAAGCAATAATTCCTCATGTTCCCCTTCTCCAAGCCTACGGCAACCACTATTCTGTCTGATTCCGACGACTCTACAAACTTCCTGTAAGTGGAATCATACACTATTTTTCGTTTTTTAACTGGCTTATTTCACTTAGCATAATTTCTCAAGGTTTATTCATGTTGTAGCATACTGCAGAATTTCAATCCTTTTTAAGGCTGAGTAATATTCCATTGTAAGAATACAGCACATTTTGCTTATCTATTCATCCATCAATGGATATCAGAATTGTTCCACATACTAGCTATTGTGAATAATGTTGCTATGAACGTGAGTGTATAAATATCTCTTTGAAACTCTGTTTTCAATTTTTTAAAGTATATACCCAGAAGTGACATTACTGGACCATAAATACTGTAGCTTTAAAAGGACCATCCACAGATCTCTGGATTTCTTTTTGTGCTGTTTTCTCATTTTAGTTACACTGTCCTGCAAATTCTAGCTACCTTGGACTTAGTGGACTCTAAAGTCCCTCCCTTCAACTGTGAGAGTCCACTGGGTTCCCTTCCCTGTAGCACAACCTAGAAACTCTCTCAAGCTACAGCAAACAATGGGCTCACATCATTCGTTTTTCATTCACTGACTGTCCTTTGTTGCCTGAAAACCACTGCTTCATATTTGTTTTTTTTGGTTTTGTTTTGTTTTGTTTGTCATTTCAAGGGACAAGTAAATCCACTGTTACGCTAACTTCACCAAAAGTAGAAGTCCTATATGGCTGCATTCAAGTTTGCTTTCTTTTCTGTAAATGTTCTATAATGTTCTAAAGATTCCCTATATGGGCTAAGCCTCCCTAATCTGAAAATCCAAAATGTGAAATGCTCTAAAATCTGAAACTTTTTGTACACCAACATGATGCTCAAAGGAAATGCTCATTAAGGTATAAGCAAATATTCCAAAATCTGAAAAAATCCAAAATACTTTGGTCCCAAGCATTTAGGATAAGGTATATAGCTGTAATTTTTTTTCTTTTTCTTTTCTTTTCTAAGTTTTTTTGAACTAGAGTCTCACTCTCTCACCCAGGCTAAAGTGAAAAGGTGTGATCTTGGCTCACTGCAGCCTCCACCTTGTGGGTTGAAGCAATTCTCATACCTCAGCCTCCCAAGAAGCTGGAATTACAGGCACATGCCCAAATAATTTTTATGTATTTTTAGTAGAAATGCCCCTAATTATTATGCATTTTTATTAGAAACAGGGTTTCATCACGTTGCCCAGGCTGGTCTCAAACTCCTGGACTCAAGTAATCTGCCTGCCTTGGCCTCCCAAAGTGCTGAGATTCAGACCTGAGCCATCATGCCCAGCCTAGGTATGATTTTCTTTTTAAGTTTCTTGCTTGCCTAGGTGAAACCCTGTCTCTCTCTATTAAAAACACAAAAATCAGTCAGGCACAGTGGCACGTGCCTGTTATCCAAGCTAGCTGGGACACTGAGGCAGGAGAATCACTTCAACCTGGGAGGCGGAGATTGCAGTTAGCCGAGATCGCGCCACTGCACTCCAGCCTAAACGACAGAGTGAGACTATCTCCAAAAAAAAAAAAAAAAGTTCCTTGCTTGCAATTCCGAGCTTCCTGGACCAGTAATAGGCATCTTCCTACATTTCTGGGAAATTCCTAATTATCATCACCTAAACTACTGCCTTCTCCCTGTTCTATTTGCTTCCGTTCGTTCATTTTTTTCAAGAAAACGATGTTGAGCACTGTGTCAAACACTGACCTAAGCAACTCACAAACAAAAATAAGTAATTAAATATGCCTTCTAGAATATTGCACTCTGAAGTCTAGAAAGGAAGAGAAAGCAGACAGACAGAATACAGTGTGTTAGGCTTTCTGATCAAGGTATGTGAAAGTTGTTATGGGAGCACAGAGGAGTATCCAACCCAGACTTGCTGAGAGGGTCAAGCAGAATATTTCTGAAAGAAGCTATATGAACTAAGACTTAGAGATAAGAGGTTACACAGTTGTTGCAACTTTAAAAAGAAAAAATTAAATAGCTAATTTACGAATATATTTTTAAAAGGATTTTATTCATATCTATGTCTATGGGATATTTTTATGGAAACAACTGAAAAATTACAAATTCCCAAAGCTTATAAGATTCTTACTGGTCTGCAGTTCTCCAGCTTTGTATCATACCATTTCCCCCCTCACTCTCTTTTTGTTCCAATCATACTAGACTTTCAGTTATTCATATACCATGTCTTTTCCTGCCTAAAGACTTTTAATTCATGCTACTTTTTGTGTAAAATACTCTCCCACTTAACCACTCACCTTTTTGCCATTTAAACTACTACTTTTTTTTTTTTTTTTTTTTTTTTGAGACGGAGTTTCGCTCTTGTTACCCAGGCTGGAGTGCAATGGCGCGATCTCGGCTCACCGCAACCTCCGCCTCCTGGGCTCAGGCAATTCTCCTGCCTCAGCCTCCTGAGTAGCTGGGATTACAGGCACACGCCACCATGCCCAGCTAATTTTTTGTATTTTTAGTAGAGACGGGGTTTCACCATGTTGACCAGGATGGTCTCGATATCTTGACCTCGTGATCCACCCGCCTCGGCCTCCTCCCAAAGTGCTGGGATTACAGGCTTGAGCCACCGAGCCCGGCCTTAAACTACTACTTTAAGGTTCAATTCAAATGTCACTTTCTCAGAGAAACCTCCCCTGTTCTAGATCAAGTAAAATATTCTCGTATACTTCCTTGGCGCAAACTTCCCCCTTTAACAAGACTCATTATATTTAAACCTTTATTCAATGCATGCCCTCATCAATCTTAGAAAATCTTAGGTCAAGAACCGCAACTATCTTATTCACACTGCCTAGAACTAGCACACAAGAAATCAATAAACATCAGTTGGATAGACAGATTGTACCTGACCACTCTCAACTTAGGAATCAACATTATACAGGGTGAACAAACTGGTCTCAAGAAGGTTCCTTTCTGATTACTTCAGATAAGGAAAGCAACCATAGCTTCCAAAGCTATCATTCCAGTTACTAATATAAGTTTGGAAAAATATTTCATTTTTAGTTTCACGAATAAAAAATATTTGATGATTTTACAATTTGAAGAATAAATAAAAGCATTTTTCAAAAAGAACTTACCAAAATATTTTTCTTATGTCGTTTCTCCTTTATATGTTTATGAGCTCCCTGGATATTTTCAATGTGTATTAAGCAAAGTTTGCACAGATACCGGCAATTGGTATATTCTGGTGATCGCTGAAGAGACAATTTAAAAAAAATCTATTTTATTCAGAAAACAGAGGTGTAAACTATTGACTATATAAGCAAATAATACTATTATTTAAATAGGCAGAAATAAACACTGAAGGTTTTTTTATTATTTTCTTCTTCTAAAGTAATAGTTTTTAATAAATGTATGTACCCAAGAGACAGTAGTCCTTTTTCAAAATAGTCATCATAGGAAATTACATACTAACTTCAATACAATATCTAACAACATCATGTTAATGCTAAGTTATGTTTAATATTCATCTAGTATCACCTGTAGAATCCAAGTTAAAAAAAAGCAGTCGGGACAGATGTGGTGGCTATGCCTGTAATCCCAGCACTCTGGGAGGACAAGGCTGGCAGATCACTTGAGCTAAGGAGTTGGAGACCAACCTGGACAACATGGAGAAACCCAGTCTCTACTTAAAATACGAAATTTAGCCATGCATGGTGGCACATGCCTATAATCCCAGCTACTTGGGAGGCTGAGACATGAGAATCCCTTGAGCCCAGGAGGCAGAGGTTGCAGTAAGCCAAGATCACACCATTGCACTCCAGCCTGGGGGACTGTAATCCCAGCACTTTGGGAGGCCAAAGTGGACAGATGACCTGAGGTCAGGAGTTCAAGGCCAGCCTGGCCAACAAAAAACCCCCGTCTCTACTAAAAATATAAAAATTAGCTGGGCATAGCAGTGCATGCCTGTAATCCCAACTACTCTGTAGGCTAAGGCAGAAGAATTGTCTTAGCCTGTGAGGCAGAGGCTACAGCAGCGAGCTGAGATCGAATCACTGCACTCAATCCTAGGCAACAGAGCAAGACTTTCATCTCAAAAAAAAAAAAAAAAAAAAAAAAAAAGAAAAGAAAAGTGGTCTTGCTTATTTAGTCTTAGTCCAATGTTGTCCTCAAATTGACTTCAAACTTAACTTGCAGCCATTCTGATTACTATTAAAAAAAAATTAAATCTGTCCTTGAATTGGGGATTTCAAAAGAATGGGCCACAAATATATGGAAGAAATTTCAAAAGTTGAGTTTCAAAAACACTCCAATCACAGTATCGTGGGAATAACCTCGAGGTCACTACTGAAGGGAATAACAATTCTGACACACTAAAGTATCAGTCACAGAACTTCACTCATACATCGTATACGTATTTTCAAAATACTGGTAAAACCTAGTAATTACTGAGTACCTGTTATGTGCCAGGTACTATGCTAGGTATTTGACGTAAACTTTGTCATTTTAATTCCCCTAATCATCCGATTAGATTTTCATCTTATAGATGTGAAAAAAGAAGCCCATACAGTCAGTACCTTTTATAAGGATATAGCACTATTAAGTGGAAGACGCTGAATTTAAATTCCTGTACATCTGACTCTGAAGCCAACATTCTACACAGAATATTACACCAAAAAAAATTACAAAAACACAGTAAACACACGTGGAATTTTTAAAGTTTCTAATGCCTTACACGGAAATTTCAGCAATGCTTAGTTTTATTTCAGATTGATTTGCAATATTCAACAGGCTTCAGCTTCCGACAAAAAGATTATTTTTAACTCAGAAAATTACATGATTTCTTTTAAATGAGAAACACTTTCCAAATTTAGCAACAGTCCTGCTATAGACTAAAAATAAAAACACAACCATCATTTATAGAGTTATCGATTAACCTTACAACAAACCTACAAGGATTCTCCATTTTATTGGCAAATTCAATCTCAGGGATTAAATAATTTGCCCAAGGCAACAAGTAAATAAGAAAAGTTGGGTCAATCTAGTTATTTCAATTCTTTTTTTTTTTTGAGACGGAGTTTCGCTCTTGTTACCCAGGCTGGAGTGCAATGGCACGATCTCGGCTCACCGCAACCTCCGCCTCCTGGGTTCAGGCAATTCTCCTGCCTCAGCCTCCTGAGTAGCTGGGATTACAGGCACGCGCCACCATGCCCAGCTAGTTTTTTGTATTTTTAGTAGAGACGGGGTTTCACCATGTTGACCAGGATGGTCTCGATCTCTCGACCTCGTGATCCACCCGCCTCGGCCTCCCAAAGTGCTGGGATTACAGGCTTGAGCCACCGCGCCCGGCCCAATTTTTTTTTTTTTTTTTGAGACGGAGTTTTGCTCTTGTTACCCAGGCTGGAGTGCAATGGCGCAATCTCGGCTCACCGCAACCTCTGCCTCCTGGGTTCAGGCAATTCTCCTGCCTCAGCCTCCTGAGTAGCTGGGATTACAGGCACGCGCCACCATGCCCAGCTAATTTTTTGTATTTTTAGTAGAGACGGGGTTTCACCATGTTGACCAGGATGGTCTCGATCTCTTGACCTTGTGATCCGCCCGCCTCAGCCTCCCAAAGTGCTGGGATTACAGGCTTGAGCCACCGCGCCCGGCCAACGTTATTTCAATTCTTTAACATAAAAATTCGGTCAAATCATTTCCTGTTGGAGAATGAATTAAGTCCTCAAAGAAAACACTACCTCTTCGTTTCAAAGCAACTACTACTTTACTTACCAAATATCTTCTGAGCTCATATTATACAGCAAATACTTTTCTAGGAGCTGGGGATAACAGCAGTAAATGAAACAGAAATCCCTGTCTGTATGAATTTACATTATAGTGTAAGAAGACAGGTAATAAACAAATGCACAAATATGCATGGAGTAGAAGGAGTTACTGCTTTTTAAAAGTAGAGACATCACTAAGACCTTATTGATAAAGTAACGTTAAGGAAGTAAAGAATTAAGCTTTGTGGATATTTGGAAAGACATATGTCAAGCAGAGGTAAAAGTGAATGCCAAGGCCCTGAGGCAGGAAGGTACCTAAAATATTATTTGAGAAACTACAAAAAAGTAAGTATAACTGGAACAGAGAGCTACTATGGGCCAGATCACAAGATCCCTTGTGAAGACTGGCTTTTATCCTAGTATGAGGGAAAGCCATCGGAGGTTTTTGAGCAGAGAATTACAAGATCTAATTTACATTTTAAAAGAATTATTTGCTTTCTATATTAAGAACAGAAGCAGGCCGGGCACGGTGGCTCAAGCCTGTAATCCCAGCACTTTGGGAGGCCGAGGCGGGTGGATCACGAGGTCAAGAGATCGAGACCATCCTGGTCAACATGGTGAAACCCCGTCTCTACTAAAAATACTAAAAATTAGCTGGGCATGGTGGCGTGTGCCTGTAATCCCAGCTACTCAGGAGGCTGAGGCAGGAGAATTGCCTGAACCCGGGAGGCGGAGGTTGCGGTGAGCCGAGATCGCGCCATTGCACTCGAGCCTGGGCAACAAGAGCGAAACTCCGTCTCAAAAAAAAAAAAAAAAAAAAGAACAGAAGCAGAAAAAGGTATTGCAATTATCAGCATAACACAATAACAAAAAAAGCGATTACGTTGGCTTAGTTCAAGATGAGAGTGGTGAAGGTGGTAAAACGAGTTGCTTTCAGGAATTGAAAGCATATATACAGAAGCTGGGTGTGGTGGCTCACGCTTGTAATTCCAGCACTTTGGGAGGCTGAAGCGGGGATATCACCTGACGTCAGAAGTTTCAGACCAGCCTGACCAACATGGTGAAATTCCATCTCTACAAAAAATTTGAAACTTAGCTGGGCGTAGTGGTGGGCGCCTGTAATCCGTACTTGAGAGGCTGAGGCAAGAGAATCAATTGAACCCCGGAGGCAGAGGTTGCAGTGAGCTGAGATTGCGCCACTGCACTCCAGCCTGGGCAACAAGAGCAAAATTCCATCTCAAAAAAAAAAAAAAAAAAAAAAAGCTGTGAGAAGCAATTTGGTTAAAAAACTAAAATAAATAAATAAATAAAAAGGCATATATACTGAATATCTAAAGCCGTGTGTACTGATGCGGTCACTTAGGAAGTCATAAAATCAATCATATGAATCTTTCAATTGTCAAATGTTAGTAGACAGAAAGGCATGTCTACCAAGAAAATATTGGTATTAGGACAGCATGATGGCTCACGCCTGTAATCCCAGCACTTTGGAAGTCCAAAGCGGGCAGATCACCTGAGGTTGGGAGTTCAAGACCAGCCTGACCGACATGGAGATCACCCTGCCTCTGCTAAAAATAAAAATAAAAATAAAAAATAAATTAGCTGGGCCTGTAATCCCAGCTACTTGGGAGGCTGAGGAAGGAGAGTCACTTGAACCTGAGAGGCAGAGATTGCAGTAAGACAAGACAGCACCATTGCATTCAAGCCTGGGCAACAAGAGCAGGACTCTGTCTCAAAAGAAAAAAATATTGGTATTACATTACACTGAATGGAGAGTCGGAAGGCCTCGGATGACATCTCAACTGACCTTGGATAAAGATCTATCACTGCAGTCTAATTCTACCTCCTTATTTATAATAATAAAAACTGTCCTACCTGGTAAAATAATTCAGTTTGACAAGTAGCTCATATTTATTTACTACTACCTACCAGGTCTTGTGCTAAAAACTTTACTTGTATCATCTTATTTAATCCTCATAATAGTCCTATGAGCTAGGTGTTATAATTGTTATCAACCCCATTTTACTGATGAGTAAACTGATGTTTAAAGAATTTAATAATTTACCCAAGGTTATCCAACCAAAAAGTGGCAGAGTCAGACCCAATGACTCCAAAATCCATGCACTTGACCACTGTGCACGCTCTGTAATTACCAACCAAGTGCCTCGTGCAAGGCATATTAGGCACGATATCTAATCAGACAAAACTCTCCTCATCATAAACTTTCTAGCTTCACAGAAGAAACATAAGAAAAATATTTAAACATTTCTTTTATTATAGTTTTATTTTACTATTAAGTAAACTGACTAGTTAATCTTTAACTTTCTGCAAACAAGCTAGAACAAAGATTTCTGGGTATTTCCAACTCAATATGTAACATTCAACCACAAGAAAATTTACCCTTCTGATCTAATGGTTTAGACTAATTTCTCCTTTGTTACAGAGGAAACATCTATAGTCTACATCTTTATTCTTCAATTAGATAACCTATGCAAACACTATGAACCAAAGGACCTGAAGATATTAAAAAAAAAAAACCTGGGAATATTCTTAATGAGTACCAAATTTAGTAAAGAAAAATGTTCATTAAGAGTACAAGCTGATTGTGGTAGTGCATGTCTGTAGTCCCAGCTACTTGGGAGGCTGAGACACAAGAATCACTTGAACCGGGAGGTAGAGGCCAAGATCACACCACTGCACTCCAGCCTGGGAGACAGAATGAGACCCTGTCTTTAAAAAAAAAAAAAAAAAAAAAAAAAGAGTACAATGAATTTGCCCGAGCACTGGGGCTCACACCTATAATCTCAACACATTGGGAGGCCGACGTAGGTGGATCACTTGAGGTCAGGAGTTTGAAGCCAGCCTCGGCAATCTTGTGAAACGCCATCTCTATAAAAAATAAAAATAAAAAAAACTAGAAGGCATGGTGGCACATGCCTGTAGTCCCAGCTACTTGGGAGGCTGAGGTACCTGAGCCTGGGAGGTCAAGGCTGCAGTGAGCCGTGATTAGATCACTGTAATGCAGCCTGGGAAACCAGAGTGAGAGATCCTGTCTAAAAAAATAAAAATAAATAAAAAAACGAGGCCGGGCGCGGTGGCTCAAGCCTGTAATCCCAGCACTTCGGGAGGCCGAGGCGGGTGGATCACGAGGTCAAGAGATCGAGACCATCCTGGTCAACATGGTGAAACACCGTCTCTACTAAAAATACAAAAAATTAGCTGGGCATGGTAGCGCGTGCCTGTAATCCCAGCTACTCAGGAGGCTGAGGCAGGAGAATTGCCTGAACCAGGAGGCGGAGGTTGCGGTGAGCCGAGATCGCGCCATTGCACTCCAGCCTGGGTAACAAGAGTGAAACTCCTTCTCAAAAAAAAAAAAAAAAAAAACAGGCTAGGCACAATGGCTCACACCTGTAATCACTTTGGGAGTCCGAAGCAGGCAGATCACTTGAAGTCAGGAATTCGAGACCAGACTGACCAACATGGTAAAACCCCGCCTCTACTAAAAATACAAAAATTAGCCGGGCATGGTGGTAGGCATCTGTATTCCCAGCTACTCAGGAGGCCAAGGCAGGAGAATCACTTGAACCCAGGAGGCGGAGGATGCAGTGAGCTGAGACCGTGCTACACACTCCAACCTGGACGACAGAGCAACACTCCACCTCAAAAAAAAAAAAAAAAAAAAAAAAATTTATATATATATATTAAAGAAAAAAGAATACAATAAACTGAAAATAAGAAGTTTGGAGGGCATGAGAAATAAAGAGGTGGCAGAAAGAAAAGGGATTAGAGTTATCTATGTTGGTACTAGCACAGTGACTTTCCATCATAATTGACTATATAAATTCAACAACAAATAAAATGTTTTCCAATGCTTCTAAGCTTTATTTTCACCCTAGACTACTGTTTCCTACTATTAACCATCAAATACCCACCTATTCCATCCCAACTTCTTCCTTCTTTCAAGAACTGATGTTTCCTGCTTCATTCCTAGGTAAATTCCTAACCAGTTCTCTGCTTATTTTTCCACATTTCCTGGATATACGCAATTTACCTACACCATCCTTCTCCTACCTAAGTGGTCAATTTCTAGCCATTCCTTGAGACTCAGCTCCAATGTCACTTTATTTTTTTTTTTTTATAAAGACGGGGTTTCACCATGTTGGTCAGGCTGGTCTTGAACTCCGGACCTCAGGTAATCCGCCCGCCTTGGCCTCCAAAGTGCTTGGATTATAGGCATGAGCCACCACACCCAGCCCAATGTCACTTTTTTTTTTTTTTTTTTTTTTTTTTTTTTGAGACAGAGTTTCGCTCTTGTTACCCAGGCTGGAGTGCAATGGCGTGATCTCGGCTCACCGCAACCTCCGCCTCCTGGGGTCAGGCAATTCTCCTGCCTCAGCCTCCTGAGTAGCTAGGATTACAGGCACGCGCCACCACACCCAGCTAATTTTTTGCACTTTTAGTAGAGACGGGGTTTCACCATGTTGACCAGGATGGTCTCAATCTCTCGACCTCGTGATCCACCCGCCTCGGCCTCCCAAAGTGCTGGGATTACAGGCTTGAGCCACCGCGCCCGGCTCCAATGTCACTTTATAAAGCATTCTTCAAATTTATGCCTTTATACTCACAATTCAAGTTGGTCACTCTGTCTATGATCTCATTTTCAAAACATACTATTATTATCACTATTATGTGCTTATGTGTTTCTCTCTAATTAGTGAACTTCTAGAAAAGCAATCATGTTTTTAAAATGTCAGGTACTAGATCACGGCACATAAAAGACACTCAATCCCAGCCTATAGGAATGAAGAAAAAAAAAGGCACTCAATATTAATTTTGACAATGGACAAAATTACAAAACCTAACACGCAGGGCTGTTATGAGGATTAAATAAGATAACGCAAGTAAACTTCTTGGCACAAGATCTGCTATGTACTAAATAAAAATGAGCAGAATTAAATTATTTTACCAGGAGGTCAATCTTTATTATATTATAAATAAGGAGATAGAATCAGGTTCCAGTGATAGAGATTTATCCAAGGTCAGTTGAGATGTCATCCAGAAATAACTACTCATTTCAGAGGAAAAGTGAGGACTAAGTAAAGACAGAACTAAGTAAAAGGCCAGGCGCGGTGGCTCAAGCCTATAGTTCCAGCACTTTGGAAGGCAAGGGTAGGTGGATCATTTGAGGTCAGGAGTTGGAGACCAGCCGGGCCAATATGGTGAAACCACTTATCTACTAAAAACACAAAAATTAGCTGGGCATCGTGGCAGGCGTCTGTAGTCCCAACTACTCAGGAGGCTGAGACAGGAGAATTGCTTGAACCCAGGAGGCGGAGCATGCAGTGAGCTGTGATTGTTCCACTGCACTCCAGCCTGGGTGACAGAGCGAGACTCCACCTCAAAAAAAAAAAAAAAAGCCGGGCGCGGTGGCTCAAGCCTGTAATCCCAGCACTTTGGGAGGCCGAGGCGGGTGGATCACGAGGTCGAGAGATCGAGACCATCCTGGTCAACATGGTGAAACCCCGTCTCTACTAAAAGTGCAAAAAATTAGCTGGGCATGGTGGCACGTGCCTGTAATCCCAGCTACTCAGGAGGCTGAGGCAGGAGAATTGCCTGAGCCCAGGAGGCGGAGGTTGCGGTGAGCCGAGATCGCGCCATTGCACTGCAGCCTGGGTAACAAGGGCGAAACTCCGTCTCAAAAAAAAAAAAAAAAAAAAAAAAACTAAGTAAAAAAGCAAATTGCAAAAAAGACTTCCTTTCAACTAGGATCTTGTAAAACTAGCTATACAACCCAAACTCTCTCCTATATTATGGTCCTACTCCTTGATATTCCTTTCTCTTTTCATGTGGGGACTACTCTGCTATAAGTTCTATTAAGAATCCAGGATTGGCCAGGCATGGTGACTCACGCCTGTAATCCCAGCACTTTGGGAGGTTGAAGCGGGTGGATCACGAGGTCAAGAGATCGAGACCATCCTGGTCAACATGGTGAAAACCCACCTCTACTAAAAATACAAAAAATTAGCTGGGCATGATGGCGCGTGCCTGTAGTCCCAGCTACTCAGGAGGCTGAGGCAGGAGAATTGCCTGAACCCAGGAGGCGGAGGTTGCGGTGAGCCGAGATCGCGCCATTGCACTCCAGCCTGGGTAACAAGAGCGAGACTCCGGCTCCAAAAAAAAAAAAAAAAAAAAGAATCCAAGATTATCTTCTTCAATCTAGACATAATTTCGTTTTTCTAAACTACACAAAATCATACCATTTCTTTCCTTATTTATCAAGAATTATGATCTATTTCCTTGTATGCATATTCACAAATAACCCAAGCATCTATCTGTCAGTAGTTTGATTTGTGATTTTTTTTTTTTTTTTTTTTTTTTTGAGATGGAATCTTGCTCTGTCATCCAGGCTGGGAGTGCAGAGGCGCAATCTTGGCTCACTGCAACCTCCGTCTCCTGGGTTCAAGCAATTTTCCTGCCTCAGCCTCATAAGTAGCTAGGACTACAGGTGCTAACCACCACACCTGGCTAATTTTTGTATTTTTAGTAGAGATGGGGTTTCACAATGTTGGTCAGTCTGGTCTCAAATTCCTGACCTCAAGCGATCTGCCCACCTCCCAAAATGCTGGGATTACAGGTGTGAGCCACCAGGCCCAGCTGTGATTTGTGATTCTTTCCTTCAAAACCTAGCAGTGTTTTTATTGAGGCCAAGAATGTGTATTTCTAGGTTAAGAAATTAATACACAGGAATAAGATACCAATGGCCATGATAGTTCCCAATACATAGTAAATATTCAATAAATATAGGAAAGGAGAAAAAGGAAGAAGTCTAGTGTATTATGGCATTTGCTATTTTATTTCCACCAATCTGAATGAACTTTTAACTTCTTTTTTTTTTTTTTTTTGAGGCGGAGTTTCGCTCTTGTTACCCAGGCTGGAGTGCAATGGCACGATCTCGGCTCACCGCCGCCTCCGCCTCCTGGATTCAAGCAATTCTCCTGCCTCAGCCTCCTGAGTAGCTGGGATTACAGGCACGCGCCGCCATGCCCAGCTAATTTTTAGTATTTTTAGTAGAGACGGGGTTTCACCATGTTGACCAGGATGGTCTCGATCTCTTGACCTCGTGATCCACCCGCCTCGGCCTCCCAAAGTGCTGGGCTTACAGGCTTGAGCCACCGCGCCCGGCAACTTTTAACTTCTAATGGGAAGAAACTGCCATTTTCACTAACATATCCCCAGTGCCTATCATAATACCTGGCACAAAACAAGCACTCAGTATCTGATTAGTGACTATATCAGAGGTCAGCAAGTTTCTTCTGTAAAGGGGCAAAGTTACATTTTGGTAGACATTTTACGCTTTGGCAAATAAATATCATATGCTTTTCAAGGCATATAAGCTCTGTGGCAACTACTCAACTCAAATTTCCCATCGTAGCATGAAAGCAGCCACAGATTATATGTAAACAAACAGGCATGGCTATATTCCAATAAAATGTTTACCAAAACCAGTGGTGGGGTTAGATGTACTTTAACACATCCAAAAACAAAAACAAGGGGTAGACTATAGTTTGCCAACTCTTGGGATGAATTAATTAAGTCAGACTCATAGATAATAAGTAACTGCTGAAAAAAGAGGCAAGGAAGAAAAGAGAGGGAAAGAAGAAAGGTAGAAAAGAGGGAAGTAGGAAAGATGAATGCTACCTCTGTTTTATGAACAAAAGAAAAATAAAAAGAGCTCTACTTGGGGAAAAAAGTTAGGAAACACACATTTCCCTCCGAATAACTAAAACAACATAGCATACTTTTTCAAGTCGAAAGATGTGATCTCTTTCTAAACGTTCTTCTGCTTGTTTCAACCCCAGCCTCTGCTCAGGTGTCAGTGTAGATTCATCTATGACAGTGGCATTTTCTAAATAGTCCATCTCTGAAGAATTTTCTTTATTAGATTCATCATTCTTCATTTTACCTAGAAAAGAAAGCAATCACTCAGTTATCATCAGAACTGAAAAATTTTTAAATTTTTAATGGAAAACAGACATTAAACTTATACACAGAAAAAATATTATTTCCTTATATTTTCCTTAGGAGAGTATACAAATTGGTATACACATATAAATTATAGGCAAGATATATACATGGTATTAAAAGTCACAAAGAAAATCTTCATGGGTCAACTGACTAGCTTGTTCTTCCAACCTACCCATCAAGAGATACGTAACTGAGACATTACACAAAGCTAATATAAAATAATCATCCTGTAGACTCTCTGAAGTCAATCTGATAAAAAACTGGAGTCCCACTCAAAGATTAATCACTGAACTAAATTCACTAACATATGTATACTCCAAACCACAAACCCACACAAGCCTCCTTCTTTCCTTCCACTGAACTCAAGGGTATCTCCACTACATCAATGGTTTTACTTTGCTTCTCTGCCTCCTAATTAGATTGTAATCTGAGGCATAGACTGTTTTCGCCTTTGCATCTGCAGCATCCAGCAATATGTACCTAGCCTAGAGTAGGTTCCCTATCAGTACGATATTTAAAATATAAACCAAATCACGTTATTATCTTGCTTAAAACACATAAAAGGCTTTTGAAGGGTTCAGAATAAAATTTAAACTCCTTAGCATATTACACACAGTCCCTTGCCCTCATGAAGGCAGTAAAAACAATAATTATAAATTGTAATAAATGTTACAAAGGAAAAAAGCAAGGAACTGAGAGGGAGACCAACTTTAGATATGGGAACCAGAGAAGGCTTCTCTGAGTAGGTATCTTTTTTTTTTTTAGGCAGAGTTTCGCTCGTTACCCAGGCTGGAGTGCAATGGCGCAATCTCGGTTCACCTCACGCCTGTAATCCCAGCACTTTGGGAGGCCGAGGCAGGTGGAACACGAGGTCAAGAGATTGAGACCATCCCAGTAAACGTGGTGAAACCCTGTCTCCACTAAAAATACAAAACATTAGCTGGGCATGGTGGTGCATGCCTGTAATCCCAGCTACTCAGGAGGCTATGGCAGGAGAATTGCCTGAACCCAGGAGGCGGAGGCTGTGGTGAGTAGGTATCATTTAAACCAAACCCTAAAGAAAAAAATCTAGCTAACTTGCCTGTAACTCTAACCTCAGATCTTGCCACAACACTTTTCACTTCATATTAAATGTGCTAGAATGAACCACCAAAGCTGCTTCAAGTCTCAGTGTATTTACATATGCTATTCCCTTCTCCATTGATGCCCCCCCAATTAATAATATTTACCTGTCCTTCAAATTTTAGCTTAAGCACCACACCACTTGTTTTATAAGCCACTCTGACATTCTCTTATTCTATTACCCTCTATTATCTCACATTTACAGAGTAATGGAATTTGTATTCATCTATCTATCTCCTACATTAAATGATGGATTCCTTGATGCTAATGACCAGGTCTTACTTTCACCTTCAGATTTTAATATAATGCCTAGACCAGAGCTAACACTCTGTGTCATGTTGAATAACTGAATCTGAATGTATCTAAAAGCATTTCCAAAAAGAAATGCTCATAGATCATCAACAAATCTCTCCATTCTGTCCTCAAAAGCCAACTGCATGCCCTCTAGAGGAACCCTGACACCGTTTTTTTTTTTTTTTTGAGACAGTCTTGCTCTGTTGCCAGGCTGGAGTGAAATGGTGTGATCTCAGCTGATTACAACCTCTGCCTCCTGGGTCAAGCGATTCTCCTGCCTCAGCCTCCAGAGTAGCTGGGACTAAAGGAGCCCGCCACCATGCCCAGCTAATTTTTGTATTTTTAGTAGGGAAGGAGCTTTTATCATGTTGGTCAAGATGGTCTCAATCTCTTGGCCTCATGATCTTTCCACCTTGGCCTCCCAAAGTGCTAGGATTTCAGGCATGAACCGCAGTGCATGGCCCAAGATACCTTTCAATAGCACTTATTTTCTGAACAAATAAATGGTATACTTCCAGAGATGGTGCATTTCCTACCACAAGAGTACAGGAGTTTCTTTTTTTTTTTTTTTTTTTTTTTTTTTTTGAGACGGAGTTTCGCTCTTGTTACCCAGGCTGGAGTGCAATGGCGCGATCTCAGCTCACCGCAACCTCCGCCTCCTGGGTTCAAGCAATTCTCCTGCCTCAGCCTCCTGACTAGCTGGGATTACAGGCAAGCGCCACCATGCCCAGCTACTTTTTTGTGTTTTTAGTAGAGACGGGGTTTCACCATGTTGACCAGGATGGTCTCGATCTCTCGACCTCGTGATCCACCCGCCTCGGCCTCCCAAAGTGCTGGGATTACAGGCTTGAGCCACCACGCCCGGCAGGAGTTTCTAGAATAGGAAGGCAAACTCAGATAAGGATGTTATAAAAGGACTCAAACACCAGAAGTGTGGCTAGGTTACGTAAGTGTTTCTTAAATTACAGTTGAAGGAATACTGATGCACCATAAGCAATTTGCAATTATGTCCTAATATTTGGAAAAATGATTCAGTTTTTTAGAAACCATTTTATTATGAAAATGTAAGAAAAGATGAAATTCTAGTATTATTTCTACTTTTCATGAAAAAAGGTAACAGGAAGACATAATAATATAACCTTCTTCTCTTTTCTATATGTGTAACTGGCATTGTATGACAAGGCAACCAACATCAGCAAATCTTGTAAAACTACTGTTTCTGCTAATATAAAGAATTAGAGAAAGCTACATATCTTCTTTAAAAGTCAGAAATAAAATTATTTAATTTTCTAGAAAATAAAATAGTATCAGGCAGAATATCCTAAATCATGTTCCAAAGACACTAGTTCATTGTATGTTAATACTCTCACAAAACAAGAATTGAAAACCTGTATCCACACAAAAACTTGCACATGAATGTTCAGAGAATATTCACAATAGCCAAAAATGGAAACACACCAAGAATTTATTATTGATGAATGGGTAAACAAAATGTGGTATATGTATACAATGGAATATTATTCATAGTCAGCTCAGGCTGCCACAACAAAATACTACAGACTGGATGGCCTGAACAACAGAAGTTTATTTTCTCACAGTTCTGGAGACTGTAAAGTCCAAGATCAAGGTTCCAGCAGGGTCACTGCCTCGTGAGGGCTCTCTCCTCAGGATGCAAATAGCTACTTTCTTACTGTTTGTTCACATGGCCTTTTCTTATAGGACAGAGGTTCTCTCTTCTTTTTAGAAGGCCAGATTAGGACATCACCCTATGACCTCATTTAACCTTATTTGCCACCTAAAGGCCCTGTTTCCAAACACAATTACATTGGAGGTTAGGGCTTCAACATACGAATTTGTGAGGGAATATAATCCAGTCCATAGCAACAGCCTTAAAAAGGAATGAAGTACTGAGATATGCTACAACATGGATAAACCTTAAAAACATAACACTAAATGAAAGCCACAGAAGACCACATACTATATGACTTCATTTCTTAGCTTCTGGGCTGAGGGGCTTTCAGGCTACTTGGTGCCAGGGGGCTGTCTGACTTCATTTCTATGAAATATTTAGAACAGGCAAATACATAGAAATAGAAAGTGTATTAGTTGCCAGAGACTGGGGAAAGTGGTGAATGGGGAGTAACACTTAATAAACATGGGGTTTCCTTTTGGGATGATGAAAAAGTTCTGAAATTAGACAGTAGTAATTATTGTACAACACTCTGAATGTACTTAGTGTCACTGAACTGTAAACTTTAAAATGGTTAAGATGGTAAATCTTACATGTATTTATCACCAAAAAAAATTAAATATGCAGTTAGTATACAACATATCAATTCCACTTCGAAATATATATCCAGAAAAAATGAAAATACACATCCACACAACTTTTACATAAATGTTCAGAACAGCATTCTTCAGAATAATCAAAAGATGGAAACAATCAAAATATCTATCAACTGATGAAAGGACAAAATGTAATATATCCATATAATGGAATATTACTTGGCAATAAAAGGGAATGATGTACCAATACATGCAATAACATGAATTAACCTTGAAAAAAATATGCTAAGCCAAATAAGCCAGGTACAACAGGCCACATGTTGTATTATTTCATTTATATAAAATAGACACATCTACAGAGAAAAAAAATAAATGCATAGTTGTCAGTGGGGAGAAGGAGGTAATGCATAGTGACTGCTAATGGGTATGGAGTTTCTTTATGGAGTCATGAAAATGTTCAGAATTATATAGTGATGGCAGCACAACTTTGTGAATACACTAAAAATTACTGAATACTTAGATTTTTCAAATAAAAAAATAGACTCAACAGCATGACAGAATTATATACTTTAAAAGGATGAATTTTATGACACACAAATCCCAACTACTTGAGAGGCTGAGGCAGGAGAACTGCCTAAACCCAGGAGACGGAGGCTGCAGTAAGCTGAGATCGTGCCACTGCACTCCAGCCTGGGTGTCAGAATTGAGACCTTATCTCAGAAAAAAAAAAAAAAAAAAAAAAAAAAAAGGCAAAGGAAGTTTAAGAGAGCTAGCCATATGGACATTTGGGGAATGAGTGTTTGAGGCAGAGGAAAAAGCAAATGCAAAGGTCCTCAGATGGTTATCTACCTTCTCAGTTGAGGAAATTCAAGAAAACCATGCAGATGTAGCCTAGAGAAAGGGTGAGAAGTAAACAAATGAGGGCAAGGCAGAGAAACTGGGGAGTGTCACAGATCATGTAAGGCTCTACAAGCCACTGTAAAAACACTAGCTTTTACTCTGATGGGAAACATTCTAAACAATAGTAATGTGATCTGACTTATTTTAACAGGATCATTCTGGTTGGTATACTAAAAACACAATGAAGGGTGATAAAAGTGAAGTAAGATGAGTTGGTGCATGCTGCTCAAAAGCATAATCTTGACCAGCAGCATCAGCATCACTTGGGAGCTTATTAGAAATCCAATTTCTAGGCCGGGTGCGGTGGCTTAAGCCTGTAATCCCAGCACTTTGGGAGGCTGAGGCAGGTGGATCACAAGGTCAAGAGATCGAGACCATCCTGGTCAACATGGTGAAACACCGTCTCTACTAAAAATACAAAACATTAGCTGGGCTTGGTGGCGCGTGCCTGTAATCCCAGCTACTCAGGAGGCTGAGGCAGGAGAACTGCCTGAACCCAGGAGGCGGTGGTTGCGGTGAGCCGAGATCGCGCCATTGCACTCCAGCCTGGGTAACAAGAATGAAACTCCATCTCAAAAAAAAAAAAAGAAATCCAATTTCTAAGGCCTCATCCTAGGCTTTCTGAAGCAACAAACTCTGGAAATGAGGCCCAAGACTCTGCATTTTAATATGATTTCCAAACAATTCATATGCATATTAAAGTTTGAGAAACCCAGATCAAGAATACTCTCCTGAAATATTCACCTGGCTCATTCAACTCTTTCCTTCAAGTATTTGCTGTAATGTCACTTTCTCATTGAAAACTTAGCTCCACTGCTACCAATAGCAGCATAACTTTCCTATTTCATTTTTCTCAAAGGATTTAAAATCACCTTACTTAACTTACTATTTTTCGTATTTATTGTGTTTGTTCTCTGTTTCATCCCACTAGAATATTAACTCCATAAGGGTGGAAATATCCGTTTCATCATTTCTATATTCCTAATGACTAGTTCAGTTCCTGGCATGTAGTAACACCAAAAAAACCAAAAATTTATTGAATAAATGAATGAATGGCAAAAAGCAAAATTATGTAAATGCTATGTGGGAGCTAAAGTTAGGCCTAATGGAGAAGACTGAGATTAATCAAAGTCCAAATAAATAATGATCTAGCCAGGTGTGGTAGCTCACCCCTATCATCCCAGCACTTTGGGAGGCCCAGGCGGGCAAATCGCTTGAGGTCAGGAGTTCAAGACCAGCCTGGCCTACACAGTGAAACCTCATCTCTACTAAAAATACAAAAATCATCAGAGTATAGCAGCACATGCCTGTAGTCCCAGCTACTCAGAGGCTGAGGCACAAGAATCACTTGAGCCTAGGAGGCAGAAGGTGCAGTGAGCTGTGATGGTGTCACTGTACTTCAGCTTGAGCAACAGAGCGACCCTGTCTCAAAAAAACACAAAAAGACAGCCGGGTGCAGTGGCTCACACCTGTGATCCTAGTACTTTGGGAGGCTGAGGCAGGCAGATCATGAGGTCAGGAGTTTCAGACTACCTTGAACAACATGGTGAAACCCCATCTCTACTATACAAAAATTAACCACGTGTGGTGGCACCTACTTCTAATCCCAGCTACTAAGGAGAATGAAGCAGGAGAATCGCTTGAACCCAGGAGGCCGAGATTGCAGTGAGTCAAGATCATGCCACTGCACTCCAGCCTGAGTGAGACTTCATCTCAAAAAAAAAAAAAAAAAAAAAGAGATAATGATCTAAAGATTGTACTGTATTTATTTCAACAAGAATCAATCTAATATGAAACCATTAATTCAAATATTAATTTGGATGGGAAAAAAAAGAAGTGCTAAACAATTATGTGTAAACATGACTTAAAGGCTGGGCAAGGTGGCTCACACCTGCAATCCCAGCACTTTGGGAGGCAGAGGTGGGTGGATCACAAGGTTGGGAGATCAAGACCATCTAGGCCCACATGGTGAAACCCTGTCTCTTCTAAAAACACAAAAATTAGTTGGGCATGATGGCATGTGCCTGTAATCCCAGCAACTTAGGGCACTGAAGCAGGAGAATTGCTTGAACCAAGGAGTCAGAGGAGGTTGCAGTGAGCCGAGATAGCGCCACTGCACTCTAGCCTGGCGACAAAGCAAAACTCCATCTCAAAAAAAAAAAACAGATTTCAAGGCAAATATTATACATATATTCTACATTAATTTAAAGAGAAATATTTGGCTGGGCAGGGTGGCTCGCATCTGTAATCCCAGCACTATGAGAGGCTGAGGCAGGTGGATCACAAGGTCAGGAGTTCAAGACCAGCCTGGCCAAGATGGTGAAACTCTGTCTCTACTAAAACACAAAAATTAGCCGAGTATGGTGGCAGGTGCCTGTAATCCCAGCTACTTGGGAAGCTGAGGCAGAGAACTGCTTGAACCCAGGAGGCAGAGGTTGTGGTGAGCCAAGATTGTGCCACTGCACTCCAGCTGGGGCAACAAAGCAAGACTCTGTCTCAAAAAATAATAAGAAGAAGAAGAATTCTTTAAAAATGAGAAGCACTTACGTATGAAAAATGACTGTATACTACAAATCATTCTTATTAATTTGTTAAACCAAGTTTCCCAAAAGAACGTCTACTTGGTCTACTAGCTTCCTTAAGCTAACTTCCTGAAACTAGTTCAACTTGGTCTTCGTGTTAACGAGTGAAAACGGCATTTAACTGGAGCAATACAATAAGTGATAGTCACTGCCATCGCATGGCTACTGTGTCCGGGACTACATGAAACACTCTACTGGATTATTTCACTTAATCTTTATAACATAGGTAGCAGCATCTCCACTTTTTTTTAAATGAGGAAACATATTTTTCACGCATAAGCAGTTTATCGAAAGTTAAAAAGTTATTAAGATGCTGGAATTCGGCCGGGCGCGGTGGCTCAAGCCTGTAATCCCAGCACTTTGGGAGGCCGAGGCGGGTGGATCATGAGGTCAAGAGATCGAGACCATCCTGGTCAACATGGTGAAGCCCCGTCTCTACTAAAAATACAAAGAATTAGCTGGGCTTGGTGGCGCGTGCCTGTAATCCCAGCTACTCAGGAGGCTGAGGCAGGAGAATTGCCTGCCAGGAGACGGAGGTTGCAGTGAGCCGAGATCGCGCCATTGCACTCCAGCCTGGGTAACAAGAGCGAAACTCCGTCTCAAAAAAAAAAAAAAGAAGTTGGAATTCAAAACTCATGCAATTTCACTCCAGAACCCATATTCATAACTATCTCCCTATGTCAACTCAATTTTTTGTTGTCTTTTAAAAAAATTTTTTTTTTGGCCAGGGTGGTGGCTCACGCCTGTAATCCCAGCACTTTGGGAGGTCAAGGTGGGCAGATCACCTGAGGTGAGGAGTCTGAGCCTGGACAACATGGCAAAACACCATCTCTACTAAAAATGTAAGAATTAGCTGGGTGTGGTGGTAGGCGCCTGTAGTCCCAGCTACTGAAGAAGCTAAGGCAGGAGAATTCCTTGAACCCAGGAGGCAGAGGTTACAGCGAGCCAAGATCACGCCACTGCACCGGACGCCAGAGTGAGACTGTCTCAAATAAATAAATAAATAATCTTTAAATCAGGTTTTCACTAATTCAAATAACAAAACCTTTAATTAAGTCTTTTTTTTTGAGACCAAGTCTCACTCTGTCACTCAGGCTGGAGTGCAATGGCGCAATCCTGGCTCACTGCAACCTCCGCCTCCTGGGTTCAACTGATTCTCCAGCCTCAGCCTCCCAAGTAGCTGAGATTACAGTTATGTGCCACCACATCCAGCTGATTTTTGTGTTTTTAGTAGAGTTGGGGATTTCACCACATTGGCCAGGCTGGTCTCAACCTCCTGACCTCAGTTGATCCAAAGGCCTCAGCTTCTTAAAGTGCTAGGATTACAGGCATGAGCCACCGTGCCCGGCCAATTAAGTGACCTTAAACACCACTATTTCCTGGCCAGATGCAGTGGCTCATGACTGTAATCCCAGCACTTCGGGAGGTCAAGGTGGGGGTATCACTTGAGGCCAGGAGTTCAAGACCAGCTTGGCCAACATGGTGAAACCCAGTCTCTACTAAAAATACAAAATTAGTTCGGCATGGTGGCATACACCTGTAGTCCCAGCAGATGCAAGAGGATCCCTTGAACCCAGGAGACAGAGGTTGCAGTGAGCCAAGACTGCACCACTGTGCTCCAGCCTGGGTGACAGAGCAAAACCCATCTCAAAAACCAAACCAAACAAAACCAAACAAAACACAACCATCACTATTTCCTAACTTCAATCATTCCGATACCATTGTTTAGATTTTCCCGTAAATAAACATTACCAGTATTATCACTTACTTGATTCTGTCTCTAAACTGACTTAGTTTTTAAATTTGTCCTTGTCCTCAGCCTTATTATACAATTATGAGACTGAGACACATGAAGGGAACCCTATTAAATTTTTTTTAGTCTGTTGATATATATGATCATCTGTGTGCCACAAGAAATAAAAAGAAGCTATTTCTGAATTATTTACCAGTGTTTCTCAATGTGTGGCAGATGATTCAGAAATAGGTTCTTTTTATTTCTACATCAAGATAAGGCTGTATTCTTTCAGCCCTGAAAACACTAGAAAAAAAAGATTACAAAAAAAATTATTTAAACAAAATCAGGATTAAAGTTACTCAAAACAGACAACATTTCTAAACAATTAAAACTAAAATCAGGATCCCACAACAAAATGAATTTACAACAGTCCGCAAGTAAACTCTTAAGTGTCCCAACCAATCTTTGCTTCCAGTCCTGTTCCTACCAAAGAATTTCCTGCATTATACTAAAAAAGATTTTTTTTTTTTTCCACTCTTGTTACCCAGGCTGGAGTGCAATGGCGCGATCTCCGCTCATCGCAACCTCCGCCTCCCGGGTTCAGGCAATTCTCCTGCCTCAGCCTCCTTAGTAAAGCTGGGATTACAGGCACGTGCCACCATGCCCAGCTAATTTTTTTGTATTTTTAGTAGAGACGGGGTTTCACCATGTTGAGCAGGATGGTATCGATCTCTCGACCTCGTGATCCACCCGCCTCGGCCTCCCAAAGTGCTGGGATTACAGGCTTGAGCCACCGCGCCCAGCCTAAAAAAGATTTTTTTAAAAATCTGATCATAGGCCTAGCTCAGTGGCTCATGCCTGTTATCCCAGCACTTCAGGAGGCTGAGGCAGGCAGATCACCTGAGATCAGGAGTTTGGACCAGCCTGGCCAACATGGTGAAACTCTGTCTCTAATAAAAGTACAAAAATTAGCCAGATTGGGCCAGACACAGTGGCTCACACCTGTAATCCCAACACTTTGGGAAGCAGAGGTGGGTGGATCATGAAGTCAAGGGATCGAGAACATCCTGGACAACATGGCAAAACTCTGTCTCTACTAAAAATACAAAAATTAGCCAGGTGTGGTGCCAAGCACCTGTAGTCCTAGCTAGTCAGGAGGCTAAGGCAGGAGACTGCTTGAACCCAGGAGGTGGAGGTTGCAGTGAGCCAAGACTGTACCACTGCACTCCAGCCTGGCGACAGAGCGAGACTGTCTTAAAAAAAAAAGAAAAATTTAGCTGGGTGTGGTGGCAAGTGCCTATAATCCCGGCTACTCAGGAGGCTAAGGTAGGAGAATTGCTTGAGCCTGGGAGGTGGAGGTTGCAGTGGGCCACGACTGTTCCACTGCACTCCAGCCTGGGCAACAGAGCCCAAAAAAAAAAAAAAAAAAAAAAAATCTGATCATAGCATCACTTTACTCAAAATTCTTTCACGCCTGTAATCCCAGCACTCTGGGAGGCTGAGGTGGGCAGATCACAAGGTCAGGAGTTTGAGACTAGCCTAGCCAATATGGTGAAACTGCTTCTCTACTAAAATTATAAAAATTAGCCGGGCACGGAGGCAGGCTCCTGTAGTCCCAGCTACTCGGGAGACTGAGGCAGGAGAATTGCTTGAAACCAGGAGGCAGTGGTTGCAGTGAGCCAAGATTGTGCCACTGTACTCCAGCCTGGGTGACAGAGCAAGACCCTATCTCAAGAAAACAACAACAACAAAAAAAACCTCTCCAGCAGCTTCTGAAAATACTCATGATAAAGTCCAAACTTTCTGGCATGGCTTAGAAGGCCTGGATATTCCTGTGTTCCTTTTCAGCTGCATCTTTTGCCATTCTTAACCTCAACTTTCTGCTCTGGCCATACTAAGTCTCAGTAATACTCAACCTCCCAATTTATATAACCCATTTTCTCAAGGCCTAAAGTCTACATCTCACTATTTAATCATGTGCTCTCTGAACTCTAATTATGTTTTTGGCACTGAAAATCATTGTTTATCTGTATCACCCATCAGACTGGAAGATTCCTTGAGGTTTAGGGCTGTGGTATTTTTTGTTTTGGTTTTCTACCGTAAACAAATGCTTGATATATATATATATATATATATATAAAATATATATATATACACATATATATATATAATGTATATAATGCTTCATATATATATATATATATATATATATATATATATATATGAAGAAGAACTCAATACATACATATTTGGTAAATGAATGAGCAATACATTTTCAAGACCAGTTAAACAGACTGTGTATGTGTATGAGCATATGTGTATCAACTAAATACACTAAATTATTATTTGCTCAGTCTTTGTACCTACCATAATAAATGAAAAGGTGTTTTTTAGTTTCACCAAGTATCAATCTAATAAAAAACCACTAATTCAAATAGCATTCATTTGAATGTTTTCATATGGGGGAAAAAAGTGCTAAAAATTATGTACAGCCATGGCTTTTTGTAATTAAAATGGTTAAACCAGGGATACTCTAAGGAACATTAATACACAAAAAAATCCCTCCAAAAAATGACTTGTGGGATAATCTAATTTGTACTTACTCAAATCGTCCGATACATCTTCAATTCCTGAAGCACTATCATCAGAATCACCAGTATTATCTGTACATGTTTGTTGTTTCTGAGGTCGTGGTGAGTTTTGCAGAGCATATTCTTCTCCCTCTACAGCTTCAATATTCACTTTGTCCACAGAAGTAAAGGAGCTTGGAATTTTTTCCCCAATCTGTTGTAATTCTGTCTTCTGTCTCATGTCTTTCAACAGTAAACTAGGTCCCTTTTCTGCTTCTGGTGGTGAACTCAGCGCCTTTTCTGACTTCATCTGAGAACTGGTTGCTTTTTCTGCTTTCACTGAATTAGGTGACTTCGGTGATTTTTCTGCTTTTGCCTGTAAACTGGTTACCTTTTCTAATTTTGCCTGTGAAATGGGTGCCTTTTCGGCTTTCACCGGTGAATTAGGAAATTTTTTTGCTTTGCAATGACTTTGATCTCGAAGGACTACCCCCAAATCTTTAGGGCCGGGAAGGTTGGCAGCATTTACTTTACATGATTTAACTTCTGTTTTTTCTATACACATATCATTTTGCTTATTTTTTTTACTACTACTCCTATTTGGAGAGCTGTTCCCAATTTCTTTTATGGACTTATCATTTCTAGCTTTCAACATTTGATTAGCTATAACTTGAACTGTTTTGTTTTCTTCACAAATAACATTCTTCTTTGGTTCATGATTTTCACTTTTTAAGATCTTAGACTCTTCCATTATTTGAAAATCTGCTTCTTTCCAATTATGATATTATAAAGTGGCAGATCTCCAGTAGTTTAAATTGCTTCAAATCCAGTTTAGGCAAGCACACTATTAGGTTAAAAGAAAGAAAAATCTGTTATTTAAAGTGGAAAAACCATATTTTTATGGTTAGACATTAAACAACATATTTTAAACTTGTTCTAAAAACTAAAGAAACAATTAAAAAAAAAAAAAAAAGCTATATGAGAAGGAGTTACAGTCCACTAGGTAAATAGTAAAATGCTCAACAATGGAATTCTAATGTAATTATGGTAATACAGCACCAAACCAAAGAATTTTAGAAGTAAAGGTCGTTTCACATTCCTTTAAGAATTTCAATAGAAACCTAAAACTTGCAATTGAATATATCACAATTAACATAAAAGGAAACAATTTTAAAAAACACATGCAATCTTGGCCGGGCATGGGGCATGTAATTACAGGCTCACGCCTGTAATCCCAACACTTTGGGAGGTCAGGCAGGTGGATCACCTAAGGCTGAGTTGAGACTACCCTGATCAACATGGTGAAACCCCATCTCTACTAAAAATACAAAAACTAGCCAGGCGTGGTGACAGGCACCTGTAATCCCAGCTACTGGAGAGGCTGAGACAGGAGAATCAGTTGAACCCAGAAGGCAGAGGTTGCAGAAAGCCAAGACTGCGCTGCTGCACTCTAGCCTGGGTGACAGCAAGACTCTGTCTCAAAAAAATAATAATGATGTTGAGGCCGGATGCAGTGGCTCACACCTGTAATCCCAGCAATTTGGGAGGTCGAGGCAGGTAGATCACTTGAGGTCAGGAGTTCAAGACCAGCCTGGCTAACATGGTAAATCCCTGTTTCTACTAAAAATACAAAAAATTAGCAGGGCGTGGTGGCACACACCTGTAATCCCACCAACTGGAGAGGCTGAGGCAGGAAAATTGCTTGAATCCAGGAGGCAAAGGTTATTACAGTGAGCTGAGATCGCACCATTACACTCCAGCCTAGACAACAAGAGTGAAAGTCTGTCTCAAAACATAATAATGTCAAAAAAAAAAAATGATAGAACTCTGAAGTCAATTAGAACCCATTTTGTCCTATAATAGGAACAATTACATTAAGAAACATTAAATTTATCACACAGCACAAACTATAAACAAATGAAAATAATGCATCTTATTAAATTATTTCTATATTAGAAATAACTGATTTTGGCCAGGCAAGGTGTTTCACGTCTCTAAGCTCAGCACTTTGGGAGGCTGAGGTGGGCAGATTACCTGAGTCCAGGAGTTCAAGACCAGCCTGGGCAACATGGCGAAATCTGCCTCTACAAACAAAACAAAAATTAGCTGGCCATTGTAGAGCATGCCTGCAGTCCCAGTTACTTAGGAGGCTGAGGTGGGAGAATCACTTGAGACCATCAGGCAGAGGCTGTATGCAGTGAGCCAAGATGACACCCTCGGCATTCCAGCCTCGGCAACAGTGATACTCTGTCTCAACAACAACGCAACAAAAGTGATTTTATGAAAAAATCTGATTTTTTTACAATTCACTTTGCCCTATACACCTTAAATTCAGATCTGTTTCTAAACAAAGATTAATAATATGAATAAAATTAGAGTCCTTCTGCCAGCAAATGGAAACTGCATGGAATTAAAATGTACCAACTTTGATTTTACTTGATTTGCTAAATTACAAACTTAGGTAAACATCTCTAATCATATAACTTCACATCATATAAACACAAAAACTTACCTAAAATAAAGAGCTTACTCTTAATTTTAATAATCACTCACTGTTGAGAAATGCTACCTATATGATTGCTGAGAAATGCTGAGTGTACGATAAAATATATTGTTTGCTAAGAAGAATGATGGCAAGGGAAACCTGCTGCCGCTGCCGCTGCCCCCTGCCCCCAAGCAGAAAACTACTTGGGACATTCTAAAGTGGCAGGACAATATATATAAATAACATACACCAGTTAGAACAATTCTTTAAGCACAGGACATCTGACCCTGCCCCCGTGGCTCCCTGTGGAGAATACTTTTTAGTTTGTCTGTGATCAGTGGTTAGTGGGCACCAGCTGCCTACTTGGTATATTTTTGTGTTATGAGAAAATACCAAACATCTGTTTGTTGTTGTTGTTTTTTTTTTTTTTTGAGACAGAGTTTTGCTCTTGTTACCCAGGCTGGAGAGCAATGGCACGATCTCAGCTCACCACAACCTCCGCCTCCTGCGTTCAGGCAATTCTCCTGCCTCAGCCTCCTGAGTAGCTAGGATTACAAGCACGGGCCAGCGTGCCCAGCTAATGTTTTGTATTTTTAGTAGAGACGGGGTTTCACCATGTTGACCAGGATGGTCTCGATCTCTTGACCTCGTGATCCACCCACCTCGGCCTCCCAAAGTGCTGGGATTACAGGCATGAGCCACCACGCCTAGCACATCTGTTTGTTAATAACAATCAACTGTTGAGAGAGAATAAATGCATGGGTCAGAGTCTACTTGGGGCCCTCAGCCCAGAAGGCTGTCAGCCCCTGAGACTCTCAGCTCTGAAGGCTGTTTGTTGCCCTCCCCCACCATAGACCCACTTTGCTTTTCTATCTGGGTGTCTGCTTCTCAATTCCTTCAGTGTCGCATGGGTAGGGGTCTCTATGGCCGCACTGGTCTCAGTAGCTCACTGCAGGCTGGAACTCCTGACTCAAATGATCCTCCTGCCTCAGCCTCCCAAGCAGAAAGAATACAGGCACACACCACCATACCTAGCTAATTTTGTTGTTGTTGTAAAGACAGAGTCTCATTATGTCAAACTCCCAGCCTGAAGTGATCCACCCATCTCAGTCTCCCGAAGCACTGGTATTACAGGGATAAACCACCACACTCAACTAATAATTCTTCTTTGTAGTACAGTCCTCTCCATCCTCTGCCTTGCTTGCCCAGAGTAATAATGTCTTTTACTTAATAAATATATTAGGTTCTTCTTTCTAAATTATTATTGTAGGAAATAAGAATAAATAAAAGGTTCCTCTTCAAAGCTTTCCTCCTAGTTTATTATGAATAAACAACAGTTTCTTCAAAGGTTAGTTTACTTTAAAGCTTTTGCTAATAATCTCAAAGTAGCTGTTAGTCATAATAAAGAAATAAGTGCATCCCATGTTCTTGTTGGACAAGCCCAGGCAAGTCTTACATCATAGCTTATTCCCCTTCCTTATTTTGAAATGTTATCGCTTCTCTAAGCATTCCTCAAGTTACTTCCTCTTTTGCTTTGTTCTCCTCTGCCTTTACCTCTTTAGAAAATTTCCAAGTTTTTAGCCAATCAGGTCAAGCATAGAATGTGAGAGCCGGTTCCAGCCAATGGAAACTGGACATAGCATTAGCGCAACCGCGTCAGGTTATGAAAGTTCTAAATGTCCCTGTCTCCCTTGTTCAGGTGTGCTCTCGTGGCAAGACTGCCAGGGAGTTGCATCCTTCCTGCAGGAAGTAAACCAGCCTTGCTGAGTAATCTATTGTCTCAATGTAGATTTTTTCCTGATGTTATAAACCAGTTTCCAACAATCATAATAAAAATTAAAGTCAAAACTATACTAGATATGGTGTCAGTTGGAGTATAGCAAAGTAAAACACTTTTTCAATAAAAAAAAAAAACAAAAACCTAGGCCGGGCGCAATGGCTCACGCCGGTAATTCCAGCACTTTGAGAGGCCAAGGTAGACAGATCACAAGGTCAAGAAATCGAGACCATCCTGGCCAACATAGCGAAACCCTGTCTCTACTTTAAAAAAAAAAAAAAAAATTAGCTGGGCGAAAAAAAAATTAGCTGGGCGTGGTGCGTGCCTGTAGTCCCAGCTACTTGGGAGGCTGAGGTAGAAGCACTGCTTGAACCCAGGAGGCGGACGCTGCAGTTAGCTGAGCTCGCGCCACTGCACTCCAGCCTGGCGCCTGATGACAGAGCGAGACTACTCTGTCTCAAAAAAAAAAAAAAAAACCCACTAGATTTTCACCATTAATATTCTGACTAAATTTTCTGGTGAAAGCTACTGAAACTTACAACTGTAAGGTCCAGCACAGTGGATCACACCTGTAATCCCAGCACTCTGGGAGGCCAAGGCAGGTGGATCATGAGGTCAGGAGTTCGACACCAGCCTAACATACTGAAACTCTGTCTCTACTAAAAATACGAAGGAGGCTAAGGCAGGAGAATTGCTTGAATCTGGAGGCAGAGGTTGCAATGAGCCGAGATCTCGCGCCATTGCACTCCAGCCTGAATGACAAAGCGAGACTCCATCTCAAAACAAAAACAAAAACAGGCCGGGTGCGGTGGCTCAAGCCTGTAATCCCAGCACTTTGGGAGGTGGATCACAAGGTCAAGAGATCGAGACCATCCTGGTCAACAAGGTGAAACTCCGTCCCTACTAAAAAAATACAAAAAGTTAGCTGGGCATGGTGGTGCATGCCTGTAATCCCAGCTACTCAGGAGGCTGAGACAGGAGAATTGCCTGAACCCAGGAGGCGGAGGTTGCGGTGAGCCGGGATCGCGCCATTGCACTCCAGCCTGGGTAACAAGAGCGAAACTCCATCTCAAAACAAAAACAAAAACAAAAAAATCTTACAACTGTAAAAGAATGCTTTTGCTCCTTTTATGTAAATATATTTAATTAATACATTTTGCTTTTATTATTCTTGATAAGGTGTTGTACGTAACTGTCAAAAGAGTTGTCAAAATGCATGACTATTTCTAAATTCTTGTGAGAACTGCTGCAGGTTCCTCACTTTAAAAACTAAAATGAGCTTATTTCAAAAATTGAAGCCAGGTGCAATGGCTCACACCTGTAATCGCAACACTTCGGAAGGCTGAGGTCAGAAGTTCAAGACCAGCTTCGACCAAAATGGAGAAATCCCATCTCTACTAAAAATACAAAGTCAGTTGGGCATAGTGGTGCATGGCTGTAATCCCAGCTACCCGGGAGGCTGAAGCAGGAGAATTGCTTGAACCCAGGTGGCAAAGGTTGTGGTGAGCCAAGGTCCCACCATTGCACTCTAGTGGGCAAGAGCGAAACTCTATCTCAAAAAAAAAAAAAAATTAAAATGAGCTTTACTTCTAAAAGATTAGTTTTACCTTGTTAGTTACAAAAGTATCTTTAATTTTTTTTTTTTTTTTTTTTTTTTTTAATGGAATCTAGCTCTGTTGCCCAGGCTGGAGTGGAGTGGTGCAATCTCGGCTCACTGCAACCTCCGTCTCCCAGGTTCAAGTGATTCTCCTGCCTCAGTCTCCTGAGTAGCTGGGATTACAGGCACCCACCACCACACACAGCTAATTTTTGTATTTTTAGTAGGGACAGGGTTTCGCTGTGTTGGTCAGGCTGGTCTCAAACGCCTGACCTTGTGATCCACCTGCCTTGGCCTCCCAAAGTGATAGGATTACAAGCGTGAGCAACTGCACCCCGCCATATCTTTAAATTTTTAATGTTAATCTACTATGGTGATTCTTTAATAATTTTATTGATGTCATCTGACAAAAGCCATTAACAATAAAGATCTGAAAAACAATGTTGTTACACAATTTTGTTTGTAAAACTTTTCAATTTATTCATCCACGCAAAAAATACTCCATAAATCAAGTTTGTACATATAAACAAAAGCTACAATTTTTTTTTTAATCTATATACCTAATATAGGTAAGTGCTAGTGGAGAATTCTAGGCTCAGAAAATTGCCAGGTTTTCACTTGGAGTAATCTTTTTTTTTCTTTCTTAAGACATGTTCTTGCTCTGTCATTCAGGCTGGGGGGCAATGTGGCACAATTATGGCTCACTGCAGCCTTGACCTCACTGGGCTCAAGCAATCCTCCCACCTCAGCTTCCTGAGTAGCTGGAACTACAGGTATGTGCCACCACACCCAGCTAATTTTTGTATTTTTTTTGTAGAGACGGCATTTCACCATGTCGCCCAGGCTGGTTTTGAACTCCTGAACTCAAGCAATCCTCCTGCCTCAGCTTCCCAAAGTACTGGAACTACAGGCCTGAGCCACTGCATCAGCCACTCTGAGCAATGTTTCATATAATTAAAAATACATTTAAATTGCTAATAGAAGGCTGCAGTGAGCCGAGACCATGTCGTTGCACTCCAGCCTGGGTGACAGAGTAAGACTCCATCTCAAAAAAAAAAAAAAAATGCTAATAGGAATATACGTTATGAAAAGAGTGTATTTTGTCATCATCCTCATCTTTACCTTTTATTTTTTAAGGGTACACAGTAGGTGTATATATTTATGGGTTACAAGAGATGTTCCAATACAGGCATGCCATGTAAAACAAGCACATCATAGAGAATGGGACAGTCATCCCCTCAAGCATTTATCCTCTGAGTTATAAACAATCCAATTACATACTTTAGTGTTAAATGTACAATTAAGTTATAATTAATGACAATCACCCCTACATCTTTTCTTCTAAGAGTGGCCAATGTCTTATTGCCTCAAAAATGTTATCACAAAATTGCTATTTTCAACTTTTTCTTTGAAGCTATCAAGAGTAAGAAATTTTCCCCAAAAAGCTGTAATTCCTAGAAATGAATTTCTTTCTGAGGAGAGTGTTTTGAATTTAAGGCTCAGCCAGGCACAGTGGCTCACACCTGTAATCCCAGCTCTATGACAGGCTGAGGTAGGCTGATCTTGAGCTTGCAAGTTCAATACCAGCCTAGGCAATATGGTAATACCCCATCTCTACAAAAAATACATAAATTAGCTGGGTGTGGTGGTGTGCGCCTGTAGTCTCAGCTACTTGGGAGGCTGAGGTAGGAGGATGGCTTGAGCCCAGGGGAGCAGAAGTTGCAGTGAGCTGAGATGGCACCACTGCACTCCAGGCTGGACGAAAGAGCCAAATCTTGTCTCAATAAAAAGAAAAGAAGGCTCACTGTTTCCCCTGCACACTCTATTTGTTTGAACCAAATAAAAATTATAGAAATCAACCCCAAATCATGGAAAAAAATAACATCAGAACTACCTTCTAGTTCTTGGTTACATATTTAGAATGCAGTAAATGGGTATTAAATGAAATTCTAACCTTAAATAACCAGTTATATCTTATCAATTATTAAGAAAATACAAATAATTTTTTTTTTCAGAGCCAGGGTCTCCCTGTGTCACCCATGCTGGTGCGCAATGATGCCATTCTGACTCACTATAGCTTCTAATTCCTGGGCTCAAGTGATCCCCCCAGCTGATATGACTGGACTGGGGGTGGGAGGCACACTTAATGAACCACTGCTGTACGGAGTGATCCTGAAAGCTGAAGTGAAGGGAACCATTCTCTTCTGTACAGCCTTACACACAGTCAGTAATCTGATTCCTGTCAGTCTCCCCATGACATTCTAAAGTCCATGAGATAAGAAATCATTTCTGATTTTGCTTATCATTACATCTTCTGGGCCTAACACAGTGCCTGATACAAAGTATTAGGTGCCAATCAATGTGTTAGATGGATTTTTTTAAACTAATCGGAATTATTTTAATTGTTCACACTTTAAAAATATATGGAATCTAAAAGATGCTTAATTGCATCATACTTTATGTTGTCTACAATGACAGGGTCTACAGACCTGTCTACAAAGACAGGTCTCTCTTTCAGAAAGTCTTCCATAATCTACTCCTCCACTCTCCTACCCAGGGCGAGCTTAGATAAGTAGGTCTCTTGTTAATGAACTCTTCTTTTCTCACAGCACTTAGCACTTAAACTTATTTATGTTTTTACTTCCTATTTGAATAGTAGAAACTGTCTTTTCTAATTTGCTTTTTTTTTTTTGAGACAGAGTTTTGCTCTTGTTACCCAGGCTGCAGTGCAATGGCGCAATCTCGGCTCACTGCAACCTCCGCCTCCTGCAATTCTCCTGCCTCAGCCTCCTAAGTAGCTGAGATTACAAGCATGCACCACCATGCCCAGCTAATTTTTTGTATTTTTAGTAGAGACGGGGTTTCACCATGTTGACCAGGATGGTCTCGATCTCTTGACCTCGTGATCCACCCACCTCGGCCTCCCAAAGGGCTGGGATTACAGGCTGGAGCCACCGCGCCCAGCTCTAATCTGTTTTTAATAAAACAAAAATACATTTGCATGGTTGAAAAACAATACTCTCCTACCAACTCCCAAATTTCTCTCCTCAGAAGCAACGACCTACTTTCAATTATTTTGATTTATCTCCATATTTCTAAGTAACATGTTTAAGATGATACTTTTTGTTTTGTTTTAGCTTTTTTTTTTTTTTTTGAGACATTATCTCACTCTGTCACTCAGGCTGGAGTACAGTGGCATGCAATTACGGCTCACTGCAGCCTTGACCTTCTGGGCTCAAGTGATCTTCCTGCCTCACCCTCCAGAATGGCTTGGACTACAGGCATACACAACCACACCTGGCAATTTAAAAAATTTTTCTGTAGAGACAGGGTCTCACCATGTTGCCCAGGCTGTCTCGAACTCTTGGGCTCAAGCAATACTCCTGATGTGGCCTACCCAAGTGCTGGCATTACAGGCATAAGCTACCGTGCCCGGCCTTAGCTATTATCTGCTAACTTCCTGTATGAAAAATAATGGCTTTAGCCATCTCAAACATTCCCCCTAAAAACATAGATAACTGTGCAACATAAGCACCTCCCCACCCAACCACCATCCTCCTAGGATGATTTTAATAAGATGTACCAAGATTATTCATGGTTAAGCCAACTATACTATATATAGCACAGAGTTTCCTAGATGTTCATAAAAATTCACTTTCTCCTTTTTCCTGAGCACATGACTAGTTCCCAAAATCCTCTGGTGTGGCCTTATGATAAAGTTCTCACCTCCTTAATGCTCTCTTTTTCTTCTCATTGAATAAAATTCTCAACCACCCAGCTTCAGTCATTCAACCAACCATTATGTTCTAATTCAGACCAGTGAGTCTCAAACTTTTGTGTACAGGAATCAACAACTAAATGCAATTCTGATTCAGTAGACTGGGAGTGGGTTCTGATATTCTGCATTTCAAACAAGCCCAGGTGATGTCCACTTGGCTAGTTCTTGGCCATACTTTTGGTGGGACAACAGGATCAATGTAACTTGGGCCCCTGAATAACTACATGGAACAAACTACTAATCTAGATACCCTGACCACTTACCCAGCAACCCATATGAGAAAGTAATAAAACTTTTTGTTTTTTAAGCCATTCTATTACTGGATCTGGCTTTTGACTTAAGAAATATACACACTTAATCACATTTCCCTTTTGGTATACTTTCTCAGTTTTACCTGAAATTAATCACTTCCTCATTTTTCTTAAGCTTTTTCTACATATGTATCAATAATTCATTGACAGAACTATAAATATTCTCTCAGTAAAATCAAAAACATCAAGTAATTTGGTTTTGTTGTTGCTGTTCTCTCCTTGGATATCCCTTCTTGGAAGCTTTCTGGTCATTACTATACTTTCACCACAGCTGTTGTTATACTCAGACTTCCTTTCACTATCATCCTACCAATTCCCTTCCACTCACTCACGTTGACTCTTCTTTTTACCTCTTCCATGATTTATTCCCTTGTTTTTGGTGGAACACATCCTCCAGCAGCTTTCTAAGAAAGGAAACATGAGGCGAGGCACAGTGGCTCACAGATGTAATCCGAGCACTTTGGGAAGCCAAGGCAGGTAGATCACTTGAAGCCAGGAGTTCGAGACCAGCCTGGCATGGCGAAACCTCGTCTCTATTAAAATACAAAAAAAAAAAAAAAAAAATTAGCCAGGTATGGTGGCACACACCCGTAATCCCAGCTACTGGAGAGACTGAAGCACAAAAATCACATAAACCCGGGGGGATTGCCGTGAGCTGAGATTGTGCCAACTGCACTCCAGCCTGTGCAACAGTGTGAGACTCTGTCTCAAAAAAAAAAAAAAAAAAAAAAAAAAGGAAGAAAATATGAAATACATTGAAGAAAACAATTATGCACCACTTCCGATATTTCATTCTATGTAGAGAGATACCCATTATCATAACATTCCTGACCTCTTTCCACTCCCCTCATTCATTCCTTACCTAAGGAGATGAGGTAACATTTCATCAGTGAGTTTGGGAAAATAATCCACGTAAAATTTAGCCTCATCCCCTCTCCTTCCTCTTTGGATCCTGCTGTCCACAGGGAAGAAAATCTACCATTCTGTTCCATCATACCCTAACATTTACAGACATAAGCCTCGCATAGGGTCTGCAGTTGTTCAGCTCTGCCAGGTCCTGATAGGTAAGTCTATCTAATTCTGGCATTGAGTATTTGTAAACCAGATGAATATAAGCTGTCTTCTCTAAACTGAACATTATCAAAAATAAAATTATAAAACTAAATAAAAATAAAATTATATTCTGGTTTCCATATGCTTCCTTTGTTTCACCCAATTTATTTAAAATTCAGGAAAGCAAAGGGGGTGCTATTTATTGGACCCCTGTAAACTCCAACAGGAGGTAGATTTTATAAAACTGCATATCTGCAATGTCTTTATTGTATATTCATACTTCATTTAGTTAGGTATAAAATTCTAAGGCCGGGCATGGTGGCTCACGCCTGTAATCCCAAGCACTTTGGAGGCCAAGGCGGGCGGATCACCTGAGGTTGGGAGTTCAAGACCAGCCTGATCAATATGGTGAAACCCTGTCTTTAAAAAAAAAAAAAACAAATAAACAAATAAAATAAAATTCTAGGTTAGGACCAGGCACAGTGGCTCATGCCAGCAAACCCAGCACTTTGGGAGGCTGAGGCGGAAGGATCATTTGAGCTCAGGAGTTCACAACATGGCAAAACCCCACCTCTAAAAAAAAAAAAAAAAACACACACACACACAACACAAAAATCAGCCAAATGTGGCAGCGCATGCCTGAGGTCCCAGCTACTTGGGAGGACTGAGGTAAAACAATCACTTGAGCCCAGGAGGTCAAGGCTGCAGTAAGCTGTGATGGCTCCACTGAACTCTAGCCCGGATGACACAGCGAGACTCTATCTCAAAAAAATCAAATAAAACTTTAAGTTAGAAATCGTTCATTCAAAATGTTATAGGTTCCTTTTCAATAATTTCTAGTTTCTAGGACTACCACTAAGAAAATTACGCCATTCTTATTCTCTATCTTTTTTATTGACCTGTTTTTTTCTCTATGGAAACTTCTAGGATAATCTCTTTGCGTTGGTATTCTAAAATTTCTAAGTGATAGGTCTGCTGTAGACATCTCCTTGTTCATCTTGTTGACTAGTCAGCTGGCTCTTTTCATCAGTAATTCACATCATTCACTTCTGTAATTTTTTCTTCTATCTACTATAAATTCCTCTTTTTCATCTTTTCTGTTCTCTTTGTACTGATCCTATTAATTACACTTAAGCCCCCTAAACTGATCCTCTAATTTTCTTATCTTTTCTCTCCATTTTTCCATCTTTCTTTTTGTTCTCCTTCCTAGGTGATTTCCTCAACTCTATCTTCCAACTCTTCTATCATATTTTTTACTTCTAAGAACCCTCATTCTCTATTCCTTTTTACAGCACTCTGATCTAGTTTCATAGTTACAATCTCATATTTCTAAAGACTACTAACATTCAGAATGCTAAAATTTTTTTCAAACTCCTTTCTGCTTTCTGTATTTACTGTTCTTGGCATTTTGTTCCCTGAGCAATATTGTTCATTTTCTTCTCTACCAAGCATACCAACATATACATAATAGGAGTCACAGAAAGAAGAAAGAGAAGGGTGTAGAAAAAATATCTGAAGAAATAATGGTCAGAAACTTCCCCAATCTGATGGAAGACATGAATACATACATCCAGAAAGTTAAATAAACTTTAAGAAGAATAAACTCGAAGAAATCCACATTGAGTCACAAAGTCAAATTGTCAAAACCAAAGAGAACTTTGAAAGGAGCAAGAGAGTTTAACTCATTAAACACAGAAGTTAACAGCTGACTGCCCACAAGAAACCATGGAAATGAGAAGGCAATGCAGTGACATATTTGAAGTCCTGAAAGAAAAAAGCTGTGAACTAAGAATTTTCTAGCCAGTAAAACCACCCTTCAAGAATGAGGGAGAGATTTTATTTCCAGGTAATATAAAAATTATATTTCCAAGTAACATAAAAACTGAGAAAGTTCATTCTGCCCTAAAAGAAGTGCTAAAAGAAATTATTCACGCTGAAATGAAAAGACACTAGACAATAACTCAAATCCATAAGAAGAAATAAAGAACACTAGTAAAAATAACTACATAGGTAAATGTAAAAGCCAGTATTATTGTAATTTTGGTAACTCTTGGTTTTTTCCCCTTTACATGATTTAAAAGACAAATGCATAAAAATTCATTACAAAGCTATGTTAAAGGGCACATACTAGATAAGGAGGTAATCTGACAATAAAAATATAAAGGGGGAGAGAAAGATGAGTAGGAGCGGAGTATATGTACTATTTAAACTAAGTTGACATTACTCAAACTAGGCTGTTACAAATTTAAGATATTAATTATATTGTTTTCCCCAAGGCATCCACTAAGTAAGTAACACGCACATGAAATCAAAACAGTATTCTAATTCTATAAAAAATCAACTAAATACGTAAAAAGGCAGCATTAGAGGAACAAAAAGCATAAAAAACATATGGAAAAGAGGAAGCTAAATGGCAGAAGTAAATCCTTCCTTACCAGCAATTGCTTTAAATGTAAATGAATTAAACTTTCCACTTAAAAACAGAGATTGGCCAGGTACAGTGGCTAACGTCTGTAATCCCAGCACTTTAGGAGGCTGAGGCAGGTGAATATGTCAGGAGTTCATGACCAGCCTTGACAACATGGTGAAACCTTGTCTCTACTAAAAAGACAAAAAAATCAGCTGGGCGTGGTGGTAGGTACCTGTAATCCCAGCTACTTGAGAGGCTGAGGCAGGACAATCGGCTAAACCTGGGAGGCAGAGATGGCAGTGAGCTGAGATCGTGCCATTGCACTCACCTGGGCAACAAGAATGAAACTCCATCTCAAAAAAAAAAATTAAATTAAAATAAACAAAATAAAAAGAGAGACTGGCAAACTGGAAAATATATGATCTATCACCTATCTACAAGTTTCACTTTAGATACAAAGGAGCAAAGAGGTTTTAAGAAAAGAATGAAAAAAGATATTCCATGCAAACAGTAACTAAGAGAGAGCTAGGGGCTAAATTATTATCAGATAAAATATACTTTAAGTAAAAAAAGGATACAAAACACAAAGAGGGGCCGGGCGCGGTGGCTCAAGCCTGTAATCCCAGCACTTTGGGAGGCCGAGGCGGGTGGATCACGAGGTCAAGAGATCGAGACCATCCTGGTCAACATGGTGAAACCCCGTCTCTACTAAAAATACAAAAAATTAGCTGGGCGTGGTGGCGCGTGCCTGTAATCCCAGCTACTCAGGAGGCTGAGGCAGGAGAATTGCCTGAACCCAGGAGGCGGAGGTTGCGGTGAGCCGAGATCGCGCCATTGCACTCCAGCCTGGGTAACAAGAGCGAAACTCCATCTCAAAAAAAAAAAAAATTAAAAAAAAAAAAAAAAACACACAAAGAGGGACATTATATATTGATAAAAGGTTCAATCCAACAAGGACATATAACAGTTATATACACCTAACAACGGTGACCTAAAATATAGGAAACAAAAGTTAGCAAAATTGAAAAGAGAAATTGTTCCATAATCATACTCAGAGACTTCAATACCACACTTTTCAATAACAGAGCAACCAGAGAGAGGATCAAAACGGAAATAGAGGACTTGGGTAACACTAGAAAATAATTTGATGGCCATGCATGGTAGCTCACGCCTGTACTCCCAGCACTTTGGGAGGCCAAGGCAGGTCGATCACCTGAGATCAGGAACTCGAGACCAGCCTGGCCGACATGGCAAAATCCCATCTCTACTAAAAATATGAAAATTAGCCAGGCATAGTGGCACACACCTGTAATCCCAGCTACTTGAGAGGTTAAGGCAGGAGAATCACTTGAACTCAGGAAGCAGAGGTTGCAGTAAGCTGAGACTGGGCCACTGTACTCCAGCCTGGGCAACAAGAGTGAAACACTCTCAAAAATAAATACACAAACTAACTAACTAGACGAGTCAGGCACAGTTTGCTCGCCTTGGCCTCCCAAAGTGCTGGGGGTATTTTTAGTAGAAACCTCATCTCTACTAAAAATACAAAAATTAGCTGGGGGCCAGGCGTGGTGGCTCAAGCCTGTAATCCCAGCACTTTGGGAGGCCGAGGCGGGTGAGTCACGAGGTCAAGAGATCGAGACCATCCTGGTTAACATGGTGAAACCCCGTCTCTACTAAAAATACAAAAAATTAGCTGGGCATAATGGTGCGTGCCTGTAATCCCAGCTACTCAGGAGTCTGAGGCAGGAGAATTGCCTGAACCCGGGAGGCAGAGGTTGCAGTGAGCCGAGATTGCGCCATTGCACTCCAGCCTGGGTAACGAGTGAAACTCCGTCTCAAAAAAAAAAAAAAAAAAAAAAATTAGCTGAGTGTGGTGGAACATGCCTGTAGTCCCAGCTACTTGGGAGGCTGAGGCACAAGAGTCACTTGAACCTGGGAGGTAGAGGTTGCAGTAAGCCAAGATCGCACCACTGCACTCAAACCTGTGCAAAAGTGAGACTCCATCTCAAAAAATAAAATAAAATAATTAGACTTAACAGATTATATATAAAGACTCTATCCAACATCAACAGAATATATGTTCTATCCACAATGGGCACATAACATGAAAGACAAATAAATGCTCTGTTTGGGCAACTGAGGGGAAAGAAAAAAACAGCTGGGTACAGTGGTTGATGCCTATAATCACAGCACTTTTGGAGGCCAAGGTGGAAGGACAACTTGAGTTCAGGAGTTTGAGACCAGCCTAGGCAACACAGGAGATTCCATCTCTACAAAAAAATTAAAAATTGGCCAGGCACCTTAGTCCCAGCTACTCAGGAGGCTAAAGTGGGAGGATCACTTGCACTTGCGAGGTGAAAGCTACAGTGAGCTGCAATCATGCCACTGCACTCCAGCCTATGCAACAGAACAAGACAAAAAGAAAAAAAAAAAGAAAGAAAAAAGGAAGGGAGGGAGGAAGGGAGGGAGGGAGGGAAAATAAAAGAAAGGAAAGAGCAAAGAATCCTATCTTATCTTTCCTTTTTCTTTTTTTTTTTTTTTTTTTTTTTTTTTTTTTTTTTTTTGAGACAGAGTTTCGCTCTTGTTACCCAGGCTGGAGTGCAATGGCGCGATCTTGGCTCATCGCAACCTCCGCCTCCTGGGCTCAGGCAATTCTCCTGCCTCAGCCTCCAGAGTAGCTGGGATTACAGGCACGCGCCACCATGCCCAGCTAGTTTTTTGTATTTTTAGTAGAGACGGGGTTTCACTATGTTGACCCGGATGGTCTCGATCTCTTGACCTCGTGATCCACCCGCCTCGGCCTCCCAAAGTGCTGGGATTACAGGCTTGAGCCACCGCGCCCGGCCATCTTTCCTTTTTCATGTTACTTTCCTGAATTAACCAACCACTTACTTTAAAAATGATAATGGAGAAGGAAATGGAAAGATAGTGCAATTCATGCCTCCTTTCCTTTCATTCCTGCCTTTTCACCAAGTTAAAGAGAGTGGGTGAGGTGACTTACACCTGTAATCCCAACAGGGGGCGGGGCGGGGGTGTGGACAATCCTCCCACCTCAACCTCCCAAAGTAGTCCTGGGATTATTACAGGTGTGAGCCACCACACCCAGCCTTCCACTAGTTTATACAATTTGTAGATAACTAAATTTGTACTGGGTTGGGAAGTTACAGAATCACTATTTCAATATAGTAAGGAACACCGCAGTAATCATACTGGTGAAGGGAAAGGATAAAGCCAAAAAGAGGCTTTACAGTGAAATTAGGGATAGATTAGGAAAATTAGAAACATAAAAAATACATATAGGCCGGGCGCGGTGGCTCAAGCCTGTAATCCCAGCACTGTGGGAGGCCGAGGCGGGTGGATCACGAGGTCAAGAGTTCGAGACCATCCTGGTCAACATGGTGAAACCCCGTCTCTACTAAAAATACAAAAATTAGCTGGGCATGGTGGCACGTGCCTGTAATCCCAGCTACTCAGGAGGCTGAGGCAGGAGAATTGCCTGAACCCAGGAGGCGGAGGTTGCGGTGAGCCGAGATCGCGCCATTGCACTCCAGCCTGGGTAACAAGCGAAACTCCGTCTCAAAAAAAAAAAAAAAAAAAAATACATATATAGATAATTCTGAAGATTTTGGTTAGAAGAATCATTTTGGGCCGGGCGCGGTGGCTCAAGCCTGTAATCCCAGCACTTTGGGAGGCCGAGGTGGGTGGATCACGAGGTCAAGAGATCGAGACCATCCTGGTCAACATGGTGAAACCCCGTCTCTACTAAAAATACAAAAATTAGCTGGGCATGGTGGCGCACGCCTGTAGTCCCAGCTACTAGGGAGGCTGAGGCAGGAGAATTGCTTGAACCCAGGAGGCGGAGGTTGCAGTGAGCCGAGATAGTGCCATTGCACTCCAGCCTGGGTAACAAGAGCGAAAACCCATCTCAAAAAAAAAAAAAAAAAAAAGAAGAATCATTTTGAATCATATGAATAGGAACTATCAAGGAAAGTAGAGACAAGTATCACTAGAAGATAAAAATTAAGGAAATAAATTATTAGATACAATCAATGTTATGCTTACAACTGCCCAATACAAATGTCAGGAATTACACCAAAGTATCAGTAAATATAAAGGAATGACCTAGAGATTCCTAGATTGAAATGACAACGTAAGAAATATAGGACACCAGTCTTACAAGAGAACAAAGAATAAACAGTAGGTAGTAAACTACAGATTCAATTTCCTGGCTTTGAGAAAATAGGTATGGGGGAAGAAGCAATGTTCGAGACATTACCCACCCACATTAATATCTAATATACTGAATATACTTAATATAAACTGGCCCAGTGTGGTGGCTAATGCCTGTAATCCCAGCACTTTGGGAGGCTGAGGCGGCAGATCACAAAGTCAAGAGATCGAGACTACCTTGGCCAACATAGTGAAACCCCGTCTCTACTAAAATATAAAAATTAGCTGGGCGTGGTGGTGCGTGCCTGTAGTCCCAGCTACTCAGGAGGCTGAGGCAGGAGAATTGCTTGAACCCTGTAGGTGGAGGCTGCAGTGAGCCAAGATCATGCCCCTATACTCTAGCCTGGAACCTGGCAACAGAGCAAGACTCTGTCTCAAAAAAAAAAAAAAAAGAAGTAAAATTTGTACATCAGGCCAGGTGCAGTGTCTCACACCTGTAATCCTAGCACTTTGGGAGGCCAAGGCGGGCAGATTACTTGAGGTCAGAAATTTGAGACTAGCCTGGCCAACATGGTGAAACCCAGTCTCTACTAAAAATACAAAAACTAATCCCAGCACTTTGGGAGGCTGAGGCAGGTGGATCACAAGGTCAGGAGTTCAAGACTAGCCTGACCAACATGGTGAAACCCTGTCTCTACTAGAAATACAAAAATTAGCTGGGCATGCCTGTAACCCCAGCTACTCAGAAGGCTGAGGCAGAAGAATCACTTGAACCTGGGAAGAGGAGGTTGCAGTGAGCCAAGATTATGCCATTGCACTCCAGCCTGGTGGACAGAGTTAGACTCTGTCTCAAAAGACAAAAAACTTCTACATCATATCACTTCTTTATTTCTTTTTTGTTGTTGTTTTCTTTTTTAGTTCTTCCAAATTTAGGTTGTCACCAATATTTATTTATTTATTTATTTATTTTTGATACGGCGTTTTGCTCTTGTTGCCCAGGCTGGAGTACAATGGCACGATCTCAGCTCAACGCAACCTCTGCCTCTTAGATTCAGCTATTCTCCTGCCTCAGCCTCCCAAGTAGCTGGGATTACAGGCATGCACCACCACGCCTGGCTAATTTTTTTGTATTTTTAGTAGAGACAGGGTTTCTCCAAGTTGGTCAGGCTGGTCTCAAACTCCTGACCTCAGGTGATCTGCCCACCTCAGCCTCCGAAAGTGCTGGGGTTACAGGCGTGAGCCACCACACCTGGCCCATATCACATTTTTTAAAAATCTGAAAATGGATCAAAGACCTAAATGAAGAAGCTAAAACTGCAAAACTGTTAGAAGAAAACATAGGAATAGATCTTCATAATCTTGGATCAACAATGATTTTTTAGGTATGACACTTAAAGCAGAGAAAGTAAAGAGATAAATGGGACTTCATCAAATTTAAAACTTTTGCATTTTAATGAGCATACTCAAGAAAATGAAAAAACAGTATGGCAACTCCTCAAAAAATTAAACATAGAATGATCCAACAATTCCAGTTCTGAGTATATACCCAAATAACTGAAAGCAGAAACAGGTATTTGAACATCAACATTCAAAGAAGCATTATTCACAGTAGCCAAAATGTGAAGGCAACCAACATATGCACCAACAAATGAATGGATAAACAAAATATGGGACATATATATAATAAACTACTACTCAGCCTTAAAAAGGTAGAAAATTCTGACACATTCTATGACATGGATAAACTCTGAAGACATTAAACTATATGAAATAAGCCAGTCACAAAATAACAAATATTGTATGATTCCACTTACATGCAGTACCTAGAGTAGTCAAAATCATACAGAAATAAAGTAGAATGGTGGTTGTTAGAGGGTAGGAAGCAAGGGAAATGAGAATCTATTGTTTAATGGGCAGAGTTTCAGCTTGGGAAAACGAAAATGTTCTGGAAATGGATGGTGGTGATAGTTGCACAATAGGGTAAATATATTTAATGTCACTGAATGTATGCTTAAAATGAAAAAAATATTAATGAACATTCATGCAAAAATCCACAACAGAATACTAGCAAACATTCAGCAGCCCAGTCAAAGGATTATATACCAAAACTAGATGGGATTTATTCCTGGAATGCAAGGGTGGTTCAACATATGAAAACAGACCAATGTAACAAACCATATTAACCAAACAAAAAGAAAAACCACATGATCATCTCAATTGATGCAGAAAAAGGATCTGACAAAATTCAATACCCTTTCATGATAAAAAACATTCAACAATCTAGGACTAGAAAAAAACTACTTCAATATAAGAAAAGCTATCTAAGAAAAACCCACAGTAGATGTCAAACTCAATGGTAAAAAATGAAAACCTTTTCCTCTAATAACAGACAAGGGAAGGATGTTAACTTTTACCATTTCTACTCAACCCAGTACTGGAAATTCTAGCCAGAGAAATTAGGCAAAAGAAATAAAAGGCATCTAAATTGGAAAGGAAGAAGTAAAATTATCTGTTTGCAAATAATATTTTATATGTAGAAAACCCTAAAGATTACACACACACACACACACACACACACACACACACTCTCTCTCTCTCTCTCTCTCTCTCTCTCTCTCTCTGTCTCTCCAACTAACAAATGAATTCAGCAAAGTAGCAGGATACAAAGTCAATACACAAAAAACCAGCTGCACTTCTAAACACAATAAATAATCTAAAGGGAAATTTTTTAAGTTCCATTTACAATACCATCAAAAACAATAAAGTACTAAGGAATTACATAACCAAAGAAGTGAAAGACATGTACAATGAAAACTACAAAACAATGGTGAAAGAAATTTAGAAATATATCAACAGAAACATTCTGTGGTCATAGACCAAAAGACTAATTTTTTTTTTTTTTTTGAGGCGGAGTCTCGCTCTATCTCCCAGGCTGGAGTGCAATGGCGCAAACTCAGCTCACTGCAACCTCCACCTCCCAGGTTCAAGTGATTCGCTTGCCTCAGCCTCCAGAGTAGCTGGGATTACAGGCACCTGCCACACGCCCAGCTAATTTTTGTATTTTTAGTAAAGACATGATTTCACCATGTTGGCCAGGCTGATCTCGAACTCCTGACCTCAGGTGATCCACCCACCTCGGCCTCCCAAAGTTCTGGGATTACAGGCTTCAGCCACCATGCCTGGCCTTAATATTGTTAAAATCTAAAGATGTAATGCAATCCCTATCAAAATCCCAGTGACATTTTTTGCAGAAATACCAAAATCAATCCTAAAATTCACATGGAATCTCAAGGGACCCCAAATAGCCAAGAGTCTTGATAAAGCAAAGTAAAGCTGGAGGACTCATACTTCCTCGTTGCAAAACTTACTACAAAGCTATAGTAATCAAAATAGTAATGATATTAGCATAAATACAGACATATAGACCAATGGAATCACACAGACCAGAAATAAACCCCTCACATATGTGGTCAAATAATTTTTTAACAAGGATGACAAAGCCATTCGATAGGAAAAGGACAGTCTTTTCAAAAAATGGTGCTGGGAAAACTGGTTATTCATCTACAAATAATTTTTGACCATAAACAAAAATTAATTCAAAATGGATCAGATCTAAGAAACCTAAACTTGTAACTTAAAACCATAACTAAAAAACATAAACCTATAAAACTCTTAGAAGAAAACAGAAGCTTCATGACATTGGATTTGGCAACTATTTATTATGACACCAAAGGCATGGGCAACAAAAGAAAAAATAGACAAATTAGACTGCCTGAAATTTTAAAACTTTTATTAATCAAAACACACTATCAACAGAGTAAAATGCTGGCCAGACCAGGCATGGTGGCTCACCAGAGGCCAGGAGTTCAAGGCCAGCCTATGAGACATAGTTGAGACTCTGTCTCTACAAAAATCTTAAAATTTGAGTGTTGTAGTAATGTGCCTATAGCCCCAGCTACTTCCAAAGGCTGAGGTGGGATGATCTTTTGACCCCAGGAAGGTCAAGGCCGCAATGAGCCGTGATTGCACTGCTGCACCCAGCCTAGAGGACAGAGTAAGACTTTGTCTCTTAAAAAAAAAACAACAGCCGGGCGCGGTGGCTCAAGCCTGTAATCCCAGCACTTTGGGAGGCCGAGGCGGGTGGATCACGAGGTCAAGAGATCAAGACCATCCTGGTCAACAAGGTGAAACCCCGTCTCTACTAAAAATACAAAAAAATTAGCTGGGCATGGTGGCACATGCCTGTAATCCCAGCTACTCAGGAGGCTGAGGCAGGAGAATTGCCTGAACCCAGGAGGCGGAGGTTGCGATGAGCCGAGATCGCGCCATTGCACTCCAGCCTGGGCAAGAAGAGCGAAACTCCGTCTCAAAAAAAAAAAAAAAAAAACCAACAGAAAAGAAACAGAGTGAAGGCCCAGCATGATGGCTCACATCTACAATCCCAGCCTTTGCTTCCCACCTTAAGCCATCCATTTTGGGAGGCCAAAGTGGGTAAGAGGTTGCTGTGAGCCGAGATCATGCCACTGCACTCCAGCCTGGGCTACAGAGCAAGACTCCATCTCAAAAAAAAAAAAAAAAAAAAAAAGGTAACCCACCAAACAGAGTGGAAGAAAATGTTTATAAATCACGTATCTGATAAGGGACTAATATCCAGAATATAGAGCAACCCAAAAACTGAACAACAAAAACAACCTGATTCAAAAATGGGCAAAGGGCTTGCATAAACATTTCTCCAAAGAAGATATACAAATGGCCAGAAGAACATGAAAAGATGCTGATTATCACTAATTAGGGAAATGCAAATCAAAACTCCAATGACATACCAACTCACAACCATTAGGACAGGGCTACTATTAAATAAATAGAAAATAACAAGTGTTGGCAAGGCTGTGGAAATATGAGAACCTTTGTGCACTGCTGGTAGGAATGTAAAATGGTACTGCCATTATGAAAAACAATATAGCAGTTCCTCAAAAAATTAAAAATATACTCAGTGATCCTAAGATGTCAAAAACAGTAATAAAAAAAAAAAAAAAAAAAAAATGGGCCAGGTGCGATGGCTCATGCCTGTAATCCCAGCAGTTTGGGAGGCTGAGGCAGGCAGATCACTTGAGCTCTGGAGTTCAAGACCAGTCTGGGCAATATCGTGAAAACTGCATCTCTACAAAAATACAAAAATTAAAAAAAAAAAAAAAAAAAAAAAAAAAAGCCAGGTGTGGTTGCAAGTGCCCATAGTCCCAGCTACTCAGGAGGCTGAGGTGGGAGGATGGTTTAAGGTGGGAGGCAAAGGCTGCAGTGCCAGGCTACTGCACTCTACCTTGGGAGACAGAGCCAGATCTGGAGGGGGCGGGAGGGAGGGAGGGAGGGAGGGAGGGAGGGGGGGTAGGGGAAGAAAGAAGGAAGAAGGAGGAAGACCACCATATGATCCAGTAATTACACTTCTGGGTATATACCAAAAGAACTAAAAGCAAGCTCTCTAAGAGATGTGTACACTCATGTTCACAATAGCATCATTCACAATAGCTAAAACACAGAAATAATCTAAGTATCTAGATAAGCAAAGGGATAAGCAAAATGTGGTATATCCATATAATGGAATATTATTCAGCCTTAAAAAAGAAGGAAATTCTACAATACGCCATGTTAATGAACCTTGAGAACATTATGCTAAGTAAAATAAGCCACAAGACAAATACTGTATGATTCAAATTATATGAACTGAATTTAGAAAGTGGTCAAAATCGTAAAGATAGTAGAATGGTGGTTGTAAAAAGTAAGGGAAGGAGGGAATGGGAAATTATCATTTAATGGGTACAGAGTTTCAGTATTTTTGGTTTTTTGCCTTTTTTTTTTTAAAGATGGGGTTTCACCATGATGGCCAGGCTGTTCTTGAACTCCTGACCTCAGGTGATCCACCCACCTCAGCCTCCCAAAGTGCTAGGATTACAGGCGTGAGCTACCACGCCCAGCTAGAGTTTCAGTTTTATAAGATGAAAAGCGTTAGAGATGAATGGTGATGGTGGCTGCACAACATTATGAATGTATTTAATACCACTGAATGACACACTTAAAAAAAAAGTTAAGATGATATGTTGTGTTATATATATTTTACTTCAATTTTTAAAAATTGGAAACAAGGTTAAACGGTTAATTTTGTTATGTACATTTTCCCACCATGTTTAGAATCTTTTTTAAATGAAACTGTACTCTATTTCATAAATAGACACTCTATAAAATGAGAAAGCATTTTTGAAAATCATGTATCTAAAAAGTATCTAGGCTGGGTGAGATGGCTCACACCTGTAATCCTGGCACTTTGGGAACCTAAGGAAGGAGGACCATTTGAGGACAGGAGTTTGAGACCAGCCTAGGCAACACAGTGAGACCCTGTCTACAAAAATCAATCAATCAACCAAAAAAATTAGCTGGGCATGGTGGCGCCCACCTGTAGTCCTAGCTACTCAAGTGGCTAAGGCAAGAAGATCTCTTGAGGCCTAGGAGGTGGAGGCCAGAAGGTAGAGCTGCAGTGAGTTGTGTTTGCGCCACTGCATTCCAGCCTTGGTGACAGAGCAAGACTGTCTCAGAAAAAAAAAAGTGGGGGGCATCTAGTATCCAGAATATATTAAGAGTTCTTAAAACTCAACAATTTTTAAAAAAAAAAAAACGGTAAAGGTTTTGAATAGGTATCTTTCCAAAGGAGACAGACAAACGCACAATAGGCACATGAAGAGATGCTCAACATCTCATCAATCATTAGGGAATTGCAAATCAAACTCACAATGAGGTAGTGAGGTAGTAGGTCAAGTGTCACCTACTAGATGACGGTGAGGATGTGGAGAAATTGCAACCTTCCATACACTGCCACTGGGAATGTAAAATGGTACAACTCTGGAAAACAGTCTGGCAGTTCCTCGTAAAGTTAAACATAAAGTTTATCAAAACACCCAGCAACTACAATTTGAGTATATACCCAAGAGAAATGAAAATGTACATCCACAGAAAAACTTTTATACAATGTTCACAGCAGCATTATTCATTACAGGCAAAAAGTGAAAATAACTTTTTGAGCCGGGCACGGTGGCTCAAGCCTGTAATCCCAGCACTTTGGGAGGCTGAGGTGGGTGGATCACGAGGTCAAGAGATCGAGACCATCCTGGTCAACATGGTGAAACCCCGTCTCTACTAAAGATACAAAAAAATTAGCTGGGCATGGTGGCACGTGCCTGTAATCCCAGCTACTCAGGAGGCTGAGGCAGGAGAATTGCTTGAACCCAGGAGGCGGAGGTTGCAGTGAGCCGAGATCGCGCCATTGCACTCCAGCCTGGGTAACAAGAGCGAAACTCCGTCTCAAAAAAAAAAAGAAAAGAACTTTTTGCCTATAATGAATATAAATGCCTATAATGAATACAAAAATGTCCATCAAATGATGAACGGTTAAACAAAATGTGGTATCTCCATAGAAGGTAATACTGTTCAGCCATAAAAAAAAAAAAAAGCTAATACATGCTACCTTGAAAACATTAAGTTTAGTGAAAGAAGACAGGCACAAAAAGCTACATAATGCATAATTCCTTGTATATGTAATGTCCATAATTTCTAGAGATGTAGCTTAGTGGTTGCCAAAGGCTTGGAGAAGGAAGGAATGGAGAGTAATTGTTAATGGGAACTGGGTTTCACTACGGGATAACAATATTTCAGAATTAAATACTGATAGTTACAGTTACATAAACTTCTAAATATACTAAAAGTCACTGAATTACATCTTTTATAAGTGTAAATTTTATGGTATTGTAAATTATATCTCAAAGAGAAAAGGGAAAAATTAATACACTATTACACATTACATTAGCCATCAAAGCAATAAAGTTTTAACATACCACTCCAGACCAGAAAATAAAAGAAAAGACAGATTCTGTCTTAATATTACCATGAAAACAGTTTGCCTCAGAGACATCGCTCGCCCCCGTCCAAAAGGTCCCCAAACATAGTTTGAATACCACTGGCCTAAAGGAATACTTAGCACATGAATAGCACTTAAAGAACATTTACTGACTGGTCAATTAAATTATTTAAACTACAGTGGTAAATACTTAATAATTACATTATTAAACTACACACTGACAAAATGCAATCAGGTGTAGTAATTCTTTATCATTCACACTTTGCATACTTGCAAAATATTTTTGAAACCTACAGAATTTAACACTCTGAACACAAAATTTTGACACCCTAAGCTTGAAGGTACAACACAGTATAGTGGCGAAGAGCTGTGACTCTCGACTCAGACACTTTGAGCTTAAATCCTGACTGCAGCAAACTAGCTATGAGATCTTGTCCAAGGTACTCAATCCTTCAACACGGACTTTCCCCATCTGTAAATGAGGATAACATAAGAAAGGCTGTTTTGAGGACTAAGTTAACACTTCAAAGATCTTGAAAAAGAAATTAGCATGCAGTAACTATGCAGTAAGTTATCTATTATCATTGTAAATCAAATATCCACTAAAGCAATCAGATTGTTGTGTGATTAACAAACATACCTGGCCGGGTGCGGTGGCTCAAACCTGTAATCCCAGCACTTTGGGAGGCCGAGGGGGGTGGATCACAAGGTCAAGAGATCGAGACCATCCTGGTCAACATGGTGAAACCCCGTCTCTACTAAAAATACAAAAACATTAGCTGGGCATGGTGGCACGTGCCTGTAATCCCAGCTACTCAGGAGGCTGAGGCAGGAGAATTGCCTGAACCCAGGAGGCGGAGGTTGCAGTGAGCCTAGATCGCGCCATTGCACTCCAACATGGGTAACAAGAGCAAAACTCCATCTCAAAAAAAAAACAAGGCCGGGCGCGGTGGCTCAAGCCTGTAATCCCAGCACTTTGGGAGGCCGAGACGGGTGGATCACGAGGTCAAGAGATCGAGACCATCCTGGTCAACATGGTGAAACCCCGTCTCTACTAAAAAATACAAAAAATTAGCTGGGCATGGTGGCGCGTGCCTGTAATCCCAGCTACTCGGGAGGCTGAGGCAGGAGAATCGCCTGAACCCAGGAGGCGGAGGTTGCGGTGAGCCGAGATCGCGCCATTGCACTCCAGCCTGGGTAACAAGAGCGAAACTCCGTCTCAAAAAAAAAAAACAAAAAAAAAACAAAACAAAAAAAAAAAAACACCTATTTCTTTTAGAAAGTACAAGATGCGGCCAGGTGAGGTGGCTCAGGCCTTTAATTCCAGCAATTTGGGAGGCCGAGGCGGGCAGATCACCTCAGTAGTTTGAGACCAGCCTTATCAACATGGAGAAACTCCATCTCTATTAAACATGCAAAATTAGTCCGGTGTGGTGGCGCATGCCTGTAATCCTAGCTATTCAGGAGGCTGAGGCAGGAGAATTGCTTGAAACCGGGAGCTGTAGGTTACAGGTAAGCCAAGATTGCACCACTGCACTCCAGCGCTCCAGCCTGGGCAACAAAAGCAAAAATCCCATCTCAAAAAAAAAAGCATTGAAAGCACAAGATTCTTATATAAAGATTAGACTTTGCCCATCTATACTGGTGAACGTCAAACCTGCATGAATAATTTCTCCTTCCAGCCCACGCTCTTCAGCATCTTAACCTACAACTTTCTAATGCTAAACTAGAAAACAGTCAACTAATCCAACAAACAAGGGGAAAAACTTCCTGAGTAGTGTAACAAGGTAATTTCCCCCAGAGGTGTCTTTATCTCAATATAATTCCCTAAAAAATTTAAAGTTCTTGAACAGAAAGACTTAGACAACAGAATCCTCAAGATAAAGTCTAGAACACAGGGAGAAGAGAGAAGAGTGGTATGAAAAAGAAGGCTTGCCTATCCACTAAAAACAGGTAGACTGTTGGCAAGGAAGCCAAGGAGAAAGAAATACAAGACTTGGAGTCCAATAACATAGTTGTAATCACAGCTCAACCACTACCTCACTTGGTGATCTCACAAGATAAAAATGCAAACACCTTAATATAACATACACGGTCCCACACAATTTGCTACTTCCAATCATTTATCTCACCATTCTATCCATATCAATTCCTACCACACTGAATTTCTTACTCTCCCTCGCTCTCCAAGGCTCATTACAATTTATCATCTTTGCATGTTATTCCCTAGGTCTGGTAAGACCTCCAGTCTATCCTCCTCTCCACCTAGCAAACTCCTACTCACCCTTGAAGAGCTAGCTTCTTCCCTCTCAACTCCCACAATCTAGTGTGTTGTAATTTACTGTATTATATGTAGACTGATACCAATGCAAATGTTTGATGAAATGAATGTTTAAATGAATGAATAACCAATCGGAGGCAGTTTCCCATTCTAAATAATTGAGAAAATAATACATCTGAAAAGCAACATCACATATACATTAGGAAGACAGATCTGCTTTGAAATCTAATTCTATGATCTTCAGCAAATTACTAACCTCTGTGAGTCAGATTCCTTGCCTATAAACAGGTTTCAAAGGGTTGCTACACTAAAGTTAAAAAAAAAATGCATAAATAGTCTAGCACGGTGCCTGGAACAAAACAGGCACGCTAAAACATTTTGGTTCCCTTCTCTCTCCCCTTCTTCAACTCATTAATTATAGATACCCAATAAGATGATTTGAGATAAAAATATCTTGAACAACATAGGACACCACACAAATTTCTCACTTGAGGAAAAAAAATCCTAAAGTTAAATCTTTGCATTTATATACCCGTACTTCTTTTTGTGTTTGTAAGAAATACTCTGGAAGAAAAGCCAGAACCTGCTGCTTTCAGAGTGTGTGGTTTATTTGAATATAGTCTATATAAAATAAAGATTTTTTTTTTAAAGAAATACTCTGGAGAAATGCTGGTTTTTAAACATTTCCCCAAATTATGTAATTATTTAGGATTCTAGAACTAAATTCAGGATCATTTGTCTTTTTTAGGTCTTTCTAGAATTCTTTTTTAGTGCATATTTCTATCTGCAGCAGTGGCTTTAACTGAATTTTTTTTTTTTTTTTTTTTTTTGTTTTTTGAGACGGAGTTTCGCTCTTGTTACCCAGGCTGGAGTGCAATGGCGCGATCTCGGCTCACCGCAACCTCCGCCTCCTGGGTTCAGGCAATTCTCCTGCCTCAGCCTCCTGAGTAGCTGGGATTACAGGCACGCACCACCACGCCCAGCTAGTTTTTTGTATTTTTTTAGTAGAGACGGGGTTTCACCATGTTGACCAGGATGGTCTTGATCTCTCGACCTCGTGATCCACCCGCCTCGGCCTCCCAAAGTGCTGGGATTACAGGCTTGAGCCACCGCGCCCGGCCTTAACTGAATTTTTTAAACTTGTTTTAATCAATTAAAGTATTTGCAATTTATTTTAAAAAGGAACACCTCTTGAGTTCTGTTTTGTCAAACAAAAAGTTCTGGCATCAACCTTAACAGGTAAGTATTGTTTTTTTGTTTTTTTTTTTTTTTTAACAAAAACAAAAACAAAAACAAAACAGGGTCTCACTCTGTCACCCAGACTGGAGTACAGTGGCAGAACTGTGCCTCACAGCAACCTTGAATTCTAGGGCTCACCCAGTCCTCCCATATCAGCTTCTGGGACTACAGATGCACACCACTACACCAAGCTAATTTTTTTATTTTTTGGTAAGAACAAAGTCTCACTATGTTGCCCAGGCTAATATTGAACTCATAGATAGGCTCAAGCAATCCTCTCGCGTACACTTCCTAAAGTGCTGAGATTACAGGCATGAGCCACCTGGCCAGGCCCTACAAATTAAGTGTTGATTATTTTGTTTCTCTGAAACTAGAAGCCTTCTACAATGAATAAATTCAAACACCTTTCTTGACCCACAGATCCTGATAAAACATTTTGTAGAGAACACAACATGGTACTTATTTTGTGTGTCAAGGTTAACTTTGAGATTTAAAAAAAAAAAATTCTAATTACTTAATCTGACTAAAATGAATCCGCTGAGAACAAAAATTCTCGTTAAACAGCTTTGTTAATCAGACAAATTTATAATTATACATTTTGATTCTAAAAGGTCTGAAATTAAAATATAGACACTGTATTGTTCTAGCTCCATCAACTAAAAATAAATGTAATTTTAGGTGTGACTTAGAATTTGTAAAATTGAACTAAACTTATATGCATTACAATATCTTGTTAATTTAGCTGTATTACTAATAACTTGGCTTACGACAATGAAAATACTTTAAATTTCCTTTCTATATTTAAATGTTTGCTGGATTTAAAACATCAACTGTCATTAACTTTCACTTCCATTTCTGAATTATTTTAAGAAAATTTCATTTTTCAATTTCCACACTAGCCAAATGAAAAACTGCAAGAAGCAGGAAAATTTATCTAAAAGGGTTTTAAAAGTAAGCTTTTAAGTTTATAAAAATATATTTTTAAAGCATAAAATGACTTAAAATTTTGCCGGGCGCGGTGGCTCAAGCCTGTAATCCCAGCACTTTGGGAGGCCGAGGCGGGTGGATCACGAGGTCAACAGATCGAGACCATCCTGGTCAACACGGTGAAACCCCGTCTCTACTAAAAATACAAAAAATTAGCTGGGCATGGTGGCGCGCCTATAATCCCAGCTACTCAGGAGGCTGAGGCAGGAGAATTGCCTGAACTCAGGAGGCGGAGGTTGCGGTGAGCCGAGATCGCGCCATTGCACTCCAGCCTGGGTAACAAGAGCGAAACTCCATCTCCAAAAAAAAAAAAAAAAAAAAAAAATTCTTATCTTCCCCAAAGTATATGGTTTCTAAGAAGCACTCTTAAAAAATGTTTATGAAAGCAACATAGCACACTAGACACTAATACGTTTATTACCTTAAGCACAGCTTTTTAATCGAATCGATATTTCATAATTTTACAAGTTGTGACTAATCAGTACTACGATGCCGTGTAGTGACATACATGAGTTCCGAGCCTGAAGAAAATTTCAGCACACATACACACACACAAAGTCGGCTTTTCTTTTTAAACCATCCCACAATTCAACACCTCTGTATGGCATTCTCTCTAAATTATCATATCCGGTTGGGATTATCCAATTTTATTAGCTAACAGTTCTCATTACTTTAAAAACAGAAACAGGATATGTTCTGTTTCATCAAGTCTACAAACATTTCGCTGCTACAAGACTGGAGGGAAAAAAAAAAATTGGAAATAAAAGATATGATCCATTAGAACTAATTACTAAATGCATGCCAACAATACACAATTCGAATTGCAGTTCTAGGCACAATTCATGATCATGAAAAGGCAGGTCAAATGTGTAAGGAACTGCTTTTACCGAAACGAAGAAGAAGATATACCGAATCTAAGATCTCATACAAAATTCATCTAAGACTTAGTAATCTTCTGAAAAGAAAATATTTAATCAACGTTGTTCATGTAACAGTAATTCATCCCATTCAAATACGACTAGAAATCCCGCTGGTGTGTTTCTTTCAGGTCAAAACATCTCATTCTTTCGCAATCCAGATGCCAACAGGATCTAAAACCCTTCGCAGAGGCGTGCAACACACTAGGAGAGCGAAGTCTGTTTACAAATACGAATCTCAGTTACCCACGTCAAAACCGCGCATTACCACCTTCCGACTGGGGGGCGGGGGAGAGGGAAGGCGGGCTTGCAGGAAACGAAATCCACAGACACCTCTGCCTTCTCCCTACGAGGACGAGCGCCGGGGAAACCTTCAGTATGTATTATATGCGTGTGTACATTTATACACATTATATAGTCACCTATATCTAAGCAAGGGTAAAAGAAAAGGTACACATGACAGGGAATCGTCACTGGACCCAAGAGAAATGTTCAAACCAATCCCGCTAACTCAAAATCCGTCCCCGCTGGTCTACAACAGGTTTCGGTCCGGGACAGGGAGCCCCAGCCACAGTGTGGAGTTCGTCCCCAAAGCGCCCCAATGCCCTCAGGCCGCCCAGGCCGCCGTCCCTACCTCCCTTATCTCAGCCTTCCCCTGGGACACCCGAAGCCCGTTCCAGGAAAGAAAGAAGTGTCAGGCCCCAAGGGGACGGCGGAGACGCTCGGAGGCCGGGCCCCCGACACCTGCGAGGCGCGGCACCTGAGGAGGGCGAAGCGGGGGCCGCCGGCCTTCCCGAGCACACCCCCTCGGCACCGGGCGCAGCGCCGCGGCCGGAACCTCGTACCTGCGAGGCCCGCGAGCTACAGGCGCGCGCGACGCCTCCTCATCTCAGTGGTTCCCGCTCTCCCTCCGCCTCCTGCTGCCGCCGCCGTCGCCGCTGCCGCCGCTGGAGGCCGAGACACGACGAGCTCAAGACTCCACCGCCATGTCCGCCGCGCCGCGAACTGCATTGTGGGGGGGAAGGGATGGGGAGGGGGAAGAGGAGGGAGAGGGAGAGGGAGAGAAAAAGGAGGACCCGCTGAGGGGAGGGGGCGAGAGAGAGGGGCAGCCGGGGGAGAGGGGGAGGAGAGGACGGAGCTTGGAATGGGGTCCAGGCCCGGGAGGGGAGGAGCTACGCGCAGAGGAAAGGGTTCTGGAGTGTCCCCTCCCTTCGTTCCGGGGCCCCCCCAAGGCACCGTTTACACCGGGGCGGGGGAGGAGAAACAGCACTGGGGGGAGGGGGCTCTTGGTGACCGCGAAGAAACAATGGGGAGAGGGCCGAAGTGGGAGGACCGCGCACTCACACCGACGCGGAGGGAAGAGAGCGCGCGCGAGACACTCGTTAGCTGGCGAGGAGGGGGCGGGCCCCTGGCGGAGAGGCAGGGAGCCACCGGGGGCTCCTGGGCAGGGGCGGGGCCACCTAGCGGAGGTCGCGAGGTCCCACAGCCCGCCCGGGCGTCGCGGGGAGCCGCGCGCATTCGCCTGCTTGCCTCGAGGGGCTGGGGGTGGCCGGCACCCACGCTCCGCCTCCTTCAGGTTCTGGGGCTCTGCGGAGGCCCCGGGGCTTGAAGCGGAGCCCGAGAGCTGCCTCGGCGCCTCGCTCCCCGGGCTGCTCCCCCTGGGGAGGAAGGCCGGCCTGGGATGGGTACCCTCTGGGCTGGCACTGGAACTGGGCCCGGCCAGAGCCTCGGCGGAATTAAGGCCTCCGGTGCGGGCTTCGGGGCAGCGGCCGGGAGCGGGACAGAGAAAGCCCCCGGGGGTCGACCCCCACCCGTCCACCACGGCCTCCAGCCGACCACAGCTGGGTATTTTTTACTTTTAAAAGGCGGCTAGTTCGGGAGTTAAGGAGCTCAAAAGAGAAATCTCGGGAGCACTCCTCCTCCCACCCCCAAAAGAGATTTTAGAAATCATTTCTTTAGTTGCAGGCGGGCATAAAACCAACTACCACCAATGGGTCCTCTCCTCCCGTTGCTTTTAACATATTACATAATTTTTTAAAGTCACGGGCAGAGCAGACTTAGGGTTTTGTTAGTTTTGTTTTGTTTTTTTTCTAAAGACCCCAGCCTCAGATTATTCAGCCAACCTCTGACCTCAAAACGGGACACAGCACACAACCTGTGTTCTGTTCCCAGCCCGTTGAATTTGACACATGCTAGGCAGGAAGAAGGTTTGACAAGAGTGGACGAGTGGACGTAGGGTTGAACGGAAGATGCTAAATCTTAAGTATTTACAAGATAGTGCCTTATAAATTTTCTTATAATGTGACTCAGGCTGGAAGTGGTTAGAGGTTGCAAAGGGACGCTCCACTTAACGGTACTGTTGCTCCCATTTACAGATGAAAAAACTAGGATTCAGCGTTAGTGCATTTTACCCCTATCTGGCTGATGCTACAAGGCCGAGGTATAATGGATAGAGGACTGGATTTCAAATCGAAAGATCCCTACCTGGTTTTGGCGAGTATCAACATGATGCCTTTGAGCAAATGAACCCTCTGAGCTTCCTCATCTGCAAATTGTTAATCTGTATCCCTGCTTCACTTGACTAGCTTAAAAACAAAAAAAAATCGCTACTTCAACGGGCTGATGTAAGGAACTCAGCAGGAAACAAAAGTGAAAGCCTAAAGTCCATAGAGAAACTAAGAAGATACCAACATGCCCTTCAATTTAGTGATATCAATGGTGTCCTTAGAACAAGTTCAATTGAGTACACATTTCCTGGTTACTTAAGAGCAAAGCATTGTTAGACGCCTATGGAAACAAAGACAAACCACTGATTCTTGTCTCCAAAACGTTCACCACTGAGCAAGGCAGGTGACTACAATAAAAGCAACAGGTCGTGTTAACAAAGGGCTGGGCAAATTCAGAGGACAGTGTGATAAATTCCACTTTGGTGAGACTTCAGCGGAAGAAGTAGAAGCTGGACCTTGAAGATTTGCCTGCTGTGTGCCGGACACATGTCTGTGATTCAGAGGACAGCATTGAGTCTGGAGTGTGCAGAAGATAATGAGTCTGGAAAAGAAAGCTGAGGCCAGACTCAGAATTTCAGTGCCTCTCTGCCCTTATCCCCTCCAGATAACTCTCCTCTACTACCTTTCTTAATCCCCAAGACCTAGCTCAACCTCTAGCTTCTTTATTAAATCTCCCTGATTACCACCCTTCCTCTGCACTCCACTGAATGTGATCCGTCCATTCTCTGAATTCCGTGACCCCAATAGATTGTACACTTGAGCACAGATACTTAACAGATATTCTTTACGATACCTACATTCTTGTTGAGTTGGAAATTTTGGCAACTGTAATCTTGTTTATCATCACAGCTAGAGCAAGTATTGTTCTGACACAAAGAATAAGGAAATTTATGGAGTATAAGGTGTAATTCATGTCCAGGGTCATACGGTAAGTCACAGGCAGGACTAGAATACCAGCCCTGTATTCTTTCCATTGAACCACAAACAGGTTTCTGAGATATAAAATGGTAAATGTCTGACTGCTTTTTAAAAATACTCCGAGGACCTACACTTTGAAGGGAAATCTCATGCTTGTGGTTAAGCCACCGGTCTGGAAGTTCTGAAAACTTAGTTTCATCCAAACCCAGGTGAAAATAACTTGCAGCAAAAATGTTAATTCATTATGTCTCATGAGGAATACAATTACTCAGTGGATCAATATTCATATTCTGTTGTCTTCTTAGGTGAATAAGAAAACTTAATAACTAATAATATTGAATGAAAAGGTGACTTGGTAAGTAAAATCATGACAAGAAAGGTGCCTAATCCCAGCACTTTGGGAGGCTGAGGTGGGCAGATCACTGAGGTCAGGAGTTCAAGACCAGCCTGGTCAAAACCATGAAACCCCATCTGTACTAAAATTCCAAAAATTAGCCAGGCATGGTGGCAGGTGCCTATAATCCCAGCTACTCACTTGGGAGGCTGAGGCAGGAGGATTGCTTCAACCAGGGAAGCAGAGGTTACAGTGAGCTGAGATCATGCCTTAGCACTTCAGTCTGGGTGACAGAGCAAGACTCCATCTCAAAAGAAAAAAAAAAAAAGAAAGAAAGAAAGAAAGGTGCCTAAGTCTGTTCAATCCAAGTTCTGCTGTTTGATCATAAAGGGTCCTGTATGCCACTGGGAAAAAAAAAAAAAGCAGACTTTATATTGTAGTTATTGGGGAATCACTGATCACTTGTAAGCAAGAGAGAGATACAATTAGACCTGCTAAGCTGTTTCTCTGAGCCCCATTTTTTTTCTGTGCACTTGATTCCTTTAAGAAGAGAGACTAGGCCGGGCGCGGTGGCTCAAGCCTGTAATCCCAGCACTTTGGGAGGCTGAGGCGGGTGGATCACGAGGTCGAGAGATCGAGACCATCCTGGTCAACATGGTGAAACTCCATCTCTACTAAAAATACAAAAAACTAGCTGGGCGTGGTGGCACGTACCTGTAATCCCAGCTACTTAGGAGGCTGAGGCAGGAGAATTGCCTGAGCCCAGGAGGCGGAGGTTGCGGTGAGCCAAGATCGCGCCGTTGCACTCCAGCCTGGGTAACAAGAGCGAAACTCTGTCTCAAAAAAAAAAAAAAAAGAAGAAGAAGAGAGACTATAGACTCTGGGTGATAATGATCTCCAGTAAAAAAAAACAGTGCATCACACCCATGATGTGGTCCAAACCAAGTCTCCTTCACCTTTGTATTTTCAGCATGCAGCATAATCCTGAAACATCGAAAGCACTCAGAAATTGCTTGTTGACACTTTAAATTGTCTATAAAGCACAAGATATGGTCAGTGTTTAAAATTGTGATTCTTGCAAAGACCATGACAATGCCAAAGCTCTTAAGGTATATACTCACCTCAAGACGGTGTAAAGAATTTACTTCTCTTCATCTGTTTTCCTTCCTAAAAGTAAGATAAAATGTGTAAAAATGCCTATTTCATAGTAAATATTCCACAAAAATGAATTCCCTTTCTTCTTAAAATTTAGTTTCTTCTTTTGAATATCAGTAAATGGGGGGGGGGGGATTAGTTTCTTCTCATCTGCCCCATTTGGATTTCATGTGCCTTTAGACTCACACTGGCACATGTGTGTACTTGCTACCTGTTGACTCCATTTACTCTGTCCTGAGGATTCTATGTGTGGAATTTTAAACAACAGCCACTCCCTGTAGCTTACTTCATTGAAACATTAGAAACAGTTTTTTTTAAGATGGCATTTTCTTTAAGTGAGTAATATTTTAGAATTTAAAAGGACATTAGCGTTCATACAGTTAGGGATATCAAGAACATATACACATGGTAGAAGATAATACTATGAAGTTAGACTAGGACCATATCATTTTTTAAAAAGTGAGCCTTTATTCTGAAGTTACTAGGCAATCACAGAACATCTGTAAACAAGGAGAGAGATGTTCAGACTTGCCTTCTACTGCAGGTGCTCATCTGACTTCTATTTGAACATTCGTAGCTATGGAGAGCTCATTCCTTACCAAATCTACCTATTCTAAGAATTAGAAGTGCTTCCCCAACTGAGCTGAATTTTTCTTTCTCTGATACATATTTGTTGGTAATCCTAGCCTCAGGAATAACATCAGCCTTCTTTTTCTTTATACATAAAAACAAGGGAGCCAAGCATGGTGGTTCACGCCTGTAATCCCAGCAATTTGGGAGGCTGAGGCAAGATGATCGAGGCCAGGAGCTTGAGATCAGCCTGGGCAATATAGTGAGACCCCCATTAAAAAAAAAAAAAAAAGACTGGGTGCAGTGGCTCACACCTGTAATCTAGCACTTTGGGAGGCTGAAGTGGGCAGATCACGAGGTCAGGAATTCGAGACCAGCCTGGCCAACATGGTGAAACCCCGTCTGTACTAAAAATACAAAAATTAGCCAGGCGCGGTGGCAGGCGCCTGTAATCCCAGCTACTCGGGAGGCTGAGGCAGGAGAATCGCTTGAACCCAGGAGGCAGAGGTTGCAATGAGCCGAGACCACGCCATTGCACTCCAGCCTGGGTGACAGAGCGAGACTCCATCTCAAAATAAAATTAAAAATTGGCCAGGCATCATGGCTCACGCCTATAATCACAGCACTTTGGGAGGCCGAAACAGGAAGATCACTTGCAGTCAGAAGTTTGAGACCAGCCTGGCCAACATGGTAAAATTCCATCTCTACTAAAAAATATAAGGGTTAGCCGGGCGTAGCACACAGCTGTAGTTCCAGCTACTCAGGAGGCTGTGGCAAGCTACTCATGCCACTGCCCTCCAGCCTGGATGACAGAAGGAGACTCTGTCTCAAAAAATAATAATTAATTAAATTAAATTAAAATTTTAACCAGGAATGGTGGTGCACATCTGTAGTCTCAGCTACTTGAGAGACTGAGTTGAGAGAATCACTTGAGCCCAGGGGTTCAAGGATTCAGTCACTGAATGTTCCTCTGGACTCCAGGCTGGGTGATAGTATGGGACCCTGACTCTTAAAAAACATGTAAAAGAAAGAAAAGGGTGTGAACCAGATGAACTAGGGCAGGAAAGGAGTATAAAAATCCATAATTCTTTTTTATTTTCATTTATTATTATTATTATTATTTTGAGATGGAGTTTCATTCTTGTTGCCCAGGCTGCAGTGCAATGGCATGATCTTAGCTCACTGCAACCTCCGTCTCCTAGGTTCAAGCGATTCTCCTGCCTCAGCCTTTCAAGTAGCTGCAATTACAGGCTTGCACCACCATGCCTGGTTAATTTTTTGTATTTTTAGTAGAGATGGAGTTTTACCATTTGGTTAGGCTGGTCTCGAGCTCACTGATCTCAGGTAATCCGCCCGCCTCAGCCTCCCAAAGTGTTGGGATTACAGGCGTGAGCCACCGCGCCCAGCCCAATTCTTTTTTATTTTTTTGAGACAGGGTCTTACTCTGTCACCCAAGCTGGAGTGCAGTGGCATGATCACAGTTTATTACACCCTTGACCTCCTGGGCTCAAGCCATCCTCCCACCTCAGCCTCCCGAGTGACTAGGACTACAGGCACACATCACTATACCTGGCGAATTTTTTGGTTTTTGTAGAGGTGGTGGTCTCACCATGTTGCCCAGGCTGGTGTCAAACCCCTGGGCTCAAGTGATCCTACAGCCACAGCCTCCCAGAGTGCTGGGATTACAGGCATAAGCCACCACATCTGGCTCTAAAAATCTATAATTCTGACATGAACTTCCTTTAAATCCACTAATCTACCTTCCTCTAAGTCAAATCTCTCTCTTTTTTTCTCTGAAACAAAAATGAGATCCAACTCCATTCTAAACGATCTCCCTCTGACCAATTCTAATGTACTAGAACAGTCTTCAGTCTGATGCATCTTTGGACTCCACAAAATGTAACGTCCTCTTTCCGAAAATAAATTCTCACATATATGGTCAAATGATTTTCAACAAGGATGCCAAGACCATTCAATAGATAAGAGACAGTCTTTTCAGTAAATTATGCTGGGAAAACAGAAAACCCAGATGCAAAAGAATGAACTTGGCCCCTGACCTTAGATGATATACAGAAATTAACTCAGATGGATCTATGACCTAAATATAAGACCTAAAACTATAAAACTCTTAGAATAAAACATAGGGCAAGAGCTTTACAACATTGGATTTGGCAATGATTTCTTGGATATGACGCCAAAGGCACAAGCAACAAAAGAAAAAATAAACAAATTGGACTGTATGCAATGTAAAACATTTGTTTTTCAAAAGACACTGTAAGAACTGGGAACACTGGCATGCACCTATAGTCACTGCTTCACAAGAGGCTGAGGTGACAGGATGGCTTGAGTCCAGAAATCAGAGTAGGCAACATAGCAAGACTTATCTAGCAAAGAAATGAGTAAGGGAAAGAAGGGAAAGAAGAAAAGAAAAAACAAAGATACAATCAATGGAGTAAAAAGGCAACCCGCAGGATGGGAGAAAATATTTGTAACTCAGCAACAACCACCAAAAAAACCCAATTAAAAAATGTGTGAATAACTTGAACAGATATTTCTCCAAAGACTATATAAGGTAATGGTCAGCACTAATCATAAAGGAAATGTAAATGAAAACTATAATGAGATCCCACTTCATACCCATTAGGATGGCTACTATTAAAACAAAAAAAAGTTGAAGACCAGCCTGGCCAAGATAGGGAGACCCCCATCTCTACCAAAACACAGAAAATAACAAAAGTTGGTGTGAATATGGAGAAATTGGAGAAATACATTTCCACCAAGAGTGTATTTTTGTACACTCTTGGTGGAAATGTAAAATGATAGTCACTGTGGAAAACAGTATAGTGGTTTCCTCAAAAATTAAACATAGAATTACCAGCTGGGTATGGTAGCTCACACTTGTAATCTCAGCATTTTGGGAGGACAATACAGATCACTTGAGGTCAAGAGTTCGAGACTAGTCTGGCCAACATGATGAAACCCTATCTCTACTAATACTACAAAAATTAGCCAGATGTGGTGGCACACAACTGTAGTCTCAGCCACTTGGGAGGCTGGGACACAAGAATTGCTTGAACCCGGGAGGTAGAGGATGCAGTGAGCCAAGATTACACCACTGCACTCCAGCCTGAGCGACCAAAAAAAAAAGCAAGAAAGAAAGAATTATGCGATCCAGCAATTCCACTTCTAGCTTTATACCCAAAATAATTGAAAAATAATTGAAAGCATGGTCTCAGAGAGATATGGGTACATCCATGTTCATAGCAGAATTATTCACAGTAGCTAAAATATGGAAACAATCCCAAGTGTCCCTTGGTATATGACTGGATAAACAAAATTGATATATCCATACAATGGAATGTTATTCAGCCTTAAAAAGGAAGGAAATTCTGCAATCTGCTACGACATGGATGAACATTGGGATGTTATGGTAAATGAAATCAGCCAGTTACAGAAAGATATATACTGTATGATTCCACTTTTATGAGGTGATTATCATAGTCAAAATCATAGACACAAAGTAGGGTGGTGTGCCGAGGGGTGTGCGGAGGGGAGACTAGGGAGTTATCTTTTAACTGGCATAGAGTTTTCAGTTTTATCAGATAAAGAAAGTGGGCTGGGTGCAGTGACTCATGCCTATAATCCCAGCACTTTGGGAGGCTGAGGCAGGAGGGTCTCTTGAGGGCAGGAGTTCAAGACCAGCCTGGGCAACATAGCAAGACCCCATCTCTACAAAAACAATTTAAAAAATAAGCCAGTCATGGTGGCATGCGCCTGTAGGCTCAGCTACTTGGGAGGCTGAGTCACATGGATCCCTTGAACACAGAAGTTGGGGCTGCAGTAAGCTCTGATTGTGCCACTGTGCTCCAGCCTGCATAACAGAGCAAGACCCTGTCTCTAAAAAAAAATTATTAAAGAAAAAATGCTGAGATGGATGATGGTGATGGTTGAACAACAATACGAATATACTTAATATCATTGAACTGTGTACTTTACAATGATTGACATAGTACATTTTTTTTTTTTTTTTTTTTTTTTTTTTTTTTTTTTTTTGAGACAGAGTTTCATTCTTGTCTCCTAGGCTGGAGTGCAATGGTGTGATCTCGGTTCACTACAACCTCCGCCTCCCAGGTTCAAGTGATTCTCGTACCTCAGCCTCCCTGGTAGCTGGGATTACATGTAAATGACACCCAGCCAATTTTGTATTTTTAGCAGAGATGGGGTTTCACCATGTTGGCAAGGCTGGTCTTGAACTCCTGACCTCAGGTGATCCACCCACCTCAGCCTCCAAAGTGCTGGGATTATAGGTGTGAGCCACTGCACTGGTCAACATAGTAAATTTTATGTTATGTGTATTTCTACCACATTTTGGGGAGGGGCGCAGAGTATTGCTCTGTCATCCAGGCAGAGGCACAATCACAGCTCATTGCAGCCTTGATCTCCCAGCTCCACAATTTTTTAAGTTTTTGAAGAGAAGACAAAGTCTTACTATGTTGCCCAGGTAGGCCTTGAACTTCTGGGCTCAAGCAATCCTCTGGTCTTCGCCTCCCCAAAAGTGTTGGGTTTACGGGCGTGACACTGCACTTGACCCTCACCACAATTTTTTAAATTACAGGAAAACGTTATGCAGTCTGATGAGTTCTGGAGCTATAAAGTTCTCTCCCTTCAAGGATCTCTCAGAAATGTAAACAGATATGTAATTGCCACAAATGTAATTGCCTCATTGAAGACCTCTATAAAGTATTATGAGTACACAAATAAGAGATAATTGATTTTGCCAGGGAGAGAATAACTTTAGTAGGGAAAGAATGATCAACAAAAATTTGGGGCCTGTGCTACGGCTCACACCTGTAATCCCAGCACTTCGGGAGGCCAAGGCGGGCAGATCACTTGAGTCTAGGAGTACAAGACCAGCCTGGGCAAAATGGTGAAACTTCATCTCTACTAAAAATACAAAAAAAATAGCTAGGCATGTAGTGGCATGTGCCTATGGCCCCAGCTACTCAGAAGGCTGAGTTGGAAGGATCATTTGAGCCTAGGAAGCAGAGGTTGCAGTAAGCCAAGATGGTGCTACTGCACTCCAGCCTGGGTGACAGAGTGAGATCCTGTCTCAAAAAAAGGAAAACAATAGTAAAAGACATTTGAATCTTGAAGGGTGAGTGGACTTAGCCAGGCAGAGAAAACAGAATTCAAGACTCAGAAGAGAAAAGGGGCAGGGCACGATTCAGGAACCTACATATGTTGGCATACAGGACGGGGGAGCACGGTATAGGAGATGGTACTGAGGAGATGAGTGGGGCAAGATCATGAGGCCAGTAATACCATACTAAGCACTTAATGCTTAACTGCAAAGGTAGTCCTTCAAGGGTCTTACCTAGGATAATAACGTAGTCATCTTTGGATATTTAAAATATGCTGTTTTCTTCTAGAGAGAAACAGCAGTATGTGGAAAAGAATAAAAGAGCCAGCCAGGCGTGGTGGCTCACACCTGTAATCCTAACACTTTGGGAGGCTGAGGAGGGCGGATCACGAGGTCAAGAGATCGAGACCATCCTGGCCAACATGGTGAAACCCCGTCTCTACTAAAAAATACAAAAATTAGCTGGTCATGGTGGTGCACGCCTGTAGTCCCAGCTACTTGGGAGGCTGAGGCAGGAGAATTGCTTGAACCCAGGTGGTGGAGATTGCAATGAACTGAGATTGCGCCACTGCACTTCAGCCTGGCACCTGGCGACAGAGCAAGACTCTGTCTTAAAAAAAAAAAAGAATAAAAGAGCCAAACTGAAAGCAGGGGAAACAGTAAGGGATATTGTTGCAGAAAATCAAGTGAGAGATTATATAAATAGAAGCAGTAGTCCAGCGAGGTGGCTCACACCTGTAATTTCAGCACTTTGGGAAGCCAAGGTGGGTGAATCACTAGAGGTCAGGAGTTGAAGACCAACCTGGCCAACACGGTGAAACCCTGTCTCCACTAAAAATACAAAATTAGCCAGGCGTGGTGGCACACACCTGTAATCCCAGCTACTTGGGAGGCTGAGGCACAAGAATTGCTTGAACCCAGAAAGCAGAGGATGCAGAGCTAAGGTTGCACCACTGCTCTCAAAAAAAAAAAAGAAAGAAAGAAAAGAAAGCAGTAGGAGTGGGGAAAAGGGCAGATTAGAGAGTTATTAGTGATATAATCAGTTAAGACTTAAATAATTTATTGAATGTGTTGTGAGTGGTGGAGATGAAGGTGGAGATGCAGAAGAGGTCATTCTCCTCCTGGAAAATTTCACTAGTGCCAGTTCTTAACAACTAGTAGTGGCTGCTGGTATGCAGTTTAGAAAAAGAGCCTAAAGTTCAAGATAGGCACAGAAAATGCTTGTAATCCCAGCTACTTGGGAGGCTGAGGCCGAGAATCACTTGAACCCAGGAGGCGGAGGTTGCAGTGAGCCAATATCACGCATTGCACTCCAGCCTGGGTGACAGGGCGAGGCTCGGTCTCAAAAGGAGGCAGAAGGAAATTGTCTTGCCCCTTTCACCATGTGAAAGTGCAGCAAGAAGGTGCCATCTTTGAAGCAGAGAGTAAGCCTTCTCTAGACACTGAATCTGTTGGCACCTTGATCTTGGACTCTGTGGTCTCCAGAACTGTGAACAATACATTTCTATTTTTTATAATACCCAGACTAAGGTATTTTGTTGCAGCAGCCAAACGGATTAAGACAGAGAGCTAGTCATGACAGATGATGTAGTTTGGATCTGTGTCCCCACCCAAATTTCACCTTGTAGTTCCCATAATCCCACGGGTCATGGGAGGGACCCGGTGGAAGGTAACTGAATTTTGGGGGCAGTTACCCTCATGCTGTTCTTGTTACAGTGAGTGAGTTCTCATGAAATCTAACGGTTTTATAAGGAGCTTTTCCCCCTTTTGCTTGGCACTTCTTGTTGCTGCTGCCATGTGACAAAGGATTTGCTTCCCCTTCTGCCATGATTGTCTAAGTGTCCTGAGGCCTCCTTGCCATGCTGAATTGTGTGTCAATTAAACCTCTTTCCTAGCCAGGTGTGGTGGCTCACTCCTGTAATCCCAGTACTTTGGGAGGCCAAGGCAGGCAGATCATGAGGTCATGAGTTTGAGACCGGCCTGGCCAACATAGTGAAACTCCATCTCTGCTAAAAATACAAAAAGTAGCTGGATGTGGTGGCCAGCACCTGTAATCCCAGCTACTCAAGGGGCTGAGGCAGAAGAATCACTTGAACCCGGGAGGCAGAGGTTGCAATGAGCTGACACCATGCCACTGCATTACAGCCTGGGCAACAGAGTGAGACTCCATCTCAAAACAAACAAACAAACAAAAACACAAAAAATTAACCGGGTGTGGTGGCACACACCTGTAGTCCCAGCTACTTGAGAGGCTGAGGTAGGGGAAGGACTTGAACCCGGAAGTGGAGGTTGCAGTGAGCCAAGATCATGCCACTGCACTCCAGCCTGGCAACAGAGCAAGACTCTGTCTAAAAACAAAACAAAACAAAACAAAAACCTCTTTCCTTTATAAATAACTCAGTCTCAGGTATGTCTTATCAGCAGCATGAAAACAGACTAATACAGCAGGTATGGCAATATGTGTAGTGAAATTCCTTTTACTGGATGCCTTCTGCATGTTGTGGGGCTGAGTATGATTGCTTAAAGGTGCGAAACTAGGTGGTTGAAATCATAATTATTTTGGCCTCTTTTCATTTCACCTTAAATCATAAGCATTTCTCATCTTGTTCTACTAGCTTTCATAAATACATGTTTTACCAGCGATTAAATTTCTTTTCTTTTTTTTTTTTTTTGAGACAGAAATATCACTGGACAACAGAAGTATCGCTCTGTTGCCCAGGCTGGAGTGCAGTGGCACAATCTCGGCTCACTGCCAACTCCGCTTCTAGGGTTCAAGCCATTCTCCTGCCTCAGCCTCCCAAGTAGCTGGGATTTCAGGGACCCATGATCATGTCGGCTAATTTTTGTATTTTTAGTAGAGATGGGGTTTCACCATGTTGGCCAGGCTGGTCTTGAACTCCTGACCTTCTGATCCACCCGCCTTGGCCTCCCAAAGTGCTGGAATCACAGGTGTGAGCCACCGTGTCCGGCCCATTTTATTTCTTTTAAAATTTATTTGTTTTCTTTTTTTCAGCTGTTTACTCTTAAATCTTTTGTAAAATTATTTTTAACTTACCTCAATGCAAGAATGAAAAACTTTTTTAATTTTTTTTTTTTCTTTTTTTTGAGACACAGTTTTACTCTTGCTGCCCAGGCTGGAGGGCAAATGGCATGATCTTGGTTCACCGCAACCTCCGCCTCCCAGGTTCAAGGCATTCTCCTGCCTCAGTCTCCCAAGTAGCTGGGATTACAGGCATGTGCCACCATGCCCCGCTAATTTTTTATATCTTTATTAGAGATGGAGTTCCTCCATGTTGGTCAGGCTGGTCTCGAACTTCCAACCTCAGGTGATCCGCCCACCTCAGCCTCCCAAAGTGCTGGGATTACAGGCGTGAGCCCAGCCTAATTTTTTTTTTTTTTTTTTTTTTTTTTTTTTTTTCTGAGACAGAGTCTCCCTTTGTCACCCAGGCTGTAGTGCAGTGGCACCATCTTGGCTCACTGCAAACTTCATCTCCCAGATTCAAGTGATTCCCATGCCTCAGCCTCCCAAGTAGCTGGGATTACAGATATGCACCACCATGCCTGGTTAATTTTTCTTTTTCTTTTCTTTTTTCTTTTTAAGACAGAGTTTCGCTCTTGTTGCCCAGGCTGGAGTGCAATGACATGATCTCAGTTCACCACAACCTCTGCCTACTGCGTTCAAGTAATTCTTCTGCCTTAGCCTCCCGAGTAGCACAGACTACAGGCATGTGCCACCCTGCCCAGCTAATTTTGCATTTTTAGTAAAGACAGGGTTTCTCCATGTTGGTCAGGCTGGTCTTGAACTCTTGACCTCAGGTGATTGGCCTGCCTTGGCCTCCCAAAGTGCTGGGATTACAGGTGTGAGCCACTGTGCCCGGCCTAATTTTTGTATTTTTTAACAGAGACGGGTTTCACCATGTTGGCCAGACTAGTCTCAGACTCCTAGCCTCAAGCGATCCACCTATCTCAGGCTCCCAAAGTGCTGAGATTATAGGCATGAGCCACCATGCCTGGCCTAAAAAAATTATTTTTAGCAAAATAACTTTTATGTTTATAAATGTTTAGTTCCCTGATGTTTTTAAACTTTTAAAATGAAACTTTTTTCTGATTATAAAAGTATTAAAGGTCTTTTACAGAAAATCTGGAAAACATAAAGAAAAAAATAATGATAACAATCCGTAACTCCATTATTTTAAGATCACCAATTTAAATAACTTTCTGCCATATTTCCTTCCAGTCTTTTTTTAAATGCCTTTTAACATGGTTGAGATTATATTTTGTCTATAATTTTTTACTTAATGTTTTGCTGTATTTTTCCATATCCTTAAAAATGCTTTATGAAGACAGTTTTAGCATCTGCAAAATATTACATTAAGAGAAGATGCCAGAGTTTGCTTAACCAGTCCTTATTGTTGGGCATTTAAGTTACTTCTAATTTTCTGCTATTATAAATAATGCTTTTGCATAAATGCATAAAGCACTATAAGGTTATTTCCTCAGAGAAAATTCTCAGATGTGGGATTTCTATATCAAGTAGTGTGAAAATTTAAAAGGTTCCTGATATGTACTGCCAAATTGCTTTTTAAGAGGTTTGTACTAAATTCCACTTACACTATTACGTGGGAGAGAAAACCAACTAAACATTTTTAAGCTTTAAAAATGATAAGCTTCTCAGAATCTCTGGGCAAGGGCTGTAGCATCTACACATGTATTTTCCTTTGAAAAATAAATATTGCCTGGTAGCATAAAGTCTCAGATTTTGATGGGAGGGGTTCACATACTTTACTTCCCTTGATGTCCCCAAGAACCTGAGAAACATACCATTTAATCAGCTAAATACCCCCACCTTGCAAGCTAACAGTATTATTTTTATTTTTATTTTATTTTAAATATGTTTTATTATTTTTAAAGACCATGTTGGTCAGGGTGGTCTCGAACTCCTGACCTCAGGTGATCCGCCCGCCTTGGCCTCCAAAGTACTTGGATTACAGGCATGAGCCACCACGCCCGGGCTGCTAACAGTATTTTAAAGAGAAATTTCCTTAAGGTTATACAACATCAACAAACTGTCTTGCTGGGTCTCTCTGAAGTTCCCCAGAGAATAAGATCACTCACAGCTTTGGAGGGAGGACTTCTAAGGGATCCCTGAAGGGATCGCCAGTTCTAGCAGATGGTGTATGCAGCTCTAAATTTTTCTTGTTTGGACAGTCTTTGGTCTAGTTCCAGAGATCCCAGCCTTAGATCGCTCTCAACATTCCTCTGGGGCCCTCCAGCATCCAATCACAAGAGAAATTGTAAGCTTCTCACCTTCTCTTTCATCCATACATGCTCCAGCTCCCACCACTTCATTCTCTCTCTCTCCTGTTCTTGTTCTCCCTAGCTTCTCTTTTCTTCTTCTCCCCCAGCTCTCTCTCTTCTCTTGCTAAGTGTGCCCTCCTGAGTCTATCTTGTAAATTTCTTTCTAAGCTTTACTTTTAATATTTTCCCTTTCTCTCTTCTCTGAGTCTTTGTGTAACTTTTGTCTCCCCCCACACATGTCCTTCTAATTGTCTCAGACTTTTAGTCCTTTCCTCCTCTCCAAAGAGGACACCGCTGACCTTTCCTAGGAGTAGCCTATCTCTTTTTTGTTCCCAAACCTCTCTCCCCTGGGCTCTTCTATTCTCTTCAAATAGCACACATACCATCCCTGAATTTGCAGGAGTTTCTTTCTGCTTTTTTCACACCAAAGATAGCTGCTTTTTTTTTTTTTTTAAACACCATGTTACCAAGGGCTAATCTTAGTAGACCACTGTTAATCCCTCTAGACCTCACCATGACTTCCTTCTGGTATTTATCCTTATCATATACTTGAAGAAAGGATCACTTCTATTATCACCATATTTTCCTCTTTATCCAAATCAGGATACATGAGCGCACAAGTCTAAGTCTACTTATAATTACAATAAGATAGGATATTTGAAATCTGGGCTGTCCTCGGAAATCTGGGACATAATGTTGCTATAAATGCCACCTATCCAGAATCCAGCTCTCAAGCAGTTTCATAAGCAAAAACTCTGAACATCCTCAGCCTTGTCAGGAAGTTTGTGTTCTGTATATTACACTCAGACTGAAAAAGGTATTCCTCTCATTTTGTCCATTCTGGGAATCAGAATTTTAACTGCACATGAGGTAGGGTCTAGCCATCCAGGTTGCTATCTAGAAATCAACACATTGGGGGATTCTTCACAAAAAGCTTCTGTGAGTTTTTACGAAGCTCACACAAATCTTTCACTGAGGTCAGGCACGGTGGCTCACACCTGTAATCCCAGCACTTTGGGAGGCCAAGGCAGATGGATTATCTGAGGTCAGGAGTTCAAGACCAGCCTGGACAACACGGTGAAAACTCATCTCTACTAAAAATACAAAAAGTAGCCAGGTGCCATGGCAGACACCTGTAATCTCAGCTACTTGGGAGGCTGAGGCAGGAGAACTGCTTGAACCCAGGAAGCAGAGGTTGCAGTGAGTCAAGATCACACCACTGCATTCAAGCCTGGGTGATAGAGTGAGACTACATCTCAAAAAAAACCAAAATACAAAAAACTCTTTCACTGAGAAAGGTGAAACCCAAGTCTGAAATGAGAGCAAGCACATGGTTTACCACCCATTGATTGATTTATGCAGAAATCTGTATAAGGATCTCCAAAGGCGACTTAGTAGGTTCTGTTTTAAACTTTCAGTTCCTCTTCGTTAGAACCTTAAGGAAACCTCTTAACCGAGATGAGTTCCTCTGATCTGAGCTGGACTTTCCTTCTTCCACTATCCAAATTCTGCCGATTCTTTTATGTCTGGGATATTCATCTAAGTCATCATGGTTGTATATGCTCAAGATTCACTTTAAGTACAGTCTTAATCTTATTTCTGAGGAAGTTTGCTTTCTCCAGTAGGTCTGCAAAACTCCCACTTCTTATTTCCTATTGCCTCTGAAATGGTCTTTCTCCTTGTGAATTAATATGGCCCTGCCTACTTCTAGGTAATCCTGCTTTTGTCATGTATCTGTATTACATTTTCTGCCCACTTTTGTCCTCTCCTACAGTGAAGGGAGCATTTTAAGCTTTTTTGTTTCCATAGAAGAGTAACTTGCTGGTTGGAAGATCTGGGTTTAACATGGACCCCCAGAGAATCACGGAAAGCCTGAGACATCCTGTGTAATCCAATAAATATCCACCCACTCCCACCCCCACCTTTGCTGGATACAGCAGCTGAGGAAGTCAGAGGGAAAGAGTTTTTTTGTTTTCGTTTTTTGTTTTGAGACAGTTTTGCTCTTGTTGCCCAAGCTGGAGTGCAATGGCTCAATCTCAGCTCACTGTAACCTCTTTCTCCCCGGTTCAAGCAACTCTCCTGCCTCAACCTCCCGAGTTATTTTTAAGCATTTTATGTTGCTCAGTCTTGTGAAGACTGCACATACTGTAGTGTTCATGCACTTTTCTCCCAGTAGTGACTTTCGCTCTTGCATTACATATACTTGCAACAAGCTTGGATATTTAGTTTCCATGTCTACAGCAGATCAAAATTAACAACTAGTGGATGGGGGTTGGGAGGACAGAATAAGATAGTTAAAAGCACAGATTCTGGAGTCAAACTGAGTGTTTGAATCCTGTGCTTCTGCTTTTTAACTGTATGACTTTGAATGAAGTATTTAACCTTTTGCTTCAATTTCCTCATCCGTAAAATGGGAATAATAATAGCTATTTTGCACAGTCATAAATATTAAATAAATTAATATATATGAAGTCCCTGCAATTGTAAGCACTGTGAGTATAAAGAGGGCAGAGGGCACGCTGGGAACAGTACTGATGAGATGTAGCAAAGAAGCAAACAAACCACAAAAAAGCAGTGAAAACAGAGCAATCTAGGATCCAACTGTGTAAGGCAGAGGCTCCCAAACTTTCTCAGCTCAAAGGCACCTTTAGTGTCTCAGTAATTTTTTTCATCGTGCCTCTTCCATGCCCACCACAGAAAAACCAAACTAATAATTCTGTTTATTAAGTAACGTCCAAACAACTTAATCAGTATTTATATCCCAATAATTTACTAATCATTTGATATAATAATGGATACAAGTTTTTATTCTTTGTTTTCTTCTATTTTTAAGATGGAGTTTTGCCCTGTCATCTAGACTGGAGTGCAGTGGCACGATCTCGGCTCACTGCAACCTCCGCCTCCTGGGTTCAAGCGGTTCTCCTGCCTCAGCCTCCTGAGTAGCTGGGATTACAGGCACCACCACACCCAGCTAATTTTTGTATTTTTAGTAGAGATGGGGTTTTGCCCTGCTGGCCAGGCTGGTCTCGAACTCCTGAACTCAGGTGATCTGCCCACCTTGGCCTCCCAAAGTGCTGGGATTACAGTCACCATGCCCAGCTTTTTTTTTTTTTTTTTTTTTTTTTTTTTTTTTTTGAGATGTAGTCTCACTCTGTCACCCAGACTGGAATGCAGTAGCATGATCTCGGCTCACTGCAACCTCCACCTCCTGGGTTCAAGTGATTCTCCTGCCTCAGCTTCCTGAGTAGCTGGGACTTTAGGTGTGTGCTGCCACACCCGGCTAATTTTTGTATTTTTAGTAGAGATGGGATTTCACTGTGTTAGCCAGGATGGTCTCTATCTCCTGACCTCATGATCCACCTGCTCTGGCCTCCCAGAGTGCATAAGCCACTGCGCCCGGTTTTTTGTTTTTTCTTTTTTTATGGAGTCTTGCTCTGACACTCAGGCTGGAATGCAGTGGCACAGTCTCTGCTCACTACAACCTCTGCCTTTTTTTAGAGATGGGGTTTTACCATGTTGGCCTGGCTGGTCTCTTAACTCCTGATATGAAGTGATCCACCGGCCTTGGCCTCCCAAAGTGAGGCACTACACACTACAGGGTCTGGAGGCAGGGAACATGAGGCCAATTCACGCTGATTTCCTAGAACTAAGTAAAAGGAAAACTCCAACTTTCCATACCCATGTAACAAAAGGATCAGAGGCTACTCCCTTTGCATCCCCCACTTTTCTGTGTGGCAGATGAAAAACTGAAAGTACCTCTGATTGGTCCCTTCCCACGACCAACCAGTCAGGCTGGTCTTGGGCCAAGTCTTCATTTGCATAGAATAAGTTTGTAACTTCACTTCAGCCTCTGATTGGTCACTTTCTGCAACCAATCAGATGTTTTCATGGGTGTAACTTTGTAACTTCACTTCAGCCTCTGATTGGTTGCTTTCTGCCAGCCAGGTCAACATGGCAACCAATCAGATTAATCACAGGCCACTACTTCATTTACATAGGTTGTACCTCAAGTAACCAATGGGAAGCCTCTAAAGGGTCTGCATTTCAGAAAATTCTGTAACCAGGCTTTTGAACCCCTATGCTTGGCTTGCTCCCACTCTGTGGAGTGTACTTTCATTTTCAGTAAATCTCTGCTTTTGTTGTTTCATTCTTTCTTTGCCTTGTTTGTGCTTTTTGTCCCGTTCTTTGTTCAGGAAGCCAAGAACCTTGGCACCCTCCACTGGTAACAAAAGTGCTGGGATTACAGGCATGAGCCACTGTGCCCAGCAAGTTTTTATTCTTAAATATTCATAATTATGTGCTAAGGGATATATGTACCTGTTGAGCAATTCCTTTCTCAAACTTTGGGATCACATTGTATACTTGTACAGTCATTTCTTGTTCCACAGTGATTTTCACTTGGTACTTGCTTTTTATTACAGCAACCTCTGAAAACTCAGCTTCAAAAAGACACATCATCATCCAAGGGCATGTTGAAAACTTGAACACAAGCTCGTGTGGTGGCAGACATATATTGAATATCACTGTGTTTCTCTCTCTCTCTCTTTTTTTTTTTTTTTTTTTTTTTTTGAGACGGAGTTTCACTCTTGTTACCCAGGCTGGAGTGCAGTGGCGCGATCTCGGCTCACCGCAACCTCCGCCTCCTGGGCTCAGGCAATTCTCCTGCCTCAGCCTCCTAAGTAGCTGGGATTACAGGCACGCGCCACCATGCCCAGCTAGTTTTTTGTATTTTTAGTAGAGACGGGGTTTCACTATGTTGACCAGGATGGTCTCGATCTCTCGACCTCGTGATCCACCCGCCTCGGCCTCCCAAAGTGCTGGGATTACAGGCTTGAGCCACCGCGCCCGGCTCTCTCTCTCTTTTTAAGATGGAGTCTCGCTGTCTCACCCAGGCTGGAGTGCAGTGGCACAATCACAGCTCAGTGCAACCTCTGCCTTCTGGGTTCAAGTGATTCTCATGCCTTACCCTCCCAAGTATCTGGAATTACAGGCGAGCGCCACCACACCCAGCTGATTTTTGTAGGGTTTTTTTTTTTTTTTTTTTTTGAGACAGTCTAACTTTGTCACCAGGCTGGAGTGCAGTGGCACGATCTAGGCTCACTGCAACCTCCGTCTCCCAGGTTCAAGTGATTCTCCTGCCTCAGCCTACCAAGTAGCTGGGACTACAGGCTCCTGCCACGCCTCGCTAATTTATGTATTTTTAGTAGAAATGGGGTTTCACCGTGTTGGCCAGGATGGTCTGGATCTCTTGACCTTGTGATCCGCCCACCTTGGCTTCCCAAAGTGCTGAGATTACGCTGGGCACGGTGGCTCAAGCCTGTAATTCCAGCACTTTGGAAGGCCAAGGCAGGTGGATCACGAGGTCAAGAGATCCAGACCATCCTGGACAACATGGTGAAACCCCATCTCTACTAAAAATACAAAAAATTAGCTGGGCATGGTGGCGCGTGCCTGTAATCCCAGCTACTCAGGAGGCTGAGGCAGAAAAATTGCCTGAACCCAGGAGGCAGAGGTTGCAGTGAGCCGAGATCACGCCATTGCACTCCAGCCTGGGTAACAAGAGCAAAACTCCGTCTAAAAAAAAGAAAAAAAAAAAAAAAAAAAGGGCTGAGATTACAGGTGTGAGCCTCCGCTCCTGGCCGATTTTTGTAATTTTTGTAGAGACGGAATTTTACCATGTTGTTCAGACTGGTCTGGAACTCCTAGCCTCAAGTGATCCACCTGCCTCAGTCTCCCAAAGTGGTGGGATTACAGGCATGAACCACTGCGCCCAGCCTGCATTTCTCTTAAAATGTCAGAATATCCTCTAGGCCCTGTGAATTAGCTAGGACACCCCAGCGCTACTAGAAGGACAGTTAGGGAACCACAGGTATAAAAGGGAAATTCTCTAACAAACCTTCAGGATATTAACACAGAACATTACAGAATACTGTAATAAATAGTAGTCATGATGATAACCTCTTCACCTGCATTAACCAGCCCTAGTTCCAGGCTGTCTTGGGGGAAGTAAAATGATATGAGAAAATGGCCCTGTTTAATGCTAAAATGTGTGCAGAGAGCAGGCCTAAAAAGGACACCCCACAGATGGAGAAAAGTTCACGGGAAGAGAAGCAGAAGCCCTAGGGTGAACAGAAAGGAGAAAAAGGTGGCTGCCCCTGCTCCTAAGGAGGATATGGATGAATGTGAGCAGGCACTGGCGGCTGAGCCCAAAGCCAAGACCCCTTTGCTTACTTGCCCAAGAGTACCTTTGTGTTGGATGAATTTAAACACAAGTACTCAGGTGAGGACATAATGTGGTGCTGCGGTATTTTCAGGAGCACTCTGATAAGGATGGTTGAACTGAGTATTGCTTTCCTGAGGAGCTCACCCTGACCTTCTGGAGTTGCAATCTCATCGCTGGAATGTTCCAGCAATTGAACAAACTGAGGAACAATGCCTTTGTTAGTGTCATCCTCTTTGGAAGAAACAATATCAGCTCCATTTCTGGAGTCTGAGTTTTCACAGGCCCCAAGGTTGCCTTGACACTGAGTCCAGATTGGCAGGTGGACTTCGAATCATATACGTGGCAGAAACTGGATCCTGGCAGCAAAGAGACCCAGACACTGGTTTGTGAGTGCTGTTCCTGGAAAGGGGCCTTCTAGCAGGTGGGCTAAGCCTTCAATCAGGGCAAGATCTTCAAGTAAACAGCTCTTGCCATTGCCTTGCTGCCTGTACCTGTTCTTTAAGGAGATGGGGATCATTAAAAGAAACTGAATATTGAAAAAAAAGTTTAAGGTCAGTTTCTTCTATTTATGAAGACTGAGAAATACCAAGTGCCTACTTAACAAGATTGTCACCCAACGTTATTAAAATTTAAAATAAAAATATTGGGCCAGCCCAGGTGCGGAGGCTCACCCCTGTAATCCCTGCACTTTAAGAGGCCAAGGTGGGTGGATCACAAGGTCAGGAGATCAAGACCATTCTGGCTAACACAGTGAAACCCTGTCTCAACTAAAAATACAAAAATTAGCCAGGTGTTGTGGTGGGAGCCTGTAATCTCAGTTGCTCAGGAGGCTGAGGCAGGAGAAGAGCTTGAATCTGGGAGGTGGAGGTTGTAGTGAGCCAAGATCACGCCATCGCACTCCAGCCTGGGTGACACAGCAAGACTCTTCCTTAAAAAAAAAAAAAAAAAAAAAAATTGGTTCAGGAGTGGTGGTTCATACCTCTAATTCCAGCAATTTGGAAGGCCAAGGAGGAAGGATTGATTGAGGGCAGAAGTTTGACACAAGCCTGGGCTGCAAAGCAAGATTCTGTCTCTACAAAAAAATATAAAAAATTAGCTGGGCTGGTGATTTATGCCTATAGTCATAGCTACTCGAGAGGATGAGACAGGAGGCTCACTTGAGCCCGGTAGTTTGAGGTTGCAGTGAGCTATGATTGCACCACCGCACTCCAGCCTGCGCAATAGAGTAAGACCCTCACTCTAAAAAATAAATAAATAAAATTATTGTACTTTTAGCTACACTAAAAACATACAAGGTCATTTTCAGGCCCCATCCTTACCTCAAACAAAAAACAAAGAACACAAAACTTAGAGTCACATAGATTTGGATTCAAACTGAGACCCACTGCTTTCCATGATCTTGAGCAAGTCTCTCAATCTTTCAGATCACCTTCTCATAAAAAATCAGGACCATAATTCTCACCTCTTAAGTTCTTATGGAAAGTAAAAGAACTTATAAAACATACCTAGCAGAGACCCTGGAACGTAACAGGTGCTGAAGACCTTGCCATTTCCTAAACATGCCTTAGACTTGCACCCTATTAAGCCTTTGCAATATAGTGCTTCCTTGGCCTGATAAACCCTACTGCTTTTGTCTGCTGCCAAACTCTGTTCATTCTGCATCACCCAACTTAAATACATTCTTCCCTCTGAAGCTTCTCTTGGCTTCTTTGGAGAGAGTGAGTCACTCTCTCTTGTTCAGTTCTGCAGCGTTTACCACTATCGCCTCACTTAATCACATTGTGCTGTAATTGCTTATTTATGAATCTTCTCCCTCACCAGATTTTATGGTCCTCCTCCATGGCTGAAGCCACATATTTTCACAGCACCTAGCATGGTACTTGACCTTCAATAAATGTTTTGATGAATGGAGGAACAATTAGTTCTAGGCACTATTCCAAGTGCTTTACAAATATTAACTTGCTTAATCTTCACAACAATTCTGTGAATTATTATTATTTCTGTCTTACAGATGAGGAAAATGACACATAGAGAAGCTATGTAATTTGTGTAAGGTCACTCAGCTACTAATTGTTAAAGCCAGGATTCAAACCCAAGCAGTTGGTGTGAGTCCAGGCTTTTAACCAACACACTATAATGCCTCCCAGTGAACAAAGGAATGAACATTACAAACAAATTTGCTTTTCCCAAATGTCTTGCTTTCTCGGGTTTTGAAATGGCTCATCCATTCATTTAACGAACATTTCACTTAGAGCTTTCTATGTGTATAATTATCACACTAAACACCAATCTCTAATTGCTTTCCCCACCCCGGCCACACCCCACCCCACCAAATCTCCACTGCTTGCCCCCAACCTCGACTGGTTTGTGAATTTCTTTGTTTTGTTTTGTTGGAGACAGAGTCTCACTCTGTCACCCAGGTTGGAGAGCAGTGGCATGATCATAGTTCACTGTAACCTGGAACTCCTGGGCTCAATGGAGCCTCCTGCCTCAGCCTCCAGCCACCAGCCTGAGTACCTAGGACATAAGGTGCCCATCATCACACCTGGCTAATTTTTAATATGTTTTTGGAGAGACAAAGTCTAACTATGTTGCCCAAGCTGGTCTCAAACTCCTAGCCTCAAGCAATTCTCTCACTTCATCCTCCCAAAGTGTTGGGATTATAGACACGAGCCACTGTGCCCAGTCTTCTTTCAGTCTCTTGAATGTGTTGTGCTGTCTCCCAGCTCTGGACCCATGACTGCCACATTACCTAGCTAACTTGTGCTTTTTCTTCAATTCTCAGCTTAAATTGCTTCCTTCTGAAAGACTTCCATTAGCCCCCTAAAGAAAGTTAGGTACACCTGCTCTGGGATTCCCAGGGCACTTGACACTTTGCTCATCGTAACATTTTTCATACTTACTCATCTTGCCCATTTGCTTGTCCACCTTCTGCACTAGACTATAAGCTCTACGAGAGCAAGAACTGAGTCTATCCAGGTTATCACTGAATCTGCAGCACCTAGCCTGATGTCTGGCATATAGTAGGTACCTCACAAATATTTATTGAATGACAGATTGAAGCACGAGCAAGACAAAATCTCTTAAGTCTAGTGGGAGGCCAGGCACTGTGGTTCATTCCTATAATCCCAGTACTTTGAGGCCCAGGCAAGAGGATCACTTGAGGTCAAAGGTTCAAGACCAGCCTGGGCAACATAGCCAGACCCATCTCTACAAAAATAAATAAATAAATTAGCTGGCATGGTGATGTGTGGTTGTAGTCCTAGCCATTCAGGAGGCTGAGGTGGGAGGATCTCTTGACCCTATGAGTTGGAGATTACAGTGAGCTATGATGGTGCCACTGCATCCTCGTCTGGGCAATAGAGCAAGACCTTGTTTCTTTTTTTTTTTTTTTTTTTTTTTTTTGAGACGGAGTTTCGCTCTTGTTACCCAGGCTGGAGTGCAATGGTGTGATCTCGGCTCACCGCAACCTCTGCCTCCTGGGTTCAAGCAATTCTCCTGCCTCAGCCTCCTGAGTAGCTGGGATTACAGGCACGTGCCACCATGCCCAACTAATTTTTCATATTTTTGGTAGAGACGGGGTTTCACCATGTTGACCAGGATGGTCTCGATCTCTCGACCTCGTGATCCACCCACCTCGGCCTCCCAAAGTGCTGGGATTACAGGCTTGAGCCACCGTGCCCGGCCCATGACCCTGTTTCTTAAAAAAAAATAAAGAAGTTTAGTGGTGGGGGGGTACCCTAGAGAAGATATGGGAAAATAAACACTTGTAGTATATTGTGATAAATGCTATAATGGGATATGCCAGGGTCCTTCAGGGACACAGAGGGAAAGATTTCTAACTCTACTTAGGGTAAAGTGGAAGGGGGAAAGTTCAGCAGAGTCTTAAAGGATGAGTTAAAGTTGGAAAGAAAGATGTAGTATTGGCTGGGTGCAGTGGCTCACACCTGTAATCCCAGCACTTCAGAAGGCAGACATAGGCAGATCACCTGAAGTCAGGAGTTTGAGACCAGCCTGGGCAACCAGCCTGGCCAACATGGTGAAACCCTGTTTCCACTAAAAATACAAAAACTAGCTAGGAGTGGTGGAACATGCCTGTAGTCCTAGCTACTCGGGAGGCTGAGGCAAGATAATTGCTTGAAGCTGGGAGGCAGAGGGTGCAGTGAGCCGAGATCACACCATTGCACTGCAGCCTGGGCCACAGAGCAAGACTCTGTCAAAAAAAAAAAAAAGATAAAGGAACAAAGGAAGGGAGGGAGGGAGAGAAGGAGTAGTATAGAGGTGAAAAGCAAGAACTAGCAAGAATTGTAATAGAAATTGCTTTGTAGCCTAAATGGCTAAATCATGTTTCTGTGTCTAAAAATAACATTAATCTAAACTTAGTCTTACAATTGACTGGTCTAATAAGAATTTGGAAGCAATATGAAATAAAAGGCAATATGATGGAATAATGTCATTTCTTAATTATCTCTCCTATAAATTCCCATGAAAATCTATTCTTTATTATCATATTTATCATGCTGCACTGCCACTGCCAAAGTGTGTCTATCCTACCTGATTGTGAGCTTTTTAAGGCCTTGGATTAAAGAGCATTAAGATCTGATTCGATTCTATGTATTCCTCATACCAAGAACAAAGCCAGGCCCAGAGGATCTGTGAATACTCCAGCATGGACACAAAGTCCTAAATGAACTGACCTCCAACAATCTCCGTTTTGTCTTGTGTCCCATACTCTGTGGTTCAGCCAATAGTAAACATCTTTCAGTTCCCTGGGAAAAGTTTGGCTTCTTAAAGCCTCTAGGCCTTCACACATGCCAATGCCACTCCCATTGTCTCTTCCCACCCATTTCCCAGCCCTTCATCTAACTAACTTTTTTTTTTTTTTTTTTTTTGAGATGGAGTTTCGCTGTTGTTACCCAGGCTGGAGTGCAATGGCACGATCTCGGCTCACCGCAACCTCCACCTCCTGGGTTCAAGCAATTCTACTGCCTCAGCCTCCCGAGTAGCTGGGACTACAGGCATGAACCACCATGCCCGGCTAATTTTTATATTTTTAGTAGAGAAGGGGTTTCACCTTGTTGATGAAGATGGTCTCTTATCTCTTGACCTCGTGATCCACCCGCCTCGGCCTCCCAAAGTGCTGGGATTATAGGCGTGAGCTACCGCGCCCGGCCCATCTAACTAACTTCTAATCAGCTTTCAGCTTAAACATTACTTGTGAAGGAAGCTTTCCCTGACCTGAAGACACAGTTAGACTTTCCTATTATATGGCCTTTAATGCCCTGTATTTTTCATTGGTGTCATTTATCACACTTGTAAATACTTAATCATTCCCTCTCCTTTAGAAAATGTTTCATAATTCAGCACTTGGAATAGAGCACGTGAGACAGATGCTCAATAAAAATTATCTTGAATAAGTTATTGAAAAAAGTGAATAAAGTGCTACTGTGTGTTTTTAAGTATGATTTTAGTGGCCCATTTTCCAGGCATCTCTATGTGGTATCATGGTAGGTTGGAATTAATTAAAATCATTAAATCAACTAGAGCTGGGTGCAGTGGCTTACACCTGTAATCCCAGTCCTCTGGGAGGCCAAGGTGAGCTGATTACTTGAGGTCAGGAGTTTGACACCAGCCTGGCCAACATAGTGAAACGCCATCTCTACTAAAAATACAAAACAAAAAAAAAACTAGCTGAGCATGGTGGCACACACCTGTAGTCTCAGCTACTGGGGAGGTTGAGGCAGGAGAATTGCTTGAACCTGGGAGGTGGAGGTTGCATTGAGCCAAGATCGTGCCACTGCACTCTAGCCTGGGTGATGGAGTGAAACTCTGTCTCACAAAAAAAAAAAAAAGAAGAAAGAAAAAGAAAAATCAGACTAATCAAACCAGTGAATCGCCATGTAGTGATTTAGTACTAGAACCACTTCCCATGCCCCATTAAGAATCAAGGTTGTGAGCTCCGTGAGGATAAGTAACTCTGAGGGGTTAAAAAAAAAGAATCAAGGTTGTGGTCAGGTGTGGTGGCTCACACCTGTAATTCCAGCACTTTGGGAGACCAAGGCAGGAGAATCACTTGAGCCCAGGAGTTTAAGACCAGCCTGGGCAACATAGCGAGACCTGTCTTCATTTAAAAAAAGAAAAGAATCAAGGTTGTTGCTCTGCAGAGCAAGTAGTTGAGGCAACAATGCCTTATCCAAGATTTAGGTGGCCCTCTGTTCACACGACTTTCTTCCCTCTACTTATTTATTTATTTATTTATTTTTTGGATGAAGTTTCACTCTGCTGTCCAGGCTGTAGTGCAGTAGGGTGATCTTGCCTCATTGCAACCTCTGCCTCCTGAGTTCAAGCGATTCTCCTGCCTTGGCCTCCTGAGTAGCTGAGATTACAGGTGCCTACCACCAGCACGTCCGGCTATTTTTTTTTCTTTTTTGAGCTGGAGTTTCACTCTTGTTGCCCAGTCTAGAGTGCAATGGCATGATGTCGGCTCACCACAACCTCTGCTTTCTGTGTTCAATCGATTCTCCTGCCTCAGCCTCCTGAGTAGCTGGGATTACAGGCATGAACTTCCTTGCTCAGCCCACGTCCAGCTGTTTTGTATTTTTAGTAGAGACGAGGTTTTGCCCTATTGGCCAGGCTGGTTTTGAACTCCTGACCTCAAGTGATCCTCTCGCCTGCACCTCCCAAAGTGCTGGGATTACAGGCACAAGCCACAACACCCTGCCTTCCCTCTACTCTTTCTGGTGATCCTCTCCTTGCTACCAAAATTCCTTCCTAAGCTTACATTTGTTTCTTAAAGATGAGGTTTTGCTATGTTGTCCAAGCTGTACTCAATCGCCTGGGCTAAAGCTATGCTCCCCTCAGCCTCCTGGGTAGCTGGGATTACAGGCATGAGCCACTGCACCTGGCTTTACTTTACTTATATCAGCTTTCACCTCATCTCTAGCTCCAAATCCTCCTCTTCCTGGATCTTCAAAGGCTTGCCCCATCCAGCCAGTACCAGGAGTCACCTTTCCTTCACAGCCTTTCCTGGGCAGCAGAATATTATTGCTTCTGGCCCCAGACTATCTTACTCAACACCTCTTCAGATCCTACCAGCCTTTCTTACTAGTGAGCTCTGGCATAAGCCAAGAGGCTGGGTGTGTGGAGGAGCCAAAGAAAGTACAGTTCCTACCCTCAAGGAACTCCCAGTCTATTGAAGACACACAGGGTATTTCCTCTTTCATAAGTGGTATAAGTAAAATTTCGATGCTGCAAAAGAAATAGCACTTGAAGATAAGTCCTCTTAGCAAGGCAGTTTACTTCTACAGAAGGGTGCAGAGTATGGATGGAATGGTGGCTGCACGCTTGGACAAGGGGGGATGGGTGCTTATGCCTGACAGGGGTCGTCCCTACTGCTGTGTCATCCCCTATTGGCTAGGGTTAGACCACACAAGCTAGACTAATCCCAATTGGCTGTTTTAAAAAGAGCAGGGGTCTGAGCTGGAGTGGCAGGGTGGGTGTTTTGGCGGGAAGGACAGTTATGGGCATGTCAGAGCAGGTAGTCAGGGGTGATCAGGTGACCAGGATGAGTCGGGATGGAGCCGAGGGGAGGGAGGGCAGATGTGAACTGCTAATTAGAACTGGTGGAGAAGGTTGTTTACTGGAATTACAAGGAAGTTAAACTTTAAAAGAGAGATTTAAAGAATAAGAGAACATACTGACATTCTGATTCTTTGAAGAGAAACTTGGGGTTCATTATAACTTAAGGGAGTTTAGAAGAGTTATCATCCTTGAGTCTTCCTTTTCATTTAGCACACATCCAATCCCTCTCCAATTCTTGTTCTACTTCTTTTTAGCACTTGCACCTGTCCCTTTGTCTCCATGCCCACCATCACTGTCCTGAGTTAGACCTCATAAACTTTCTTCTGGACTATTGCAACAGACTCCTAAATTACCTCCTTGTTTCTACTCTCAAATGTCATTCAATCCATTTTCTACAGTAACCAGAGTGATTTTCTAAAAACACAAATCTGACCACATCCCTCCTGTGCTAAAAACCTTTGACAGCATCTGTTACTCTTAGAATAAAGTGCAGGCATAAAGGTCCTTTACAATCTGCTGACCAACTCACCTTCCTCAAGTTTGGCTTGGGTTTTGGCAGTTGTTCCATGGGAAATCTACGCAAAGGAATAGGGTAAGGCCTTATCACAAATGTTCATTTTGGCATTGAGCTATATGTTCCATTTTAAAATGAAATATTCCAGGTATACAAAAAATTATACGAAACAATACAGTGAATACTGTATTCCCATTACCCACCTTAAGAACTAAAACATCACCAATAAAATGGAAGACCCCGGGTACTCCTCCCCGATTGTCTAATCCGCTCTTCTCCAGCATCCAGAGGCGTCCACTGTCCTGAATGTTTTTTCATTCCTATGTGTGTTTCTAGGCTTATCACATGTATTTGTACCCCTGAAAAATAGTGTTATTTTGTATTCTTAAATTCTTTAAAATAATTTTTTAAAGAGTTGCAAAAACAGTACAGATAGTTCTATTTATCTTTTACTCTTTTTTTTTTTTTTTTTTTTTTTTTGAGACAGGATCTTACACTGTTGTCCAGGCTGGAGTGTAGTGGTGAGATCATGGCTCATTGCAGCCTCAACTTCCTGGGCTCAGGTGATTCTCCCACCTCAGCCTCCCAAGTAGCTGGAACTACAGGCACGTGCCATCACATCTGGCTAATTTTTGTATTTTTTGTAGAAGCAGGGTTTTGCCATGTTGCCCAGGCTGGTCTTGAATTCCTGGGCTCAAGTGATCTGCCCATTTCAGCCTCCAAAAGTGCTGGAATTACAGGAGTAAGCCACCACACTCAGACCCAGTTCTTATAATAATGCTAATATATTATACGATTATGGTATAATCATCAAAATTTAGAAATTAACATTTACACAATAGTATTAATTAAAGTCTTTATTCGGATCTCACCAGTTTCCCCACAATGTCATTTTTCTAATCTTGGATCCAATCTGGGGTCTCCCATTGCATTTTGTTTGTTTGTTTGTTTTGGGACAGGGTCCAGCTCTGTTACTGGAGTGCAGTGGTGCAATCATGGCTCATTGCAGTCTTGACTTCCCTGGCTCAAGTGAGCCTCTTGCCTCAGCGCCCCAAATAGCTGCACACACCACTACATGCCTGGCTAATTTTTGTATTTTTTGTAGACACAGGGTTTCTCCACTTTGCCAGGCTGATCTCAAACTCCTGAGCTCAAGGCATCCATCCACTTCAGCTTCCCCAAGTGCTGGGATTCCAGGCATGAGCCATTGTCCCCAGCCTCACCTTGCATTTTATTGTCATTCTCCTTAGTCCCCTCCAATCTGTGATGGTTCCTCCAGTCTTGACTTTTCTGTTGTAATTTTGGCACATTTGAAGAGTACTGGTCAGATATTTTTAGAATGTTCCCCAATTTGGGTTTGTCTGATGTTCTCGCATGGCTAGGTTGAGAGTATGGAGTTACGGGGGAAATATCACAGAAGTTATGTGCCCTTTTCAGCGCATCATTTCAGGGGGTGAACCGTAGCAATATGCCTTATTACTTGTCATATTAACTTTAATCAGGTATTTAAGATAGGGCTGCCAAGTTTTTCCCCTATAAACTCACTATTTTCTTTTTGTAAGAATAATATTTGAGGAGACACAATTTGAAGCTATACAAATATCCTATTTTGTCTTAAACTTTCATCCACTAGTTTTTCTTTCCTTCTTTTTTTTTTTTTTTTTTTTTTTTTTGAGACAGAGTTTTCACTCTTGTTACCCAGGCTGGAGTGCAATGGTGCCATCTCGGCTCACCGCAACCTCCGCCTCCTGGGTTCAGGCAATTCTCCTGCCTCAGCCTCCTGAGTAGCTGGGATTACAGGCACGTGCCACCATGCCCAGCTCATTTTTTGTATTTTTAGTAGAGACGGGGTTTCACCAGGTTGACCAGGATGGTCTCGATCTCTCGACCTCGTGATCCACCCGCCTTGGCCTCCCAAAGTGCTGGGATTACAAGCTTGAGCCACCGCGCCCGGCCCCTTCTTTTTTTTTTAAAGACAGGGTTTCAACCATGTTGGTCAGGCTGGTCTCAAACTCCTTACCTCAGGTGATCCAGGCGCCTCAGCCTCCCAAAGTGCTGGGATTACAGGCGTGAGCCACCGCGCCCAGCCATCCATTAGTTTTTAGCATTCATTGGTTGAGTTTGCTTGCTGTCATTAATATTATTATGTTAATGGTGATTTTCTAATTCCCTATTCCTTTTATTTTTATTAATTGAAATTCTTCTCTAAAGAAGAGCTGCTCCTTCTCCTGTTTATTTATTTAATCATTTATTTTTAAAATTTTTTATCTACTTTTTTTTTAGACAGTTTCACTCTTGTCATCCAGGCTAAATTGCAGTGGGATGATCTCAGCTCACTATAACCTCTGTCTTCTGGTTCAAGTGATTCTTCTGCCTCAGCCTCATGAGTAGCTGGGTCTGCAGGCACCCACCACCGGTAGAGACAGAGTTTCACCATGTTGGCCAGGCTGGTTTTGAACTCCTGACCTCAGGTGATCCACCCATCTTGGCCTCCCAAAGTGCTGGGATTACAGACATGAGCCACTGTGCCAGGCCTAATCATTTATATCAATAAAGGCTCAGTGATATTTATTCTATTCTTTTTGAGACGGAGTTTCGCTCTTGTTACCCAGGCTGGAGTGCAATGGTGCCATCTCGGCTCACCGCAACCTCCGCCTCCTGGGTTCAGGCAATTCTCCTGCCTCAGCCTCCTGAGTAGCTGGGATTACAGGCACGCGCCACCATGCCCAGCTAATGTTTTGTATTTTTAGTAGAGACGGAGTTTCACCATGTTGACCAGGATGGTCTCGATCTCTTGACCTCGTGATCCACCCGCCTTGGCCTCCCAAAGTGCTGGGATTACAGGCTTATTTATTCTATTCTTTGCATTATAATCCAATACCATGATTATTTATTTTGTTGCTCAGATTGTTTCAATTTTGGTCATTAAGAGCTCTTTCTAATGGTTTCTGTGTGGGGCTTTTTTTTGGCATCTTCTCATCCTGGCATCACAAGCTGCTTTAGGTCTCATCTTGTATTTTCCTTGCTTCAACCTTGGAATCAATAACTTCTCCAAGTAGCCCTGATTCCTATTATTGAATACTGTTATTTAGCAACCAAGTCCTGGGTACTAGGTTTGATCATTGCTACTGGGGTCTCACTGCTTCTAGGCAGTCAGGAAGCAGAGCTAGGAAATATTTGTCTGTGTACTGACTCACAGACATATATATTCACATCTCTATTTCTGTATCTCTGTGTGTGTGTGTGTGTGTGTGTATGTGTATATAAATATATACACACATATATATGTGTGTATATATATGTATGTATGTATATGTGTGTATGTATATATGTATGTATATGTGTGCATTTAAATATATATGTGTGTATTTAAATATATATGTATGTATATATATGTATTTAAATATATATTTAAATATATATATATATAAACCTATACATACACACATATATATTTAAAACATGAGTTGGTAAACAGGCATGGTGGCGGATGCCTGTAATCCCAGCTACTTGGGAGGCTGAGGCAGAAGAATCACTTGAAGCTGGGAGGCAGAGGTTGCAGTGGGTGGAGATCAAGCCACTGAACTCCAGCCTGGGTGATAAAGCAAGATTCTCCCAAAAATAAAAACAAAACAAACAAAAAAACATGAGTTGATACTGACACTTTGCATGTTTTGTAACTTACATATATGATTTCATACTATAGTTTTCTACAGCTTTTTTTTGTTCAACATTTGCTTTTGAAATTTAACCTGGTTGATATATATAATTCTAGTTGTTCATTTTAACAATTGTGGTTTTTGTTGTTATTTTATGAGAGAGAGCTGGCTCTGTAGCCCAGGCTGAAGTGCAATGGCCTTATCTGTGCTTACTACAACCTCTGCCTCCTGGGTTCAAGCGATTCTTGTGCCTCAGCCTCCTGAGTAGCTGGGATTACAGGTGTGTGTCACCACACCTAGCTAATTTTTGTATTTTTTAGTAGAGACAGAGTTTCCCTATGTTGCCCAGGCTCATCTCGAACTCCTGACCTCAGGTGATCTGCCTGCCTCGGCCTCCCAAGTGTTGGGATTACAGGCGTGAGCCACTGTGCTGGCCAGCGATTATCTTAAGAGTAGCCTTGTGTTTGAATCATCCTGTGTGTTATTCCTAAGAGCTATAGAGCTACCAATTGTAAAGATTATTGTCAGTCACGCATAGTTATTTGTAGGTGGTATACAGTTTTCTAAGGAAGGAGGAAATCTGGTTGCCCAGCTCTCACTCTAGGGACATTACAACTGTCACATTCATATGGTGACCCTCTCTTGTGAAGAACCCAGTAGGAGAGTTCTGTTAAATAGCCAGCCACCCTATTCCTCTACTCACAGTTCTTTGTGAATAATACTTATATAGCTGCATCCATGTGGAGTTAAAAAAAGAGGAGGGTATCTGTCCGCTTTTATGCTTTCCCCCAACCCCACTAGAAGTGACCAGAGGCTCCCACTGAAAAGATGGATGACCCATGGGCACCAGTTGATAATGGCAAGGCAGTGTCAAGCTAATGGGCTTACCCTCTAGATTTATTTTTTTTTTAGACAGAATCTCACTCTGTCACCCAGACTGGAGTGCAGTGGCACAATCTCGGCTCATTGCAACCTCTTCCTCTGGGTTCAAGCGATTCTTCTGCCTCAGCCTCTCAAGTAGCTGGGACTACAGGCATGTATCGGCTAATTTTTGTATTTTTAGTAGAGACAGGGTTTCACCATATTGTCCAGGGTGGTCTTGAACTCCTGACCTCATGATCCTCCCACCTCGGCCTCCCAAAGTACTGGGATTACAGGCTGAGCCAACACCCCCCAGCCTAGATCTATGTTTTAAGTCCCATTATCATACTACACTGCTGAGGGAAGAGTATGGATGGGGAATTCAAAAGTTTGAATTCCAGTCCTTGCTGAGACACCAACGCACTGTGTGACCTTGAACAAGTCTGAATATCCAGTTGGCCAATGTGTACAATGATAGCATTGGTTTAGAAGACCTTGAAGATAGACTTCCACTCTAAACTTCTATAAACCATCAGACTTTCACCAACTGCATCCCAATCACAGAAACATAACAAGGCACTATTATTATTATTATTTGAGGCAGAGTCTTGCTCTGTCACCAGGCTAGAGTGCAGTGGTGCAATCTTGGCGCACTGCAACCTCTGCCTCCTAGGTTCAAGTGATTCTTCCACCTCAGCCTCCTGAGTAGCTGGGACCACAGTTGCGTACCACCATGCCCGGCTATTTTTTTTTTTTTTTTTCGTATTTTTATTAGAGACGGGGTTACACCGTGTTGGCCAGGATGGTTTCCATCTCTTGACTTCATGATCTGCCCACCTTGGCCTCCCAAAGTGCTGAGATTACAGGCGTGAGCCACCGCACCCAGCCAACAAGGCGCTATTATTATACATTCACTTCTGGGATGGAAAAGAACCTTGAGAGTTGAACTGAAGGTGGTTTTTGTAGTCCACCACCCCTCAATAACTGGAAGTCCTGCTACAGCCTTCATAAACAGTTCTTCAAACTCAGTTTTTATGCAACTTTCTGCTCACAGCCCATATAAAATTCAAACTTCCTGCTCTGCTTGCTCATTCATAAATCCAGTCGGGGAAATATAGACTGACAACAGTGACAAGACTCATTATCCCCCTCATGATACAGTTGAGAAACATGAGGTCCAGAGAGTGAGGCTTTTCCTCAGGTTGCTCAGCAGATTTTAGATAAATAATAAATTCTCCAGCAATACCATCAAAAGACAGATTAATCCTGGTTATTATTGAATTTCAAAAATAAATAATTATTTCCTCTAACAGAAAAAGCAAATTACATATCAGAAGGCAAAACAGCCAGATTGTAAGCTCTGGATCTTTTTAGAGATGGGATCTCACTATGTTGCCTAGGCTGAAGTGCTGTGGTTATTCCCAGACACAATCATAGTGCACTATAACCTCAAACTCCTCAGCTCAAGCAATCCACCTTTGCCCAGCCTCTGAGTAGCTGGGACTGTAGTGTGTGTCACTGTAACCAGCTCAGACTGTAAACTCCAAGAGCAGAAGCCACAGCTTCTCTCTCTTTTACCATCTCCTACATTTGCCTAGCACAGGGCTGGGAAGTTCTAGAAACTTCTTTTTTTTTTTTTTTTTTTTTTTTTGAGGCGGAGTTTCGCTCATTACCCAGGCTGGAGTGTAATGGCGCGATCTCGGCTCACCGCAACCTCCACCTCCCGGGTTCAGGCAATTCTCCTGCGTCAGCCTCCTGAGTAGCTGGGATCACAGGCACGCGCCACCATGCCCAGCTAACTTTTTGTATTTTTAGTAGAGACGAGGTTTCACCTCGTTGACCAGGATGGTCTCGATCTCTTGACCTCGTGATCCACCCGCCCCGGCCTCCCAAAGTGCTAGGATTACAGGTATGAGCCACCATGCCCAGCCTAATTTTTGTATTTTTAGTAGAGACGGGTTTCACTATATTGGCCAGGCTGGTCTTGAACCGACCTCAAGCAATCCACCCAAAGTGCTGGGATTACAGGAGTAAGCCACCGCGCCCCACCCAAGAAACTTCCTAAAGTGACTGGTGATGTGAACAAAAGAAGGAATATATACAGTGTATGGGAATATGTCTCTGTATTGTGGAAACTTGTGCTCAGTCTCTGTCCTCATATTAGGAGGCTGGGGTACCTGGCCAATGATGTCTCCAATTCTGGGTTGGATGCCAGGTGCCAAACAAAGTGCCTCATATTGAAGGCTTTGAGAACAGGTACCTGGGATAGGAGGTGGCAAGGTGTAATTCTTTTTTATTTTCTATTTTTTTGAGACAGGATCTTGCTCTGTCATCCAGGCTATAGTGCAGTGGCATGATTCATGGCCCACTAAAGCCTCAACCTGCCAGGCTCAAGGCAATCCTCCACCTCAGCCTTCTGAGAAGCTGGGACCACAGCCACCACACCTGGCTAATTTTTTAAGGGAGATTATAATTCTTAGTTGGCTAACACTCCTTTGTCCTTCGGGTCTCAGATGTCATCTTTGCAGAATATCTTCCCTGATGTCTCCTGACTCCCTATGAGAATCAGTTCCTCTCTTGTAATCCCAGTGTCCCCTCTTCTTTCCTCTATCCTGGCCATTATCACAGTGCATTCAAATTGTCCACTTACTCACTTGTCTCCAACCAAACCAGACCTGGAACTCTCGAAGGCAGATGCTCTGTTTTGGTCACCTTTGTATGCTCAAGGCACAATATTACAAGTTCAATAACTATCTGTTGAGTATAGAGGACACTTGCAGTTCTGAGTGCCCCACATCTGAACCTCTTCTCTATGTTGGGAGACTACTTATGGGTCTTGGTGAAAGACAGAAAGCCTAATACAGAAGCAGAAAATACAAGATGCTCATTTTCCTAGCCTCCCTTGCAGATAAGCATGTACCCACCAATTGGTTGTATCCACCCGAAACTTTGAATCAGAAACTGATGACCATCAAGAATCCATTCTTATGGCAAGTAAAAGCAGCAGCAGGTACAGGTATTGATCAACTTACCACCTATACAACTTACGACCATTCGACTTTACGACCACAATCGCTAGCCACGACTGCTCCGTGTCTGGCAGCGCAAACGTTGCCCAGCTGGGCGTACGACAGTGCGGACCAGCTTCTGGCAGCACTACCATCTCCGCGTGCACCATTTCAACTGTACATATAGCCTACTCAACTTACGACCAAATCGTGTTACGACCGGTCCGCGGACCCGACCGTGGTCGTAAGTCGAGCACCAGCTGTATACGGAATTTCCAGGGGGCAGTGGCAACATGCAGGGCCCAGAGAGGGTAGTGGCAATGGTCATGTAGCAATCTCTCCAGTCTGGTTTGGTGGTGTGATTTAGATTGTGGGCTGGGTACTCACTGCCTCGCCTCTCTGGTTCCAGCCTGTTTTCCAAGGTTTCCCTGTGATTCTGTGAAATCTTCGTGCCCTTTGAGTATATTTTTCTGCTGAAAGCTGTAAGAGTCCATTTCTGTTGCCTACTACTTAGAACATTGTTATAGGATGAATTGGGTCCACCCCCACCTCAAAATTTGTATGTTGAAGCCTTAAGCCCTAGTACCTCCAAATGTGACAGTATTTGAAGAAAGGCCTTTGAAGGGTGTGATTAAGTCAAAAAGAGGCTTTTAGGATGGGTCCTAATCAAATCTGACTGGTGTCCTTATAAGAAGAGGAAATCTGGACACACGAGGAGATGCCATGGGGTACACATGCACGGAGGGAAAACAGTATGAAGAAACATAGATAAGAAAGTCACCTGCAAGCCAAGGCTTCTCTCCTTGGTTAGACACCTTGATCTTGGAATGCCAGCCTCTAGAACTGTGAGGAAATTAATTTATGTTGTTTAAACCACACAGTCTATGTTATTGTGTGATGGCAGCCCTAGAAAACTGATACAAACCCTGATGACATTTAATGATTGAATCAATGGATGAATAAATTATTTCCTGGTCAGTCACAAAGCAGGCTTTGGAATAAGATTATAATATGTAAATAGGGCAAGACAAGAAGGAAGAGTCAAGATGCGAAGCCAAGCAGGACCCTAGGAAATCATGGACTTGGAGGTGCAAAGCAGAAGGTAAAACTGGAAGCCTAGGGGAATTCCCTAATACTAATGAAAGTCTTTATATGGGCCCCAAGACTGAGAGTCTTGGAATGAATATGTAGGCTATAACAGAGAGATCCAAGACTTCAGCAGCAGAGATCTAGATTCAAAATCTCACCCCATCACTTACTCAATGCATAAGTGGGCAAATTAGCTTTCTGGACCTTCATTTTCTAATCTGAAGTGAAGATGAAAAATAATACCTTTGAGCCAGGTGCGGTGGCTCACGCCTGTAATCCTAGCACTTTGGGAGACTGAGGTGAGTGGATCACCTGAGGTCAGGAGTTCAAGACCAGCCTGGCCATCATGGTGAAACCACATCTTAAAAAAAAGAAAGAAAAAAGAAAAATAGTACCTATTTCATAAAGTTGTTAGGATTAAATTAAGTAAGAAAGATGACTAACATCTGACAAGTGTTAAATTCCTTTCTTATTTTTCCCCTGGGCCGGGGGAAGAGAGAGGAAGTACAGACCTAGTGAGAAGGAGGCTGAAGAACTTCTTGGGCCAATGTGCAACGTTCAAAGAGTGTGATGAGCACAGACATGCTCTGGATACATAGTTCGGGTGACAGAAGCCAGAGTCTAGGCAGTAAGTGATACTAATAAGAGTCTGGGTCAGTGCAGTGGCTCATGCCTGTAATCCCAGCACTTTTGAGAGGCCAAGGCAGGAAGAATACTTGAGCCCATGAGACTGAGACCAGCCTGGACAACATAGCAAGACCCCATCTCTATCATTTTTTTAAAAATATAGAACAAAAAAGGAGTCTAATGTAGAGGAATATTGTGGTTCTGGGTTCTCTGTCTGCTCATGGCCATATGCTGGCCAGCTGCATAAGGAGCAAGATCCAGCCCCACTCTCTACCTGGGTTAGGATTAGTAAGACTTACACAGGCTGATGACCATGGTCAGAAGTACTAAGCAGGAGAATTTCAGGTAAAGACCAGTTGTGTAAATTGAACCAGAGCTCACACTTGGTCTATCCCAAACCAATCTAATTATTGGCCCTGCCTGCTATTAGAGATAAGGCTGTCTGCCCCCATGTTGGCCAGGATTGGTTTAAAAACTGGGCAGAGCTGAGCCTTTGGTTCAAGAGTAGAGCAGTAATAATGGTTAAAACTTACTAGCAGGCCGGGCGCAGTGGCTCGTGCCTGTAATCCCAGCACTTTGGGAGGCCGAGGCGGGTAGATCACAAGGTCAAGAGATCCAGACCATCCTGGTCAACATGGTGAAACCCCGTCTCTACTAAAAATACAAAAAATGAGCTGGGCATGGTGGCGCGTGCCTGTAATCCCAGCTACTCGGGAGGCTGAGGCAGGAGAATTGGCTGAAGCCGGGAGGCAGAGGTTGCAGTGAGCCGAGATCGCGCCATTGCACTCCAGCCTGGGTAACAAGCAAAACTCCGTCTCAAAAAAAACAAACCTTACTAGCAATTACTATGTCCCAGGATTTCATATACCTTCTCTCCCCACCTCATCATAACCCTTGGAGGTGAGAACTGTTATTTCCCCCAAATTTTTTTTTCAGAAAAGGAAATTGAGTTCCAGAGAGGTTAAGAAACTTGTCCAGAGCTATGTAGTTAATAAGTGCCAGGGCTAAGAGTTTGATAAATCCCAACGTTTGCCAGCTGAAGAAAATAAGAGGTTTTAATTGTTGATGCTGTAACTAAATTTCTAAAAAGGAATTTTCTAATATCACACCAGATCCCTTACAAGCACAGCATACCTCCTAGCATCTCAATAAGGGGCCCAGCCTCAGACCTTTGATACTTCTACCAGAACCCCATGAAACAGAGGGCAGCACTATGGAATATTTTCCACAGGAAACATCTGCCCAAATATTTCAGAGACTGCAAAGTGTCCCAAGAGGGAGGGGGGAAAGCTGAGACCAATCACAAGAATGGTGATAAGTCCAGGTACCAGGTGGACTGAAATGGAGAGAAAACGCAGGCTTCCTGCTTTCCGCTCCCTGTGGAAGCATGCTCTGGTAAAATAAACTCTTTCCAAGACTTGGGTTCCCAGGTTAGTGATCTGGTTTTCTTCTCGTAGAAAGTGAGCTGTCTCTCAATCAAGAGGAGGGGGAGGGGGAAATTATTGCCAATTATTCCAAATAAGTAAGCAGGAAGATTCAGACATTTCATGTCTTTACAATTAAAAGGCTTCCACTTTATTCTCAGAGTCAGTCACAGTCCGGCCACAGCATAGACATTCTTTCTTTAATTGTTTATAGGAGAATCAATTTTAAAAGATTTTTTTAGGCCGAATGCAGTGGCTCACGCCTGTAATCCCAGCACTTTGGGAGGCCAAGGTAGGCAGATCACCTGAAGTCAGGAGTTGGAGCCCAGCCTAGTCAACATGGTGAAATTCCGTCTCTACTAAAAATACAAAAATTAGCCGGGCATGGTACACAGGCCTGTAGTCTCAGCTACCTGGGAGGCAGGAGACTCACTTGAACCGGGAGGTGGAGGTTGCAGTGAGCCGAGATGGTGCCACTACACTCTAGTCTGGGCAACAGAGTGAGACTGTCTCAAAAAAAGAAAAAGAGAAAGAAAATTGCTACCAGGAAACAGTTTTTTTGTTTTTTTTTTTAATGAATGTCTTTGAGTGGAAATAGCCTGCCGTCTTCCTGAATGTACTGTTGAGACTCATTGTTCCTCATATTTCGACTTCACATGTAGTTAATGAGAAGTGCTTCCCCATGTGCCAGACATTGAGGAGCCAGGGGTATGAATCCACCCTGATCCTTGCCCTTCAAGGGCTTCCAGACTGGGGATAAAATAGACTGGTACTGGCAGATGGTACAAGGGAGTGAATAAAAGTTTAGTGAAAGTGAGAAGGTCTGAGGGAAACTGAGCACACAACACCCAGTTAGAAGGTTCTCAATTGTAATTTAGGCACCCTGAGTGGGAAGAAGTAGGAAGTTCTTTAGTCTTCTCCTGAAAGTGATGGAGAAAAAAAAAATCCTCTTTATATAAAGGGGAATTTTCTTTTTTCCTTTTTTTTTTTTTCCTTTTCTTTTCTTTTCTTTTGAGACAGTTTCACTCATTGCCCAGCCTAGAGTACAACGGCTTGATCTCAGCTCACCACAACCTCCGTCTACTGAGTTCAAGTGATTCTCCTGCCTCAGCCTCCTGAGTAGCTGGGATTACAGGTAAGTGCCACTACGCCCAGCTAATTTTGTATTGTTAGTAGAGACAGGGTTTCTCCTTGTTGGTCAGGGTGGTCTCAAACTCCTGACCTCAGGTGATCCGCCCGCCTCAGCCTCCCAAAGTGCTGAGATTACAGTCATGAGTCACCGTGGTCTTTTTTTTTTTTTTTTTTTTTTTTAGACAGGGTCTCACTCTGTTGCCCAGGCTGGAGTGCAGAGGCGCGATCTTGGTTCACTGGAGCCTCAAATTCCCAGGCTCAAGCAGTCCTCCCACCTCAGCCTCCCAAGTAGCTGGGACTACAGGTGTGTGCCACCATGCCCTGCTAATTTTTCATTTTTTTTGTACAGACAGGGTTTTGCCATGTTGCCCAGGCTGGTCTCAGACTCCTGGGCTCAACTGATCTGCCTGCCTCAGCCTCCTGAAGTGCTGGGATTACAGGTGCGAGCTACCGCACCCAGCCAAGGGGAATTGTTTTCTCCTTGTTCTTCTCTTCAGGCACTGCTATGCAACCTATCTGTCCATTCATTCAGCCAGCACTAACTATGGGCCAAGTACTGTGATAGGCATTTATATGCATTTTCTCATTCAACCTTCACAACAATCCTGTGAGGTTGGAAGTATTGCTCCACTTGACCCTTGGAAAACTGAAGGCAAAGAAGGTTAAGTAACTTACTCAAGGTCACAAGCTACTATGTGGTTCAACTGAGATTTTCCCTTAGTCTGTTTGTTCCTGAAAGCCTGGGCACTCTCCACTATAGGAAAAGCCACAGAGTTCTTAGAGATTAGACAGGATTCTCATCTTTGAACAACTCATTCTTTAGTGGAGGAGAAAGTCACAGAAAGTTTGTTCATTTATTCAGTTATCCAACAATATTTATTCATTTATTTATACAGGGTCTTTCTCTGTCACCCAGGCTGGAGCGGAGTGGCACATTCACAGCTCAGTGAAGCCTCGAACTCCTAGGCCCAAGCAATCCCTCTGCCTCAGCCTCCTTAGCAGCTTGGACTACAGCTGGGCATCACCACAGCTGGCTAAGTTTTAAAATTTTTTGTAGAGATGGGGTCTTGCTATGTTGCCCAGGCTGGTTGCAAACTCCTGGCCCCAAGCGATTCTCCCAGCTTGGTCTCCCAAAGTGCTGGGATTCCAGGTGTGAGCCACTGTATCCTCCCTCACTATTTATTAGGTGCCCACTATTCACTAGTTGCTGTTGCAAAGCAGAGTCAGACATAGTTCCCTGTCTTCAAGAAACTTATAGTTTTCAGAAGGTAGATAAATACAAACAAAATATTACAACTCAGATAAATGATAATATAATGTAATAAATCCTCTCTAAGAAAAAACATTGTAAGGCTTCAGGGAACAGGAGAGGATAGAAGTCTCCCTGGGACATGGCTCCACAAATGAGAAGGCTTATGTTTCAGTGGAGACTTGAAGAATGTGTAAGAATTTGTCATGAGAAGCATCTTCTGCTTGTCTAAATGCACCATGCTGTCTTGCCTCTGAGCCTTTACACCTGTTGTTTCTTTCTCTAGACCAGTTCCCTCTTCCCCTTTCCTGACCTGAGTAAAACCACGCATCTTTTTAGAATCAGCTGGAGTGACACTTCCTCCTGGAAGCCTTCTTTCACATGCCGTTTCCCCATTCTACATGCAGATTACAGACTTAGTGTCATGGCTTTCCATAGAACTGTGTATGTATGCAAAAGTTGGAGGTGGGTAGAGTTTTTATTCTTTATATGAGAAGAAGTAAGAAGTTCAGTGTGGCTAAAGCATAAGGTACATGGCTCACAATAATATTTGTGGAATACATGAATGAATGGATGAATGCCTGAAAGAACTGTAATTTTAAGGCAGGAGAATAGGCTCTGGAGGTAGGGAACCTAAGGCAGATTCACACTGACTTCCTAGAACCAAATCAAAAGGAAAACCCCAACTTCCCACACCTAAGTAACAAACGGACCGGAGGCTACTCCTTTTACAAACCCCCTGCCTTTTTTTTCCTGTGTGGCAGATGGAAAATTGAAAGTATTTCTGCAGCCAATCAGACATTTGCATAGGAGCGTAACTTTGTAGGTTCATTTCAGCCTCTGATTGGTTGTACAACCAGAAAACCAGATCAGTAACCTGGGAACCCGAGTCTTCCGAGTTTCTTTTACCAGAACATGCTTCCTGAGGGAGCAGAAAGCAGGAAGCCTGCTCTTTGTTTCCTCTCAGTTTCAGTCCACCTGGTACCTGGACTTACCACCATCCTTGTGATTGGTCGCAGCTCCCCGCCCCTACCCTTCCTCTTGGTACACTTTGCAGCCTCTGATTGGTTGCTTTGTGCAACCAATCGGACTAATTGTGGGCCAAGTCTTCGTTTGCATAGAAGTGTAACTTTGTAACTTCATTTCAGCCTCCGACTGGTTGCTTTTCACAACCAATCAGACTGACTGCGGGCCACTACTTCATTTACATAGAGTGTACCCCAAGTAACCAAAGGGAAACCTCTAGAGGGTATTTAAACCGCAGAAAATTCTGTAAAGGGGTTCTTGATCCCTGTGCTCAGGCCTGCTCCCACCCTGTGGAGTGTACGTTCATTTTCAATACATTTCTGCTTTTGTTGTTTCATTCTTTTCTTGCTTGGTTTGTGGGGTTTGTCCAGTTCGTTGTTCAAGATGCCAAGAACCTGGACACCTTCAACTGGTACATTTTCACCCAGGAAAGTAGGCTTCAACCAGATTATTAAATCTCTCCTAAACCCACATCCCATGCCATTTGAACTTTTTCCACCCCGTTCCACTTGTCTCTACCTGGCTGCCTCTTAGTCATTGTTCAAAATATTCCCTTGTCTTGGAACCCTTTTCTGACAGCCTTCCTTTCTTCCTGTAGCTTGAGTCAAGTGCTTACAGACCTATTGCGCCTTTTGGGGATCAGTGAGGTCAGGCAGAGGCTCTGGAGTTCTGGTGCTGCTGCTCTACAGATCAAGGCCCATCAATCCCAAATTTCAGATACCAACTTGGAGAGTCAAGATTATCTTTTCTCCCAAGAGAAGCTGCCCCTGCCCCCCGCCCCCCGCCCCCGAGCCTCTGGGCCCTTGTTATTGCAGCGCCTACTTCAGGAAAAGCTTTGATGGGGAAAGCAGCAAGGTGACCACAATAGAGTCCAGCTCTCCACCAGTGGGCACCTCAAATTCAACTTTTCCAAAATCAAAATAGTAGAAAAACTCAGACAAACCTGGGTTTGATTCTGGACTTTACTTGTTTTCTGGACTTCAGGCAAGTTACTTCAACTCTCTGAACCTTGGTTTCTTCCATGAGAGCCAGGAGGTTTTCGAATAGGGGAGTGCAGGGATCCGATGCCCGCTTTAAAACACTCTTTTTGCAGCTGTGGGGGGAGGGGGTCGGGGGAGAGGAAGGGCTGGAGGGGAGGAACCAGAGGCTGCTGAATAGAAGTGTTTCCAATTACCATCAGACAGGCCTCGGCAGCACACTCTCCACTGTGACCTCAAAGCCAACTTCATGCTGTTGCCTAGCAACTCACCTGCATCACCCAGAGATCTGAAGCTGGGGCCCCACTGAGGATGGAGAAATGACCAGTTAATTACAAAGGCTCAGGGGAATCATACATCAGTTCATTCCTTAAATTCTCACTGGGCTCCCACCAACTACCAGGCCCCATGCTCGATACCAGGGACTTAGAGATGAATAAAACCCTATCTCATTCCTCAGAGAACTCACAGTGTAGCAGGAGGGACAGATTTCTTCATTCATACAAGAAATATGTATTGAGTGTCCATCAATAGTACAATGGTTAAACAAGTTGTAGCATATTAGTACAATTTAATAGTATACATATGGCATGAGAATGAACAATCTACAATTACACATAAAAATATGGAATATTGATTAGTGAAACATATGATAAGTGAAAGAAGCCAAATAGAAAAGAGTACATTCTGTATGATTCCATTTAGATAAAGCACAAAAACAGGCCAAATTAATCTATGCTTTCAGAAATCAGGACTGGGGGCTTGACTGGAAATAGCACGAGGAGGCCTCTGGAGTCCTGGAAATATTCTGTTTCTAAATCTGGGGGCAGGGCAGGCGCAGTGGCTCACGTCTGTAATCCCAGCACTTTGGGAGGCCTAGGCGGACGCGGGAGGAACACTTGAACCCAGGAGACTGAGGCTGCAGTGAGACATGATCACACCACTGCACTGCAGCCTGGGTGTCAAAGCAAGATCCTGTCTCAAAAAAAAAAATTGGGGGGGTGCATGTTACATGATGTGTTCACTTTGCAAAGTTTATCAAAGCCATATGCTTACAATATCTTAACTTTGCCGTATGCATATTATATGTCAATACAAAGGTATTTAAAAGAAATATTTTTGAATACATATCATGTACCAAACCCTGAGTATTAGGCAAACAGAAATTTACATGGTAAATTTGCATGGTAAATACACAGGGGTGTGGGGGCACAAAGAAAGGACTCCTCATCAGAGCCAGGAGCAGTGGCTCATGCCTGTAATCCCAGCACCTTGGGAGGCTGAGGCAGGCAGATCACCTGAGGTCAGGAGTTCAAGGCCAGCGTGGCCAACATGGCAAAACCCTGTCTCTCCTAAAAATACAAAAAAATTAGCTGGGCATGGTGGCATGTGCCTGTAGTCCCAGCAACTTGGGGAGGCTGAAGCAGGAGAATCGTTTGAACCCAGGAGGAAGAGGTTGCAGTAAGCCAAGATTGTGCCACTGCACTCCAGCCAGGGTGACAGAGGGTGACTCTGTGACTCTGTCTAAAAAAAAAAAAAAAAAAAAAAAAAGCTGTCCCAGGAGTCCAGGTAAGAGAAGCCAAGGCCCAAAGGAAGGTAGAGGCCAAAGAGAAGAGGAAGAGATTTTTAGAAATCAATTTCAGAACTTATGTGCTTTCCTTTTATACATATTAACAGAAAAAAAATCCATAAGAAAGCATGGCTTATTATATTTTATTTTTCAGCTTTAGGTACAGAGAATTGAAGTAAACATATTTTTCTCAATTCATAGCACACTGTATCCTTTGGCCTCAAAGGCCTCTTTCTTTTTTTACCCTCCTCCCATATATATATATAAATTTTTTTTTACAAGAGATGAGGTCTTGCTCTATCACCCAGACTAGAATACAGTGGCCATTATAACTCACTGTAGCCTTGAACTCCCAGGGACAAGTGATTCTCCCACCTCAGCCTCCCAAGTAGCTGGGATTACAGGCATGTGTCACCACACCTGGCTGAAATTTCTTTTTTTTTTTTGAGATGGAGTCTCGCTATCTGTCAACCAGGCTGGAGTGCAGTGGTGCGATCTCGGCTCACTGCAACCTTAGCATTCTGGGTTCAAGTGATTTTCCTGCCTCAGCCCGAGTAGCTGGGACTACAGGTGTTTGCCACTATGCCCAGCTAATTTCATATATATATATATATATATATATATATATATATATATATATTTTTTTTTTTTTTTTTTTTTTTTTTGAGACAGAGTTTCGCTCTTGTTACCCAGGCTGGAATGCAGTGATGCGATCTCGGCTCACCGCAACCTCCGCCTCCTGGGTTCAGGCAATTCTCCTGCCTCAGCCTCCTGAGTAGCTGGGATTACAGGCACACACCACCATGCCCAGCTAATTTTTTGTATTTTTAGTAGAGACAGGGTTTCACCATGTGGACCAGGATGGTCTCGATCTCTTGACCTCATGATCCACCCGCCTCGACCTCCCAAAGTGCTGGGATTACAGGCTTGAGCCACCGCGCCTGGAAATTTTTTATATTTTTAGTAGAGACGGGGTCTCACCGTGTTAGCCAGGATGGTCTTGATCTCCTGACCTCGTGATCTGCCCACCTCAGCCTCCCAAAGGCATGAGCCACTCCGCCCGGCCCTGGCTAAATTTTAAAAAATGTTTTGTATAGATTCGTTCTCACTATGTTGCCCAAGCTGGTCTCAAACTCTTGGCCTCAAGTAATCTTCCTGCCTTGTCCCCCACAAAGCACTAGAAGTATAGGCATGAACCACTGCACTGGGCCCAGCTTACACCCTTTCATTCCCTTTCCTCTCCCTATCCCTACAGACAACTCTTCTAATGTGTTTATTGTGTACCCAATTATATTGTTCTTATAAAATATGCATTTTCATTCTGTGTGCACCTATTTTACATTTATATAAATGGTACCAGGTTATATATATATCCTTCTGTATTTTACTTTTGCACACCACACTATATTTTTCACAATCTATTCCTGCTGCTACAAGTATCTTTAGTTTGTTGCTTCTACTGCTCTCCAGGATTACAGAATTGGATTGACAATACAATGCTACTACTGTATTTGACAATCTAAAGTGCTTTACCATGGAGTGGGGAGATTTCAGCGGTAACCTCTGTCTCTCCTGGGCAGGCGTCCCCAACTTTTTACACAGGGGGCCAGTTCACTGTCCCTCAGACCGTTGGAGGGTCGCCACATACTGTGCTCCTCTCACTGACTACCAATGAAAGAGGTGCCCCTTCCTGAAGTGCGGTGGGGGGGCTGGATAAGTGGCCTCAGGGGGCCGCATGCGGCCGTGGGCCGTGATTTGGGGACGCCTGCTCTTGGGTTTAAACTAAGGCGAGTCCCTTCCCCTATTTAGGTCTCAGATTCCCCATTTGTAAAATCAGAGGTGTTTTCTACTTCTAACCTTTCATGCAACTTCCCTTATTTTACACACAGGAAAATTTGGTCCAGAGAGTGGGAGTGACTTGATCAAGGTCACACAACAGTTATCAACAGTTCAATTCAATTTAGCCCGCATTTATTGAGTGCCAGGCATGGTGCTAAGTGCTTTAGATACTTAAATAACTAAGCCCTGCTGAGTCCTTCCCCGCTAGGGCCTCTATACAGAGCTGTGTTAATTTTCCAAGAGCAGGTGCAGAGATACCCTTTGGGCACCAGTCAAATGCAGTAAAGATATTAATAGGATGTAGCCTTAGATAGAATCTAAGGCAGCACCTCCACCACTCTAATCGGCCCCAAAATATTCCTGGCCTCAAGAAAAGAAGTTGGGTACACTGCTTCCTATTTGTAAAAGCTTATTTATTGCCATAGCATTTACCAGTAATTACTGGTCCAATATAGTAAGATAAATCACCCTTGTCTATCTACATGCATAATATTACACAGCAGTAACTATAGCATGAATAAAATTTTATATTCTACTTTTTACAAATATTTGTTGTTGCACCATATTAACAGCTACTGTTGATAATTTACTCTGTGCTGAACATCAAGCACTTTACATATGATAGCTCATCTAATCTTCATTTCTATGCCACGGGGTAGAAGGTACTACTATTATCCACATTTTATGTGGATATATGTGTATGTATATTTTTTGTGTGTGTGGAACATTCAACTGACATGTATTTATGTATTTTTGAGATGGAGTCTCGCTCTCTGTCACCCAGGCTGGAGTGCAGTGGTGCGATCTTGGCTCACTGCAACCTCTGCCTCCCAGGTTCAAGCGATTATCCTGTCTCAGCGTCCTGAGTAGCTGGGATTACAGGTGCACGCCGCCATGCCCGGCTAATTTTTTTTGTATTTTAGTAGAGATAGGGTTTCACCATGTTGCCCAGGTTGGTCTCGAACTCCTGAGCTCAGGCAATCCACCCACCTCAGCCTCCCAAAGTGCTGGGAATCCATATTTTAAAGATAACAAAACAGAAGCATAGTTATGTTATTTGTCCTAAGTCAGTGAATTTCAAGCATTTTGAATGAAACCCACAAAGTATAGTTTACATTGCATCCTGGATCACACATGTGTGCTTCACAATACTACACTAACCCTTACTGTATAGAACATTCTCTGACTTTTTCTATTCAATTTTTTTTCCATGATAGTCTGAGCTACTAAGTTGATTCTATGACTTACTAATGGGTTGCAACTCTGTTTGAAAAACAATGCCCTTGATAATATACATACCACAATCATAACAAAATTACACAAAAATTAAAATCATAATACTCTTTAACGTGAACTTTCATGTCCTGAGCACCCACCCTGTACAAGGTCCCACGCTGCAGGTAGTGACAGGTTTGAGTCAAACATGGTCCTGCTACAAATTCCTCAAAGTAACATTCAGGTAGATAGGCAATGACATCACAGCAGTGATTGTCAATCCCGGCTGCATCTTAAAATCACCTGGGGAATTTTTAAAATACATAGTTCTGAGACCCTATCCCCAGACTTCCTGATTCAGTTGATCTGAGGTGGAGCCAGGACATTAGCATTTTTAAAAAGCTCCCCAAGTGATTCTAAGGTGCAGCCAGTATTGTGGATCATTGCAATATAGCATGATAAGTGCTACGTTAAATGAAAGCATAAATTGGGCTCAATGGCTGGCGTCTGTAATCTCAGTTACTTGGGAGGCCAAGACAGGCCAGGAGTTCAAGACCAGTCCTGGCAACATAGCGAGACTCCCGTCTCTGAAAATATAGAAAAAAACTTAGTGGGGTGTTGTGGCCCATTCCTGTAGTCCTAGCTACTCGGGAGGCTGTGGCAGGAGGATTGGTTGAGCCCAGGAGTTGGTGGCAGCAGTGAGCTATGATCACACTACTGCAGCCTAGGTGACAGAGTGAAACACCGTCTCTAAGAAATAAAAAATAAGAAAAGGAAAGCATAGAATGGGGGCAACTACCTACCTAAATAAAGGTGTTGAGAAAAGCTGCTTTCTGAGTTGGGTTTCTGTGCTGGACACCTTCTGTCTGACTCTTTGGGTCCACTGCCCACCCTACTGTCTGCTTGGTACACTGAATCTGTACAGCTGACATCAATGGGCTCCTTTGCTCCCTGGCTTCCACTCAGGTACCGGCCAACATCCCTGAAGGAGACTGGTGAGAAAGAGGAGACAAATTAACTCCCTGGCTTCTTCCCTGCAAATTTTCCTTGGACTGGTTGTGATTCTCCTTTGAAAGTAACAGCTTCTTGGAGGCTGAGACATGAAAATCACATGAACCTGGGAGGTGGAGGTTGCAGTGTGCTGAGATAGCGCCACTGCACTACAGCCTGGGTGACAAAGACTGTCTCAAAAAAGGAATACCCCTTTCAAGATGGCTTGGTGTACAGGACTCTTTTTCCAGTTTCCATAATCTCTCCTACCTCTTCCCATCCATTCAGGTCAAGGGATGTTAACAGTTCAGATAGGTTCCTGAACTATCCCTGTCTTCTCCTACACCCCACCCCTCCACACACACATTGGAAATTAGTCCTTTTGTAAATAAACCTTCCTCACATTGCCCTAATCTGAGTGTCATCTGTTTCCTATTGAGGCCCTGACTGATAAAACCTGGAAGCCCTATAGGAATCTGCTGTAAGCACAAGGAAGGGAAAACAATATACGCAGCGGGAGCAGCATGAGGAATGGCAAAGAGGCATGGAAATGTGATTTTGTTTGCTTAATTTCCTTTATTGGTTGAAGGTTAAATTGCTAAATCCCATATTCCGGTCTCAGCCTTAATCTTCCTAGATTTATCAACAGGATTTTACTAATCACTCTCTTCATCTGGAACAAATTCATCACTTGGCCTCCAAGACATCACATTGTTTTGGGTTTTTTGGTCCTTCTTCTGGCTCCTCTTTTTCAGTGTCTTCTTCTAGCTCCCTTGTGTCTTCATCTCCTTGGTGCTGAATGTTGGAGTTCCAAGGGCTGTCCTTGATTCTCCTTTCTCTCTATTACAACTCACCATTATCATCCAGTACCACGGCTTTAAATACTCGGTGTGCTGTTCACTCCCAATTTATCTATGTATGTATTTTTGAGACAGTCTCGCTTTCTGTCACCCAGGCTGCAGTGCAATGGTGCAATCTCGGCTGACTGCAACCTCCACCTCCTGGGCTTAGGCAATTCTCCTGCCTCAGCCCTGCAAGTAGCTGGGATTATAGGTGCCCGCCACTGTGTCCAGCTGATTTTTGTATTTTTAATAAAGACATGGCTTCACCATGTTGGCCAGGCTGGTCTCAAACTCCTGACCTCAGATGACCCACCTGCCTTAGCCTCCCAAAGTTCTGGGATTACAGGTGTGAGCCACTGTGTCCAACCCACTCCTAAATTTATATCTTGCCTTAGATCTCTTCCAATTCCTTACTCATATATCCAATTGAACTAGAGATAGGAATGGTGTCTGAAGCCAGCTCCTAGAGTCAATTGTTATGTTTCCAAGACTTTTGCTAGCCTCTTGCTAACCACAGCCATCCCTAAAAATTAAATTATGTTTTTAAAATTAAAGGCATTATGTTAAAAAGAAAGATAATATTCAAAACTTATCACTTACTAATTGTTTTACTCTATTTTCTGTGCTCTCAAGTTTATTGGTGTCTATTTTATCTGTGTTGTGGAAATACTACATAATGGTGTGCCATTCTCATAGCTCTTCCTAACTCCATGTTCAGTAACATCATGTTGGAAGGTCAAAATCAACCAGAGTAGGGGTATTACACCACACATTAGCAAATGTTACCTATTAGGGGTTGATTTATTGTTTTGTTTATTGCCTAGACTTAAGAAAGTAATGAAAAAATGTTAATAATACAGACTAAATTGACAGTATATTATGTCTATAGCTATTACTTTGTGAATAACACAAAAATTAGTGTAAATATTCTTCCTGTATTGGAAACTACTCTCAGATTCCACAAAGAAGGCACTCATGTTATTGTCTGTGTTCTTGTTCTGGCATATATCTCTGTTGTTCCACTTTCACCTTACTATTAACGGAAATAAAAATAAGAACCAACATTAATTTTGGAATTATACATGTTCAGCAATTGCAATCATTAGTTGGCTATAGATACAAGAGTTTGGCAGACATCAGTTAAAACATTATGTGGGAATGAACTGGCCAATGGAATTTACAAAAAGAAGTACTACATATTTTATTATTTGTGAATTGTGTGCTATGCATCATTTATATCCATACACCTTATGATAAACTTATTACACACACACACCTTTTTCTTCTGGAAAGCCAATTTCTGAATGTTTCCCACTGACCTGACCATTGGCCAGGCAGTGTCTCATGCCTGTAATCCCAGCACTTTGGGAGGCCAAGGGGGACGGATCACAAGGTCAGGAGATCGAGACCATCCTGGCCAACATGGTAAAACCCCGTCTCTACTAAAAATACAAAAATTAGCCAGGCTTGGTGGTGCGCACCTGTAATCCCAGCTACTCACGAGGCTGAGGCAGGAGAATCACTTGAACCTGGGGAGGCGGAGGTTGCAGTAACTCGAATATAACATGTCCAAACAGAGCTCTTGATTTTCCATCCCGAACCAGTTACCCCCTACAAGCATCCTCATCCCAGTTAATGGCAACTCCATCCTTCCAGTTACTCTAACCCAAAACCTTAAAGTCATCTGTGACTCTTGTCTTTCCCTCATTCCCTATATTTCACATGTCAGGAAATACTTTTGCCTCTACTTTCTTTATTTTTTAAATTATTTGTTTATATTTATTTATTTGAGACGGGGTCTTACTCTGTTGCCCAGGTTGTAGTGTAGTGGCATGCTCTTGGCTCACTGCAACCTCTGCCTCCCAGGTTCAAGCAATTCTCCTGCCTCAGCCTCTTGAGTAGCTGGGATTACAGATGCGTGCCATCATGACCAGCTAATTTTTCTATTTTTAGTAGAGGTGGGGTTTCACCAAGTTGGCCAGGCTGGTCTCAAACTCCTGACCTCAGATGATCTGCCCGCCTTGGCCTCCCAAAGTGCTAGGATTACAGGCCAGCCACCACACCCGGCCTTATTTTATTTATTTATTTATTTATTGAGACAGAGTCTTGCTCTGTTGTCAGGCTGGAGTGCAGTGGCACGATCTCGGCTCACTGCAACCTCCGCCTCCCGGGTTCAAGCGATTCTCCTGCCTCTGCTTCCTGAGTAGCTGGGATTATAGGAACGCACCACCATGCCCAGCTAATTTTTGTATGTTTAGTAGAGATGGGTTTCACCATGTTGGCTAGGCTGGTCTTCAACTCCTGACCTTGTGATCCATCTGCCTCAGCCTCCCAAAGTACTGGGATTACAGGCGTGAGCCACTGCGCCCAGCCATTTAAAAATTTTTTTAAGAGACAGTTCTTGTTATGTTGCCCAGGTTGGTCTTGAACTCTTGGCCTCAAGCAATCCTCCTGCCTTGGCTTTCCAAAGCACTGGGATTTCAGGTGTGAGCCAGCAGGCCCAGTTGAAAGAGACTTTTCTACAACATAAGACTCACTGTGATACTCCCCTGCTAAAAAGAACCTTTATTTCTTGGTTTAAAGACCACAGTCTTTACTATGGCCTGCTAGGCTCTGTGTGATCTCACTCCTCTCTGCCTCTCCACCTTCCCCTCTCATCCTTTGTCCTCTCTGTTCCAACCAAACAAGGCTTCTTTGTTATTCAGTGCACCATGTTCCTCTCCCCTTCAGAACCTTTGCACTTGTACGTTGCTTCGTCCTGGCCAATTTCTACTCATTCTTCAGAGCTCCCTTTTTCTGGAAAGCCCTTCTTGGCCCTTCAGGCTAGGTTAGGTGGTACTAACCACAATAGCAATTTTAGAGCTATTTATAAATTATCTAATTCCTGTGTCTCCCTGGATAGAGACTATGCCCGTCCCGTTCATCCCTGCATTAAGAGACACCTAAAGCAAACCTTGGCATAGAACAGGTGGTCAAGAAGTGTTTGTTGAATGACCACAAGAGTGCTTAGCCCTTACCACGTTACACGGAATCTGCAGTTTACCTAGTTTCTCTCACACCTGTGAGATTCTGGACAACTAGTACAGGAGCCAACCCCATGCTTGACACTTCTCAGGCTCAGCAGGGGTGTTCTGAGCAGGGGAGACATTGTGATGTGCTGCCCAGATGCCCCATCACTGAGGACTTAGGACAGGCACCAGTTGCCATGAGTGCTGTCAGCACAAAGAACGTCAGCTTCTCCACAGACAGGGCCATCTTGGCCCTTGTCACACTCCTTGCAGGTAGCCCCACATCCAAAGACTGGTAAAGGCAGGGTATAAAGACCTGACCATTGGCCAGGCAGTGTCTCATGCCTGTAATCCCAGCACTTTGGGAGGCCAAGCGGGGTGGATCACAAGGTCAGGAGATCCACCTGGCCAACATGGTAAAACCCCGTCTCTACTAAAAATACAAAAATTAGCCCCGCTTGGTGGTGCGCACCTGTAATCCCAGCTACTCGGGAGGCTGAGGCAGGAGAATTGCTTGAACCCGGGAGGCTGATGTTGCAGTGAGCCGACACCACACCACTGCACTCCAGCCTGGCGCCTGGCGACAGAGCAAAGGTCTAAAAACAAACAACAACAAAAACAAAAAACAAAAGCAAACAAACAAAAATACTTGACTATCTTAGCTCAACTGATGGACCACTCTAGCTCCAGAGTCCCTGTAGGGTCAGCTAAGACTGTCTTGAGGCCTGCATGGAGCTCACTACTTTCCCCTTTTGCCACTCCTGTTCCCTCCCTTCCTTCCCATGCGTATTCCTATGCGTACTGACCCCTCATCAACATCCTACACGCCAATCTCCATCTCGGAATCTGCTTCCTGCGGACCTAACCTGCAACAGGCCCTCAGTCCTCTCTTCTCTCTCAGCCATCACTTTCAGGGAATATTCATTCGTTCACCTGAAGTTTGGAGGCACCATTCAACCGTTAAAGTGTTTCGTATCCGTTTTTCTATTACTTCTATCCTATACTGACTAGGTGGATCAGGAAGGGAGATTAGCCCCACTAAACATGTGGAGAAACTGAGGCCGGAGTGGGGGCGTGACCAGACCAGCCTAAGGCCGCTGCACGAATGAGAAGCTGAGCTCTCAGATTTTTGTCTCCGTGTCCCTGCCAAGTCTCTGCATCCTGGGACAAGAGGGAGGCTCACTGAAACGAACTCTGGTATCAGGGGACAGAATCCTGAAACCCTGGCTCTGAGGTCCGGTACGGGAGGGCGCTGCCCCGGGACAGACGGAGAAACGGAGGCCCAGAGCCAGTCACCCACCGCCTGCGGAGAACGAGAAGGGGGCGCGTCCCGTCTTGCGGGCCGAGCGGCGCCGTTGCCGCCTCCTCCCACCCCCCGTGCCGGGCCCGCCCGCCCCGTCTTCGCCCTCGCGACGCCGCCACCCCGGGAGCGAGCCATGGTGGTGGTGGCGGCGGCGGCGGCGGCGTGGCTGCTCCTGTGGGCCGCGGCCTGCGCGCAGCGGGAGCAGGACTTCTATGACTTCAAGGCGGTCAACATCCGGGGCAAACTGGTGTCGCTGGAGAAGTACCGCGGCTCGGTGAGTGCGCGGGGTCTGGCGGCGCCGCGCGGCGCGGCCGCATCCCGGTGGGGCCTGCTGGGGGCGCCCTACAGCCCGGACCCCTGAGCGGGGTGACTCCGAGGGCGCCCCGGCCGCGCGGCCGCCAGACCCCGGCCCCCGCCCCACTCAGCTGCGACCCCCGGCGCGGCGCCCCCATCCCGCGCCCGGCCCGCCCCGCGGCTACGTGGCACGGCCCTGGCGCGCAGGAACCCGAAGCGCTCGCAGTCCTAGCCCACTTCGCTACCGTCACCTTTGGGCAGCGGGGTCCACCCCTTCGCCGGGAGGCCGGCTACCACTGCCCAGCCTTTGCTATTCACGGGTGGAAAAAGTAGCATCTCACGGCCTTGCTCTCTGCCGTCCCCACTTTCCGCATCTGGAACGGGGAGTGGCTGATTCGGAGTCCGGTGAGGAACACTGTGGAGATGGATGTGCAGGGCAGATGGAGTTATTTCAGATGCCCGGAGACCTCACGCGGATCATCCCTGGGAGAGGGCACAAAGGCCCGGAGAGGGCAGGCGTTCGCACGAGGTCACACTACACTAGAAAGACAGAGCCTGGAAGAGAACCCCACCGCCACCGCCCTCCTTCCGGAGTCCTCTCCAGGCCAAGTCCTTAGATGGCAGCAGAGGGGGAGAGATAAGAGTCATCCAGGCTAACTGACCCCTCCTTACCAAGAGGGAATCGAAGCTCAGAGAGGATTTCGGAGAGGAAGAGTGGTCTGAGTTGAGTCTTTGAACACAAGTGGATTTTACCCAGACTAACCAGCAAAGAGCAAGAAGGGTGGGGAGTGGTGGGGCCAGGAGTTTCAGCTGTTGTGCTTGAAAGAGTCTAAAGCTGGAGGCTAAGAGTGGCGGAAGATGAGGCTGAAAAGGTTAGCAAGGGACCAGGCGGGACCTTGAACACTACATTGAGAGGCCTGGATGTCACATTATGTGCAATGAAGAACTCTGAGAGTGGGCCTCCTCAGGATGGACCTGGGGACTCGGGTGAGATGGCTGGGGAGTTGAACTCTAATGAACAGGAGGACCAGCATCTAGTTTTGGATGAACCACACAAAAATGGATGTCAGCATTCTCCTGGGAGCAACACCATCTTTAGTGAAGGCAGTACTCTATAAACCTTGAAATTTTCGATTATGCTAGGAGTGCCGGGGGTCAGTAATCCCTGTCCTGACTGTCCCCCACAGTGTCATGAGTTTCAAATAAGCTGACAGTGTAGGTACACTTAGTAAACTGTAGAGTGCTTTGCATCTGTGTTTGGCGGATCCCAGCAGGAACCTCATTCAGAGCTCAGGGAAAAGAACCAAGAACAGAGCCAGTTTCAATTCAGGCCTCCCATTCTCTCTCAGGAAGCTCACCAGAGAGCCCCAGGTAGCGCTTGACCAGCTCTGCTAGTTAAGCAGAGCACCTACTGTATACTAACTAGATACTAGGCCAGGACCTGGGGATACATTGGTGAATAAAACAGATACATTTCCGCTTTAATGGAGCTTACATGGGGTGAGGAGAAGAAAGAGACAATAAACAAGGAACTGAGAAATGCACAAGGTAATTCCCAGTAGTAATAAGAGCTAAAGCAAAAATAGAACAAGGTCACACAGCTAGTAAGAGAATTAGAATATGAACCCAGACAGTCCAGCTCCAGCATCTATGTCCTTACTTGCCAAGTTCAGCGGTAAGCCAGGGAACCATAAGTCCAGAGAAGCTGTAACTGGTACAGAGTTAACCCAAGCTAGGCCTGCTGCTAGGGCAATATGCTCATTCCTTCACTGGCAGACATTTCCTGGCTCCTACTATATGCCTGACACTGGGCCCAGCTTTAGTGACATAGCCATGGGCAAGACTGACATGGTTGATGCCTTCAGGCTAATTGGGACCATAGTCATTTGGACCAGTATGGATGAATGAGTGACCATTTGGGAATGTGTGGGGTTATGTATGTTCTGGTAGGCCTGAGTGTAGAGTGTGTGTGTGTGTGTGTGTGTGTGTGTGTGTGTGTGTGAATAGTTTGTTTCTTCTGTGTACAAATGAGTCTGTCTGTGCTTGTATATGTATATATGAAAATTAACTGTGTGTACTTCAGTGTGTCTGTCTGTTTTGGTTTCTAAGGACCAAGATTTTTGGTTTCAGGGATGGAACTAGAAGCCAGATTTTCCCCTGTCTAAAAGTATGGGCAGACATGCAAGGTGTGAGTTAAAAATAAGCAAGCTTTGGCCAGGCATGGTGGCACACATCTGTAATCCCAACATTTTGGGAGGCCGAGGCAGGCAGATCACAAGGTCAGGAGTTTCAGATCAGCCTGGCCAACATGGTGAAAACCCATCTCTACTAAAAATATACAAAAATTAACCAGGCATGGTGGCATGTGCGCCTGTAATCCCAGCTACTCAGGAGACCAAGGCAGGAGAGGCAGAGGTTGCAGTGAGCTGAGATCGTGCCACTGTACTCCAGCCTGGGCGACAGAGCAAGACTCCAGCTCAAAAAAAAAAAAAAAGCAAGCTTTAATTTTCTCGTTGCCCATGGATCCAGGAGCAGGGAAAAAGGGAAAAAGGGAAAAATGGAAGAAAAAAAAAAAGGAAGAGACTTATGAGTCCTAGTTTCTCACCATTCTAGGCAGAGTATAGTATATGCTGACCTCAGATTGAGGAGGTTGTTCTAATAACCAGTGGCCCCAGGCCCGTGCCTGGTCCTTTCTTACCTGGTGGAGGTAGAGTGCCAACATACAACTCAGTGGTTCAGTCATCTAGCCCAGTGGTTCTCAACTAGGGGTGATTTTTCCCTTTAGGGCACAATTGGCAATGCCCGGAGACATTTTTGATTGTCAAGACTAGGCATCTATGGGTTGAGGCCAGGGGTGCTGCCAAACATCTGACAATGAATAAATAGGACATCCCCCGAACAACAATTACCTGACCCAAATGTCAGTAGTGGTTTGGCTGAGAAAGGAAAATAGGACTAGGCTGCCCGGGCACAGGGCGGGGTTTAAAATCCTTTAATAATATATAGCAAGAAGCTGAAAACATAGCATTAGAGCCAAAATTCTAATTGCAGCATTATAATCAAGTTCTGTTAGCCAGCTTTATATTTATTGCCTAAAGGCTTTAATAAATTTAGGAATTAGTCTAGTGATCAAAGAAAGTGGTAGGCCAGACATGGTGGTTCATAACTGTAATCCTAGTACTTTGGGAGGCTGAATTGGTAGGATTGCCTGAGGGTAAGAGTTTGAGTCCAGCCTGGGCAACATGGAGAGACCTGTCTCTACCAAAAGCAAAAATTTAAAAATTAGCCAGGTGTGATGGCACGTGCCTGTAGTCCTAGCTATTTGGGAGGATGAGGCGGAAGGATCACTTTAGCTCAGGAGCTTGAGACTGCATAACTGATGTCCTGTTATGATCATGCCATTGCTCCAGCTAGAGACCTTGTCTCAAAAAAAACAACAAAAAAAGTGGTGTTGATTTACTGGAGAGGAGAGGGACAAAAAGGGATTGCCCTGGGGTTTCGAGGGTTCTTTTCTCAAGAAAACCTGTCTATGTTCCCATGCAGGTATTTGTGTTTATGTGCACACTTCCTCATTCAGCTGACACTGAAAACTTTTTCATATGCCAGGCCCAGAGATAAAGCGGTCATAGCTCCTTCCCTCCACAGGTTCACATTCTAGAAGGGAGACTGACACATATATAGGCAACCACAATGCTGAGTGGCGAGTGCTAGCTGACTGAGCCAAAAATTGAGCCCAGGTCTGCCTTTGTAACCCCTCTTATCAGCTCTCAGTGTGTATTCACCAGTATATGTGCCTCTGCCTGTGGATGTGCTGTGTGTGGGGGTGTATGTGTGGTGTTTGCTCATATATGTTTGAATCGTGGCACATGTACATACCTATTTATGTATATTATTATTGGTGAACATACGTTCACAGATGCTCCTGTATGTGTGCACACATTTATAAGCCCCTGGATGTTTGATTTCATATGTGCCGGTCTGTGTGCATGTGTCTGTGTATGTGTGAGAGCATTGCACACACATTTACATATGTGTACACTGTGTTCTTGTATGTGTGAGGCAGTATTAACTGTTGAGGGAGTCACATATGTGGACATGTCAGGGCACGTACAGGTTCATGCCTCTTCACTGGGTTGTCTGGGCTGTTTTGTTTTGTTTCTGTCATACAGGTGTCCCTAGTGGTGAATGTGGCCAGCGAGTGTGGCTTCACAGATCAGCACTACCGAGCTCTGCAGCAGCTGCAGCGGGACCTGGGTCCCCACCACTTCAACGTGCTCGCCTTCCCCTGCAACCAGTTTGGCCAACAGGAGCCTGACGGCAACAAGGAGATTGAGAGCTTTGCCCGCCGCACCTACAGCGTCTCATTCCCCATGTTTAGCAAGATTGCAGTCACTGGTACTGGTGCCCATCCTGCCTTCAAGTACCTGGCCCGTGAGTCCTGGTCTCTTCATCCTCTCACACCTCCCTCAGCTGGCTGAGGCCATGGCTCCTTGGGCAGCAGAAGCCACTGGCTGGGTGGGTGGCCTGGGGCCCCTTCCCCTTCCTGATCCTCTCAGGTGGACTGATGCTTTGCTCCAGCACTAATCTTTGAGGAGAGTGAAGGCAGGTACAAGCTGAGGGGTATTCCTGCCTAAGAATATCTCCATACCGGCCAGGCGCGGTGGCTCAAGCCTGTAATCCCAGCACTTTGGGAGGCCAAGGCGGGTGGATCACGAGGTCAAGAGATCGAGACCATCCTGGTCAACATGGTGAAACCCCGTCTCTACTAAAAATACAAAAAAATTAGCTGGGCATGGTGGTGCATGCCTGTAATCCCAGCTACTCAGGAGGCTGAGGCAGGAGAATTGCCTGAACCCAGGAGGCGGAGGTTGCGGTGAGCCGAGATTGTGCCATTGCACTCCAGCCTGAGTAACAAGAGTGAAACTCTGTCTCAAAAAAAAAAAAAAAAAAAAAAAGAATATCTCCATACCTGCTGCTTCTCACTTCTCCTTCAGAAGGGATCCTGTTTTAGACTTTTCTGGGATCCTGTTTTCACATTCAGGGGCTCCTAGAAGGAGACATTTGAGTCACTGTGAATTAGATGAGTTTATGGACTTATGATGGAGAAACCAAGGCATAGACAGAGGATGCCACCTGCCTGGAGAAAGCTGACCAAGATGGCGGACAGGCATCTCCACCCTTGGTCAGCAGTGGAGTCTTAGGCCATGGAGGGAGACCTTCTGAGCTAAAATACCAGATCTTAATATTTGAGAAATAGATCCCTTCTCCAGCTGCAGAAGCCTCAGAGCCATAGAATGGGGTCATGGGCTAAGCTTGTCATTATGACCCTGTTTCTTCCTTTAGGCCTTCTCCTCCTTTGGAGGCCCTATTTTTGCCTTTTCTCACTCCGTGCTTCCAGCGGCTTTTGTATCCCTTGCCAGCACCCCACCCTGCAACCCATTCACCTGGAGGAGTAAATGAGAAGCAACAGTGCAGCAAACAAAAGGTCCCTTACAGAGGCAGGTTTGCATTTTGCTCTGTGGGTCAGTCCTAATGTTTGTTTTCTTCTCTGTGTTCTTTTATTAGTTCCTTCCCAGTTCGCACAGTTATAGATCAAACCTGGCCTTGCTTTTAAAAGCACCTGGGGAGCTCTTAAAAATGCACAAGCCTGAGACCTACTGAAGTAGGGCCCAAGAATCTTATTTTAAGCACTCCCCTGCCCCCCAGTGATTCTGATGCAACCAGTCCACGGACTAACATTTGGAAACCATTAAAACTGAATTAGAGAATAGGGTGTAGACTATTCAGTAGTTCGAGGTCATTAATAAAGGAGGATTTGATACCACTTTATCAGATAAATCACACAATCCTAAAGCAGTCATTCTCAACCTTGGCCCATATTAGAATCTCCCAGAGAGCTTTTGAAAAATGCTGATGCCTGAGCCTCATCTGCAGAGATTCTGGTTGGAGTGGTCTGCAGTGTGGACTGGGCATCAGGATTAGCTGCCACCAGGGAAAGACGGACACCGAGAGTGAAGTTCCAGGAGAGGGTAGGCAGGCTAGCACGCTTTGCTTTCCTTCTTCCTTTTTCTCTAGAGACTTCTGGGAAGGAGCCCACCTGGAACTTCTGGAAATACCTTGTAGCCCCAGATGGAAAGGTGGTAGGGGCTTGGGACCCAACCGTGTCCGTGGAGGAGATCAGACCCCAGATCACAGCACTTGTGAGGAAGCTCATCCTACGGAAGCGAGAAGACTTATAACCACTGCCTCTCCTCCTCCACCACCTCATCCCGCCCACCTGTGCGGGGCTGACCAATGCAAACTCAAATGGTGCTTCAAAGGGAGAGACCCAGTGACTCTCCTTCTTCACTCTTATGCCACTGGTCCCATCATTCCTGTGTGGGGGGGGAAATTCTCCTATTTTGATTATTTGAAACTTACAGCAGCAAATAAGAACTCTTGACCGATGAATCACCAGCCAGTAAGAACCTCTTGCCAATGAAAATGTGTGGCAAGTAGAAGTATATCAAGCAATAATCTCCCACCCAAGGCCTCTGTAAACTGGGACCGATTCTTACCTCACAGGGCTGTTGTGAGGATTAGGGTAAAATATCTGTGAACATGCCTAGGCAGTGCCAGCCAAATAGGAGGCATTCAATAAACATTTTTTGCATATAAACCAAAAAATAACTTGTTATCAATAAACACTTGCATCCAACATGAATTTCCAGCCAATGAGAATCCAGGCCAAGGTTTGGTTGTTGTTTCCTCTGTGTTATTTTCTTCATTACAAAAGAAATGCAAGTTCATTGTAAAAATCCAAACAATACCTCATGATATAAAATAAAAATGAAAGTATCCTCCTCATTTCCCATAGTTTCGCTCCCTAGAGGTAAACAGTGTTAGCAGTTTGGCACAAAGGCTGCCAGGCCTTTGGTTTTTTTTAATCAAGCCAATCATTATTGTCCAATAAGAATTCACTGAGTGGCCAGGCACAGTGGCTTACTCCTAGCCAGGCACAGTGGCTTAATCCTAGCACTTTGGGAGGCCAAGGTGGAAGATCACCTGAAGTCAAGAGTTAGAGACCAGCCTGGTCAACGCGGTGAAACCTCATCTCTACAAAAATATAAAAATTAGCCAGGCATAATGGTGGTTGCCCGTAATCCCAGCTACTTGGGAGGCTGAGGCAGGAGAATAGCTTGAAATCAGGAGGTGGAGGTTGCAGTGAGCCAAGATCATGCCATTGCACTCAAGCCTGGGCAGCAGAGAGAGACTCTGTCTAAAAAAAAAAAAAATCCACTGAGTAATCCACTAGCCAAAAGTACACCTCAATAACAAATAGGCAAAGGAGATGAATAAATAATTCTCAGAAGAATATAGATGGATAATAAGAATATGAAAAGATATCTAGCCTCATTCAAGTTTGAAATATTTTTTTTAATGATAATACCCCTGGTTGGCAGAGATGTGAGGAAATGGGCATTCACATAAACTGTGGGACAATAAACTGGCAGAAGTGTTTGGAGGGTGATTTGCCAATACGTTTTAAAACAAAATGTTCATACCTTTTGTTTTGTTTTTGTTCTGAGACAGAGTCACACCCTGTTGCCCAGGCTAAAGAAGAGTGGCTTGATCATAGCTCACTGCAACCTCAGCCTCCTGAGTAGCTAGGACTACAGGCACACGCCACCATGCAGCATAGTGGGACCCCACCTCTCCAAAAAAAAAAAAAGAAAGAAAGAAAGAAAGAAATAGCTGGGCATGGCAGTGCATGCCTGTAGTCCCAGCTATCAGGAGGCTGAGGTGAGAGAATTGCTAAAGCCTGGGAGGTCAAGGCTGCAGCGAACCGTAATCATGCCACTACACTCAGCCTGGATGACAGAGGAGACCTTGTCTCAAAAAAAAAAGTCTGTTAGTAAATTATGGTACAAAGCAAAATTGTAAACTAATATTAAAATGAATGAATTGGGCCAGGCATGGTGGCTTACACCTGTAATCCCAGCACTTTGAGAGGCCACGGCAGGTGGATCATGAGGTCAGGAGTTCAAGACCAGCCTGGCCAACATGGTGAAACCCTGTCTCTGCTAAAGATACAAAAAATTAGCTGGGTGTGTGGCATGCCTATAATCCCAGCTACTCGGGAGGCTGAGGCAGGAGAATCGCTTGAACCCAGGAGGCGGAGGTTGCAATGAGCCAAGATCACCATTGCATTCCAGCTTGGGTAACAGGGAGAGACTCCATCTTAAAAAAAAAAAAAAATGAATGAATTAAGTCTCTATATGCTTCCATAGAAAGTTGTGCAAAAGTGTAAAAAGAATAAGTTGTAAAACAGAATGAACATATGCACATACCCAGAAAAGCCAGTATGAACAGGTGTGATGTTTTTATTAAAAATTTACAATGTTGCTGGGTACAGTGGTTTCTGCCTGTAATCCCAGCACTTTGGGAGGCAGAGGTAGGAGGATTGCTTGAGCCCAGGAGTTCAAGACCAGTCTGGGCAACATGGAAAGACTCTGTCTCTGCAAAAAAAAATTTTTAATTATCCAGGCATGATCACTCACACCTGTAGTCCCAGCTACTCAGGAGGCTGAGGCAGGAGGATTGTCTGAGCCCAGGAGGTTGAGTCTGCAGTGAGCTATGTTTGCCCCACTACACTCCAGCCTGGGCAATGGGAGTGAGATCCTGTCCCAAAATTTTAAAACCTTTACAATGTTAAGTAGGAGGGAAAGAGAGAGGGAAAAATTAGACCAAACTCTTAGTGGTGGTTGTCTATGAGGGGCTGAGTTGGGATAACAGGAGTCATTTTCATTAAGTTTCTGTAATGTTTTAATTTTGTATGTCAAATCCTATTTCACCTTTATATAAATATGAAAAGAGGCTGCTAAAAATTGGGGTGCAGCCTGGGAAACATAGTGAGACTTCATCTCTACAAAAAATCCAAAAATTAGCCAGGTGTGGTGGTGCACACCTGTAGTCCCAGCTACTCAGGAGGCTGAATCAGGCGAGTCACTTGAGCCTGAGAGTTTGAGGCTACAGTGAGCTATGATCATGCCACTGCACTCTAACTTAAGCAACAGAGTAAGATACTGTTTTTTTAAAAATGGGGTGATGGGCAGAGTCACTGGTAGATAATTCATTAGCCAATGAAAATTTCAGGTCTACTTTATCCAAGGTCACTCTTTTAGAAGACTGGAGCCTCTGATTCAAGTCCTGGTCGTGCCCCTGACTCACAACAAATTCTTCCCTCTGCTGTCCTCCGTTTTCTTATTGGACAATGAAAGGGTTGAACTGTGCTTAGGATTTTCACAGTCTCCCTTCATGGTGCTTCTCAAAAGCTAACCAGAGTGAAGTGAAGTCTGTTCATGGGGTGGCCGCAGCACCCTCCCATGGTGGCCTCTCAGCTGCCCTTATACACCCTCCTCTAAGCTGCAGCTCTGCATGTGCTCATGTGCATGCACACACACAGAGTGAAGCCCAGCTCTAGACATGTTCACATTGGACATCTGGGAACCACTGTCTCCTGCAGCTACCTCCCTCCCTCCGTACCCACTGTCTCCACCACCTGTCAGTCTGCCTCTCCTCGCTGTGCTCACCAAGGCCATCACTTAGTGCTTTATCTCTAAAACCAATGAACATCTCTCACCTTGTCCTCCTTGAGCTCTCAGCCGAATGGGACACTGCAGACTCTGCTCTTCTCCCTGGCACATGCTAGTCCCTTGGTGTTCTTGCCTCTGCTCTTAGTTCCCCCCATCTCTCTAAGTGTTGCTTCCTTCTCAGTATCAACGTCTCTCCCTTCTCTACTCACTCCTTCCCTGCTGGTCTTCCGTGGAATTCTAGTCTGATCTAATTTCTCACCCCATATACCCTTCCATAGCCAGCTCACTTTTTCCCATGGTTTTGACCACCATCTAGACCCTAATGACACCCAAATCTCTATATCCATGCAGGACTCCCGTCCACCTGCCTCCTGTGGATCTCTACAGATACCTCAATTCAACATGTCCAGGACTAAATTCACCCTCATCTTTCCCTGACACATCTGCTCTTCCACCCTGTCTTGGCAGCCCCTGGAGCCTTCTCTTTTTTTTTTGAGATTCAGTTTCGCTCGTTACCCAGGCTGGAGTGCAATGGCGCGACCTCGGCTCACCGCAACCTCCGCCTCCTGGGTTCAGGCAATTCTCCTGCCTCAGCCTCCTGAGTAGCTGGGATTACAGGCACGCACCACCATGCCCAGCTAATTTTTTGTATTTTTAGTAGAGACGGGGTTTCACCATGTTGACCAGGATGGTCTCAATCTCTTGACCTTGTGATCCGCCCACCTTGGCCTCCCAAAGTGCTGGGATTACAGGCGTGAGCCATGGCGCCCAGCTGGAGCCTTCTCTTTTACACACCATGTAATTATCACACTCTATTCCCATCATTTAAGCAACTGCCCTCCCTTCCCTCTCCTGAGCATAGTGCTAGGCCCTTAATAGATGAAATTAAATTATGTCATACACATTTGGAGCACCAACTCCATGCCTGCTCCTGCCTAGCCCCTATTTGGAAACCAAAGATGAGCAAACCCATTTCCCCAGAAATTTAGAGTCCAGCTGAGAACTTTATACGCTGCCAATGAGCCCTGCAGTCTTATGGACTTTATTAGCTTTCTGCTGTTCTCAAGCCCCCTCTAACACATGCAAGAGTGCCCTAGGAAAAAGCTACTTTAAATCCTTATCAACAGTCACCTTAGTAATTGGTTAACCAGTATCTGCTAAGATCTTGCTTTTAGATTAATCCTTTGGTTATCAAATAACACTTGAGTAGTTATTATTTATCTACCCACACCTTAATTATCTTCTAACACCTTATTTACAAGCCAAATACTTTATTTTATTAGGGTATATCATAGGACTTAGTAGTTTAACAGTATTTGCTATGCCTTAGTTATTAATCAAATTTCCTTCCCTCCCTCCCTCCCTCCCTCGTTCCCTCCTTTTCTTCCTTTTTTTTACTTACTTTCTTTTTACTTTTCTTTTCTTTTCTTTTTTTGGGGGGCGGGGGAGGTTTTTGCTTTGAAACAAGGTCTTACTGTCTCCCACAGGCTGGAGAGCAGTGGTGCAATCACAGTTCACTGCAGCCTTGACCTCCTAGCTCAGGCAATCCTCCCACCTCAGCCTTCTGAGTAGCTGGGACCACATGTGTGCACCACCATGTCTGGTTAATTTTTGTATTTTTTGTAGAGATGGGTTTTCACCATGTTGCCCAGGCTGGTCTTTAACTCCTGGGCTCAAGCGATCTGCCCACCTTGGCCTCCTAAAGTGCTAGCATTACAGGTGTGAGCCACCATGCCCTGCCTTAATCAATATTTTAGTTACCTGATCCCTTAGCTTTCTTCTGAGTTTAGAGTACATTAGCAAGTCAGAAACCACCAGTTAGGACTTTGGGGAGGCTGTCATTTCTGGATATGGAATATCACAGGCCTTTGTCTTTTGCTGAACTCTCCTCTTACCCCAAAATCAGGCGTCCCCAAACTATGGCCCGCAGGCCGCATGCAGCCCCCTGAGGCCATTTATCCGGCCCCCCGCCGCACTTCAGGAAGGGGCACCTCTTTCATTGGTGGTCAGTGAGAGGAGCACAGTATGTGGCGGCCCTCCAACGGTCTGAGGGACAGTGAACTGGCCCCCTGTGTAAAAAGTTTGGGGACGCCTGCCCAAAACGATTCTCTTTCAACATCAACCGGCCCCAGGTCCTGAGAGAAAAGGAGGTCCCGTTCTAATTACTTATTTCCTTCTCTGAGCCAGGCTGGGGGAGACTTCCTAGACTGTTGTGACTGGAAGTGACTTTCATTCATCAACAAATATTTCTAAAGCACTGCATAGCTGTCAAGTTCTCCCTACGTCCTAACAGTATATCAGCAAACAAAATGGGCATGTTTCTAGCTGTTACGGTACTTAAGAATAGTGGAAAAGATAAACATTAAATAACTATTCTGATTATTATATGATTACAATTATGATAAGCACCAGGATTGTAAGTATAGGGAGCTGTGAGCACGTATAAAAGTGGCACTTGACCTATTGTGGGATTTAGAGACTTCCCTGAGGAATGACATTTAAGCTGAAAGCTGAAATTTCAATAAGAATTAGGGAAAAAAGGTAGGGAAGTCCTAAGCAGACAGAGTGGCTTGAGCAAAAGCCCAAAGGAAAGAATAGGTTGATATGATGGAGCCACATGAGAAATCGAAGGACCAGAGAGGTAGGCAGATGCTGGATCAGGCAGGGCCTTGTGAAATCTAAGTAAGAAATGATGTGACCTGGCCTAGCATGACAGCACCTATCTTCTATAGGTATGAGAAGATCTTCCTTAGAGTCCAAAATCTGACAGCCAGAAATAAACCCTGGAGCAGAGGCAGACATTGAACTACTGGTAGAAGTAGGCTGCAGCCGGGTGCGGTGACTCACGCCTGTAATCCCAGCACTGTGGGAGGCTGAGGCAGGTGGATTGCTTGAGGTCAGGAGTTCGAGACCAGTCTGGCCAACATGGTGAAACCCCGTCTCTACTAAAAATACAAAAATTAACTGGGGGTGGTGGCTTGCGCCCATTGTCTTAGCTACTGGAGAGGCTGAGGCAGGAGAATTGCTTGAACCTGGGAGGCAGAGGTTGCAGTGAGCCCAGATAGCACCATTGCACTCCAGCCTGGGCGACAGAGTGAGACTCCATCTCAAAAATAATAATAATAATAATAAGGCTGCTCTGGGGGCTGCCCGGAGAACGGGTCACCATGGAGACACCTGTAGAAGCAGGCAGCCCTGAAATCCCCCAGCTCTAGCAGAGCCAACCAAGTAGCTGAGAAGATTGCCAAGACAGGGGTCCCTACTAACCATCTGTTGCTTTCACGGATTCCTGGACACCCCTGGAGTGATTACATTGCAGATAGTCCACTTTTTTTTTTTTCCTGTTTCTTTCTTTCTTTCTTTCTTTCTTTTTTTTTTTTTTTTTTTTTTTGAGACAGAGTCTCATCTGTTGCCCAGGCTAGAGTGCAGTGGTGCAAAACGATTCTCTTTCAACATCAACTGGCCTCAGGTCCTGAGAGAAGAGGAAGTCCCATTCTAATTACTTATTTCCTTCTCTGAGCCAGGCTGGAGGGGACTTCCTAGAATGTTGTGATTGGAAGGGACTTTCATTCATCAACAAATATTTCAAAATCACTGCATAGCTGTCAAGTTCTCCCGAAATTCTAACAATACATCAGCAAACAAAAAGTCTCCACCCCCCGCCAGGTTTAGGCAATTCTCATGCCTCAGCCTCCCAAGTAGATGGAACCACAGGTGCACACCACCATGCCCAACTAACTTGTTTTTGTTTTTGTTTTTGTTTGAGATGGAGTTTCACTCTTGTTGCCCAGTCTGGGGTGCCATGGTGCTATTTCACCTCCCACTTCAAGCGATTCTGCTGCCTTAGCCTCTCAAGTAGCTGAGATTATAGGCATGCACCACCACACCTGGCTGGCTAATTTTGCATTTTTAGCAGAGATGGGGTTTCACAATGTTGGTCAGCCTGGTCTTGAACTCCTGACCTCAGGTAATCTGCCCACCTCAGCCTCCCAAAGTGCTGGGATTATAGGTGTAAGCCACTGTACCTGGCCCAACTTTTTTATATTTTTAGTAGAGATGAGGTTTTGCCATGTCAGCCAGGTTACTCTCGAACTCTTGGCCTCAAGGGATCCTCCTGCTTCAGCCTCTCAAAGTGTTGGGATCATAGGCTTGAGTCATCACACCCAGTCTGAAGACCATGTTTTAAGAAGGAAACACTGCCTGTTGTACGAGTGGTGTTTAAAAAACAGAAAGAAAGAAACACTGCCTTGGGTATAACAAAAACTCTACAGCTTCCTACATACCCTTTAATCCCTGCATCTTAGTCCTCACCTGTGGCTTCTACCACTTTATATGAGGATAGAGATTTGGCAGTTATAACAGGAACCCAGAGGAAACAAGGTCTCAAATGAAGTAGAAGTTTATTTCTATCCCATGTGAAAGTCAGACCTTTACTCTGCTCTATGAACTCTCAGAGGCCCAGTCCTATGGTTCTGCCATCCCTGGGATCTTGCCACCATATGCATGGCCCAAGATGGCTAACCACCTTGACCATATTGTTTTAAGGCCCCTACAGCATATCTTACAGGTCAGAAGATCTTAGTCACATAGCCACACCCAGATCACTAAAAAATAAACTTATTTTTTTAAGATGGAGTCTCGCTCTATTGCCCAGGCTGGAGTGCAATGTGCAACCTTGGCTCACCACAACCTCTGCTTCCCGGGTTCAAGTGATTCTTCTGCCTCAGCCTCTTGAGTGGCTGGGACTACAGGTGCACACCACCACACCCAGCTAATTTTTGTATTTTTAGTTGAGACAGGGTTTCGATATGTTGGCCAGGCTGGTCACTCCTGACCTCGTGATCCACCTGCCTCAGCCTCCAAAAATGCTGGGATTACAGGCATGAGCCACCATGCCTGGCCAGAAATAAACTTTTTATTCTGTGTGACCATGTGCCCAAATGAAAATCAGGGGTTCCGTCAACACAGCAGAGGTGGAGAACAGATGTCGAGGGGGCAGGCACAAGTAGCCATTTCTGTCCCAGACCTTAACATCTTTCTCATCTCTCTCCTCTCCTTCTTTCTGCAGGATTCTGTCTCCATCTTCATTTGAGACTGTTTACTTTGGGTATCTTTTCTTTTCTTTTTTTTTGAGACAGAGTTTCACTCTTGTTACCCAAGCTGGAGTGCAATGGCGCGATCTCGGCTCACCACAACCTCTGCCTCCTGAGTTCAAGCAATTCTCCTGCCTCAGCCTCCTGAGTAGCTGTGACTACAGGCAATCGCCACCATGCCCAGCTAATTTTTGTATTTTTAGTAGAGACAGGGTTTCACCATGTTGACCAGGATGGTCTCGATCTCTTGACCTCGTGATCCACCCGCCTCGGTTTCCCAAAGTGCTGGGATCATAGGCATGAGCCACTGCTCCCGGCCTCTTTTCTTTTTTTTTTGAAATAGAGTCTTGCTCTGTGACCCAGGCTGGAGTACAGTGGTGCAATGTTGGCTTACTGCAACCTCCATCTCCCAGGTTCAAGAGATTCTCCTGTCTCAGCCTCCTGAGTAGCTGGGATTACAGGCACCCACCACCAGGCCTGTCTAATTTTTTGTATTTTTAGTGGAGATGAGGTTTCACCATGTTGACCAGGCTGGTCTCAAACTACTGACCTCAAGTGATCCGCCTGCCTTGGCCTCCCAAAGTGCTGGGATTATAGGTCTGAGCCACTGTGCCCAACCTGGGTTCCTTTAGAGCAGCCAAATCACTATCCTCACACAGAGTGATAGAAGCTACAGGTAAGGGTTAGGGTGTAGGGACTGTCCAGGCACAGTGGCTCATATCACTTTGGGAGGCCGAGGCAGGCAGACTGCTTGAGCCCAAGAGTTTGAGACCATCCTGGGCAATAAGACAAAACCCCGTCTCTACAAAAAAAAAAAAAATACCAAAAATATTAGCCAGAAGTGGTGGCACACACCAATAGTCCCAGCTACTTGGGTGGCTGAGGCAGGAGAATCACTTGAATCCAGGAAGTAGAGGTTGCAGTGAGCAGTGATTGTGCCACTGCACTCCCTGCTGGGCGACAGAGCGAGACCCTGTCTCAAAAAATAAAAATAAAAAAATATAAGATGTAGGGATGGAAGGAGATATGGATTTATCATCCTTCTAGATTATCTCTTTGGCCCCAGCTCCCTCCTCCAATCCATCTTTCATATTGCAAGCAGAATGTTCTAAAAAGCAAATCTGAACATATCAGCTGTCTGTTTCAGTGTGCTCCCAAAACCAAACTGCTTGCTGTGCTCTCTTTTATACCTTCTTCCCATTGCACAAGTGGAAATTATCTTCTTTGCCTTGAAATTGCTGGGTGCCTTATCTCCATGGTATTCCTTTAACTAAGCAATTTCCTGGCCCATAGAAGGCGTTCAAAATGCTGGTTGACTAACCTCATTGTCATCATCCATGTCTGTTTCTGAATATCCCAAGGACTGTCTGAACTCTTGGACCAGCTAGGTTCCTAATGAAAGACTCAAATCCTCCCAGAGAGGGACTTGACCACTCTCAGTGAGATGGAAAAGCTCAGGCAGAAGGCCCCTTCTTCCTAATCCCTTAGAATATCAGTTCTGTCTTCTGATCACCTGGCCAATCAAACCACACTCATCATTCCCCAGAGGGGAGTCCCAGGGCCACAAGAGACCTGATATTCATGATGATTGCATGGGAAATGCTTATATTTTAAAAGTATTCATAGTTTATCTGAAACTCAAATTTATCTGGTCATCCTGTATTTTATCAGGCAACCCTAATATAGGCTTGAGAACCATGCAGTAGGGAATTGAATTAGATGGCCTATGGAACCCACTCAACTCCAGGAAACAAAAGATTCTAAGATTCTTTTTAAAATTTGTATTTTCTTAGCTTTTTAGAGACAGGGGTCTTACTATGTTGTCCAGGCTGGATTAGAACTCAAGTCATCCTCCTGCCTCAGCCTCCCAAGTAGCTGGTATTACAGGTGCATGCCACCACACCTGGCTCCTAAGCTTCTTCTAGTTTGCCTTATTCCTTCGAGTGAAAGCAGAAACTCTTCTCAGGATTATAGTAAAAGAGTTGGGAACAATAACTTATAGGTGAATTAACGTAACAAATGACAGTACCCCCTTACTCGCTGTATAACCTTGGGACAGTCACCTAACCTCATTGAACATCCATTGCTTCATCTAGCCAATGAAAGGAAATCAAGATTTTATCTAATAAATGCCAGGTACTGCATAGACACTTACTTTTACCAGATCTCTTGCCTAGGACAATAAGACAAAATACTGTCTAAGAAGGCACTTTGTATGTGGGAATAGGCTGTAACAAATATAAAATGGTATCATATCTGTTTGCAATTTATTTCTTTTACTGACCCTTAGTGGGAAAGAAGCTTTCTTAGTTCCATCATATTGTAGAGGAAGAACATTGTCCAGGACTCTAGACTATACAGCAGTGGTTCTTTTTTTTGAGACAGAGTCTTGCTGTGTCACCCAGGCTGGAGTGCAGTGGGACAATTCCAGCTCACTGCAACCTCCGCCACCTGGCTCAAGTGATTCTCCTGCCTCAGCCACCTGAGCAGCTGGAACTACAGGCCTGCACCACCATGCCTGGCTCATTTTTGTATTTTTAGCAAAGACAGAGTTTTGCCATTGTTGGCCAGGCTGGTCTGGAACTCCTGACCTCAAGTGATCCACCCATTTTGGACTCCCCAAGTGCTGGGATTACAGGCTTGAAACACTGCATCTGGCTAGAGCAGTGGTTCTTAACTAGGAGTGATTTTCTTTCTTGGGGGACATTTGGCCATATCTGGAGACATTTTCTGTTGTTACAATTGGGCAATGGATACTACTGGCATCTAACAGGCAGAGGCCAGAGATACTGCTAAACATACTACAATGCAGAGAACTCCACAACAAAAAATTATCTAGGCTGGACACAATGGGTCACACCTGTAATCCCAGCACTTTGAGAAACCAAGGCAAGAAGATCACCTGAATCTAGGAGTTCAAGACCAACCTGGGCAACATGGCAAAACTATGTCTCTACACTTAAAAAAAAAAGCTAGACATGATATCTCACACCTGTAATCCCAGCACTTTGGGAGGCTGATGTGGGCAGATCACTTGGGGTCAGGAGTTCGAGACCAGCCTGGCCAACATGGTGAAACCCCGTCTTTACTACTCTACTACTACTAATAATAATAATAGCCAGACGTGGTGGTGAGTGCCTGTAATCCCAGCTACTCAGGAGGCTGAGGCACAAGAATGGCATGAACTCAGTAGGAGGAGGTTGCAGCGAGCTGAGATTGTGCCACAATACTCTAGCATGGGCAACAAAGTGAGAATCTGTCTCAAAAAATTTTTTTGTTTCAGCTGGCCATGATGATGTGTGCCTGTAGTTCTAGCTATTTGGGAGGCTGTGGTGAGAGGACTACTTGAGCTCAGGAGGTTGAGGTTACAGTGGGTCATGATTGCACCACTGCATTTCAGCCTGGGTGACAGAGAGAGATATCCAAGATCACCCACCAAGCCAGCTGCCAAGTAGCCACTGGAATCCAGGCTGATCTGGTCCCAAAGTCCTTGCCTTTCCCTATATTCATTGTTTCCTGGTCTCTGGTAACACTCCAGTAAAGAGAGGGTGGGTTTACAGCAAACTTGTCCAACCTACAGCCTGTGAGTCACAGGCTGCCCAGGATGGCTTTGAATGCAGCCCAACACAAATTTGTAAACTTTTATAAAACATGATGTTTTTATTTTTTGCCTTTTTTTTTTTTAAAGCTCATCAGCTATTGTTAGTGTTAGTGTATTTTATGTGTGGTCCAAGACAATTCTTCTTTCAATGTGGCCCAGGGAAGCCAAAAGACTGGATACCCCTAGTTTACAGTTAAAGACACTGATTCTAGGAAACGGTCATTCACCCAAGGTAAAAAAGTCTTGGAGTAAGTTCCAGAAGTGGCTGATATCAGGCTGAAAAGGAACCATGAACAAGAAAAATGCCTAATAACATGTAAAGTGCTGAACTCATGTTGAGATCAGAGAAGGAGGTAGGTGAAGGCAGTGTCTCCTTGAACTCTGGGGACAGGCATTTCTACCATTCCTGCCTGTATCCTTGGGTGAGAAACTTATTCTTTCTGAGCCTCAATATATTTATATACAAAATACCCATCTTTTGGAATTTTTTGTTCATTTATTAATTCCTCACTTCAGGCAGGATAGACCCATATGGCCATGCACATTTTGAAGGTGTCCAGCCAAAGGGACAAGGGTAGAAATCTAGCCTGAACTGTGATTACTAAGCCTTGCCTTTGGCACAGAGCTACATAAGGCCAAACAAAGTGGCACTTTTTTTTTTTTTTTTCTGATTTGCAAAACCACAAAGGCATACAAAGGAATGAAGGCAAAGTCAGTAGCCCTGTCCTTGAGAGCCAGGCCCTAGGCTGAGTGCTATGAAACCTAGGCTGACGTGGGCATAACCTCTATTCTAGAGAAACCTGGAGTATAAAGCTGTGATTCCTAAGTAAGGTGATGGCACACAGTTGGTGCTCAATGAATAGTATACATACAGTCAAGACAGCAAATGCTGAAAGAAAGAATGATGTGCTGAGAGCTGGTCACAGAAAAGCTTGCTGCAAGAGGGACTTCTTCAAGCCATGCATTGAATGGGAGAGGATTTAAGTACACAGAAAGAGGGAAAATCACGTGGGTAAGAACTTATGAAAAAAGGCTCCTTTCCCCAGACAGACTAGCTGAATCAGAGGCTTCCTGTTAGAAAGAAGAGGTAGGAATCATTGGAGAAATAGAGAGAGTTCAGATTTTAGAGGTCAGACTGGAATAACTGGGACTACTTCGAAAGCTCCCATCAAGTCTTCAGAAGAGCTCTCTGTTGACAAATGTGTGATGGAAAAGAATCAAGTGGTAAAAACACACAATTATCCAGAGGAAAAAGAATAGCACAATTTTACCCCCAAATTCTAAAGAATTATCTTCAACATTATACTGGAGATTCTAGACAATGCAATAATGCAAGAATAATAAATAAAAGGCACCTGCCAAAAAGGAAAAGTAAAACTGCCTTTATTCACAGACAACATAATCATGAACATAAAAAATTTAAGTAGTCTACAAAGAAGCTAGAACTAAGTAAAATTACCAAGATGACAAAATACAAGGTGAATATACAAAAGTAAACTGTTTATATATATGTATGTTAGAAACAAACAATTAGAAAATCACATTAAAATGCCATTTAGAAGCTGGGCATGGTGGCTCAAGCCTGTAATCCTAGCACTTTGGGAGGCTGAGGCAGTCAGATCATTTGAGGTTGGGAGTTCAAGACCAACCTGGACAACATAGTGAAACCCTGTCTTTACTAAAAATACAGAAAGTTAGCTTAGTGTGGTGGTGGCACATGCCTGTAATCCTAGCTACTCAAGAGGCTGAATTGGGAGAATCACTTGAACCCAAGACATGGAAGTTGCAGTGGGCTAAGATTGCGTCACTGCACTCCAGCCTAGGTGACAGAGAGACTATGTATCAAAAAATAATAATAATAATAATAATAATAATAATAAAGAAGTGCCATTCAGAAAACCACCAAAAATATGAAGAGGTAAATTTTAAAAAACTAAATAAGTGAAGAGACAGGCCAAGTGCAGTGGCTCGCACCTGTAATCCTGGCATTTTGGGAAGCCAAAATGGGCAGATCACTTGAACCTCATTTCTACCCAAAATACAAAAAAAATTGACCAAGTATAGTGTCATGCACCTGTAATCCCAGTTACTTGGGAGGCTGAAGCAGGAGAATCATTTTAACCCAGGAGGCAGAGGTTGCAGTGAGCTAAGATCATGCCACTGCTCTCTAGATTGAGTGACAGAATGAGACTCTGTCTCAAAAAAAAAAAAAAGAAAAGAAAAGAAAAGAAAAAAAGGAAAGAAAGAAAGACCATGTTCATGTATTGGGAAACTCAATATTAAGATGTTAACACTCCAAATTTATCTATTGATTCAATGCAATCCCAAGCAAAATCCCAGCAAGTATTTTTGTAGAAGTTGACAAGCTAATGTTAAAATTTATATGGAGATTCTTAAGTTAGCCCACAATGAGGATTGATCACTAGCAGCTCGGGATTGTAGCTCCCAGTGAAAGCGCAGAGAACGAGAGGACGCCACACTTTCAGATGAATTCTTGTTGGGAGATTCCCAGCGGAGGAGCCCCACGGGTCGCCAGCGTGACTCTAGTGACCGGCGAGGCAGTTTTGCCGGCGCCTCGGAGCGTCAGTTCTTGGTGCAGAGTCAGAAAAGCACCATCAATCTTAACGCCACTGTTTTAGTCAGTGCAGTGGGTTGCTCAGATTTCGGCGCTGAGAATCAATAAGTTGGACGTCCACTCAGAAACCCAACTACAAAGACGATAATTATAAAGACCACAGATGGATAAATTTACAACAAAGAGAAGAAAACAGCCCAAAAAAGGCTGAGAATACCCAAGATCAGAACGCCCCTCCCTCAGCAGGGGATCACAGTTCCTCATCAGCAACAGAACAAGGCCTGATGGAGAACGAGTGTGTTCCAATTACAGAAGCAGGCTTCAAAATGTGGATAATAAGAAACTTCTGTGAATTAAAAGAACTTGTTCTAACCCAATCCAAAGAAACTAAGAACTTTGAAGAAAGGTTTGACGAAATGTTAACAAGAATACACAATTTAGAGAGGAATATAAGTGAATTGATGGAGCTGAAAAACACAATACGAGAACTTCGTGAAGTATGCACAAGTTTTAACAGCCGAATTGATCAAGCAGAAGAAAGGATATCAGAGGTCGAAGACCAACTTAATGAAATAAAATGAGAAGACAAGATTAGAGAAAAAAGATAAAAAGGAACAAGCAAAGTCTCCAAGAAATATGGGACTATGTGAAAAGACCTAATCTACGTTTGATAGGTGTACCTGAATGTGACGAAACGAATGAATCCAAGATGGAAAATATGCTTCAGGATATTATTCAGGAAAACTTTCCTAACCTAGCAAGGCAGGGCAATATTCAACTTCAGGTAATACAGAGAACACCACAAAGATATTCCTCAAGAACACCAACCCCAAGGCACATAATCGTCAGATTCACCAGGGTTGAAATGAAGGAGAAAATACTAAGGACAGCCAGAGAGAAAGGTCAGGTTACCCACAAAGGGAAGCCTATCAGACTTACAGCAGATCTCTCAGCAGAAACCCTACAAGCCAGAAGAGAGTGGGGGCCAATATTCAACATCCTTAAAGAAAAGAACTTTCAACCAAGAATTTCACATCCAGCCAAACTAAGCTTCATAAGCAAAGGAAAAATAAAATTTTTTGTGAACAAGCAAGCACTCAGAGATTTCATCACCACCAGGCCTGCTTTACAAGAGCTTCTGAAAGAATCATTACACATAGAAAGGAACAAACAGTATCAGCCTTTCTAAAAAATACCAAAAAGTAAAGAGCATCAATATAGTGAAGAATTTACATCAACTAACGGGCCTAAAACCCATCGGTATGCTGCATCCAGACCCATCTCACATGCAAGGATACACAAAGACTCAAAACAAAGGGATGGAGAAAGATTAACCAACCAACCAGAGAGCAAAAATAAATAAATAAACAAAAAGCAGAAGTTACAAATTTTGCCTCTGATAAAATAGTCTTTAAAGCAACAAAGATCAAAAGAAGCAAAAAAGGACATTATATTATGATAAAAGGATCAATGCAACAACAAGAAGAGCTAAAGATCCTAAATATAGAATGCACCCAATACAGGAATACCCCGATATGCAAGACTTATAAAGAGACTTAGACTCCCACATAATAATAGTGGGAGACTTCAACATTAATATTAGACAGATCAATGAGACAGAAAATTAACAACGATATCCAGGACTTGAACTCAGATCTGGAACAAGCAAACTTAATTAACATTTATAGAACTCTCCACTTTAAATACACAAAATATACACTCTTATCAGTACCACATCATATCAACTTACAAGTTTAAATGAAATATTGGTTGGTCCTTGTTTGTTATTTTCTTCCCTCATTTTTTTTAATGTCTCCATTATTAAGCACAATTATAGGCATACCCATATTTAGACTGCATTCTAGCCTGGGCAATAAAGCAATACCCCCATCCTCTCTTCCTCTTCCTCTTTCTCTTTCTTCCTCTTCTTTATTCTTTTTTTTATTATTCTTTTTTTTCTCTCTTTCTTTCTTTAGAAAAAAAAAATTATATGGAAATATAAAGGCCCTAGAACCACAAAAGCAACTTTGAAAAATAAGGACAAAGTTAGAGGACTTATGCTATCTGATTTCAATATTTGTTTGTTTGTTTATTTATTTATTTATTTTTGAGACGGAGTCTCGCTTTGTCACCCAGGCTGGAGTCCAGTCACCCAATCTTGGCTCACTACAGTCTCTGCCTCCTGGGTTCCAGCAATTCTCCTGCCTCAATCTCCCAAGTAGCTGGGATTACACACCGGTACCACCATGCTTGGCTAATTTTTGTATGTTTTTGGTGGAGATGGGGCTTCACCATGTTGGCCAGGCTGGTCTTGAACTCCTGACCTCAGGTGATCCACCTGCCTTGGCCTCCCAAAGTGCTGGGATTACAGGTGTTAGCCATTGTTCGCAGCCTCAAGATTTACTTGTAAAGCCACAGTAATGAAGACAGAGTAGGCCGGGCATGGTGGCTCACACCTGTAATCCCAGCACTTTGGGAGGCTGAGGTGGGCAGATCACAAGGTCAGGAGATCGAGACCATCCTGGCCAACATGGTGAAACCCTGTCTCTACTAAAAAATACAAAAATTAGCTGGGCGTGGTGGCATGCACCTGTAGTCCCAGCTATTTGGGAGGCTGAGGCAGGAGAATTTCTTGAACCCGGGAGGTGGAGGTTGTAGTGAGCCAAGATCGCGCCACTGCACTCCAGCCTGGCACCTGGCAACACAGCGAGACTCTGTCTAAAAAAAAAAAAAAAAAAGACAGAGTAGTATTAGCTTATGGATAGAAGGACATACAAAGATTACTGAAATGGAATAGAGAATCCAGAAATAAATTTGACATATATTGTTGATTTTTGACAAAGGTGTCAAGTTATTTCAACGGGGAAAGGCTAGTCTTTTCAGAGTATGGTTCTGCAACAGCTAGATATCCATGTGTAAAAAGTGAATCTTGATCTTTGCTTTACACCGTACACAAAAACTAACTGAAAATGGATCAAAGACATACATGCAAAAGCTAAAGCTATAAAACATTCAGAAGAAAACATAGCAGGAAATCTTTGTAATCTTAGGGTAGGCAAAGATTTCTTTTTTTTTTTTTTGAGACAGAGTTTCGCTCTTGTTACCCAGGCTGAAGTACAATGGCGCAATCTCAGCTCACCGCAACCTCCGCCTCCTGGGTTCAGGCAATTCTCCTGCCTCAGCCTCCTGAGTAAGCTGGGATTACAGGCACGCGCCACCATACCCAGCTGATTTTTTTGTATTTTAGTAGAGATGGGGTTTCACCATGTTGACCAGGATGGTCTCGATCTCTTGACCTTGTCATTCACCCGCCTTGGTCTCCCAAAGTGCTGGGATTACAGACTTGAGCCACTGCGCCCGGCCAAGTTTTCTTTTTAAACAGACATAAAAGTTCTCACTTTAATAGAAAAAGGTGATAAAGTAGACTTTAGTAAAATTAAAAATTTTTCTTTTAAAAAGACACTTCTGGGAAAAACAAAAATAAAAAGGCAAGCCCACAGACTGGAAAAAATTATTTATGATAATATATTTGATAATGGATTTGTATCTAGAATATATAAGAACAGTGTTAACTCAATAAGAAGACAAACCTATAGATTCACTGTAATCTCTATTAAAATTCAAATGTCATTTTTCACAGATATAGAAAAAAGTTTTAAAATTTATTTGGAACCACCAGCCAAGGCAATCTCAAGCAAAAAGAATAAAGCCAGTGGCATCACACTACCTGATTTTATGCTATATTACAAAGCTATAATAATTAAAACTGCATGGTGGTGGCATAAAAATAGACATACTGACCAATAGAACCAAATAGAGAGCCAAGGAATTAACCCAAATATTTTCCTTTTTTTTTTTTTTTTTTGAGATGGAGTTTTTTGCTCTTGTTGCCTGGGCTAGAGAGCAGTGGTTTGATCTCAGCTCACCACAACCTCCACCTCCTGGGTTCAAATGATTCTTATGCCTCAGCCTCCTGAGTAGTTGGGATAACAGGCATGTGCCACGATGCCTGACTAATTTTTTTTTTTTTTTAGTGGAGACGTGGTTTCTCCATGTTGGTCAGGCTGGTCTCAAACTCCTGACCTCAGGTGATCCGCCCGCCTTGGCCTCCCAAATTGCTGGGATTACAGGTGTGATCCACCATGCCCAGCCAAACCCAAACATTTTGATCCCATTGATTTTTGACAAAGGAGTCAAGACCACACAATAAGAAAAGGGAATTCACTTCAATAAAGGGTACTAGAAAAATTGGATATTCACATGCAGAAGAATGAATTGGTCTTACACCATATTCAAAAATCAACTCAAGGCCAGGTGTGGTGGCTCAAGCCTGTAATCCCAGCACTTTGGGAGGATGAGGCAGGTAGATCACCTGAGGTTAGGAGTTTTAGACTAGCCTGGCTGACATGGCAAAACCTCACCTCTATTAAAAAAACAAAAAAATTAGTCAGGCATAGTGCCATAGTCCCAGCTACTTGGGAGGCTGAGGCATAACATTCATTTGAACCTGGGAAGCAGGGGTTGCAGTGAGCCAAGATCATACCACTACACTCCAGTCTGGGAGACAGAGCAAGACTCTGTCTCAAAACAAAACAAAACAGAAAACAAAAAACAAAACCCAAGAAGCAATTTTTTTTTTTTTTTTTTTTTTTTTTTTGGAGACAGATTCTCTCACTTTGTCTCCTAGGATCTTGGCTCACTGTAGACTTGGCCCACTGAGCTCAAGTGATCCTCCTATCTCAACCTCCTGAGTAGCTGGGACTGCAGCCCAGCTAATTTTTGTATTTTTAGCAGAGATGGGGTTTTGCCATGTTGGCCAGGCTGGTCTTGAACTCCTGGCCTCAAGTGATCTGCTCGCCTTGGCCTCCCACAGTGTGAGATTACAGGTGTGAGCCAATGCAAAGGGCCAGCTGCTTGGCTTTTTGGCTGATCAAGTATACCGTGCTCAAGTGATCCTCCCATGTCAGCCTCCTGAGTAGTTGAGACTACAGGTGCATGCCACTAAGCCCAGCTAATTTTTTTCTTTTTCTTTTCTTTCTTTTAAAGATAAGGTCTCGCAGTGTTGCCCAGGTTGATCTCAAACTCCTGGGCTCAAGTGGCCTGCCTACCTCGGCCTCCCAAAGCATTGAGATTATAGGTGTGAGTCACTGCACCTGGCCAGCCAACTTTATTGATAAATGTTGCGTATGTTCTAACTGCTCCACTGACTGGTCCTGTCTCTCTCCCTTTCCTCAGGTCTCCCTATTCTCTGATACAACGGCATTGAAATTAGGCCAGTTAATAACCCTATAATGACCTCTAAATGGTCAAGTGAATGGAAGAGTTGCACATCTCTCATTTTAAGTCAAAAGTTGGAAATTAGCCAACACAGTGGCCCACCCTTGTAATCGCAGCTACTCAGGAGGCTGAGGCAGAGTATTATATGAGCCCAGGAGTTTGAGGCTACAGTGAGCTATGATCATACCACTGCACTCCGGCTTAGGCAACAGAGCAAAACCTTATCTCTTAAAAAACAAGATTAACTATTCTACTATAAGGACTTTTCCTGCCGTGCCTGGCAGGAAAAGTTCTTGAAGGAAATTAAAAGTGCTGCTCCAGGCCGGGCTCGGTGGCTCAAGCCTGTAATCCCAGCACTTTGGGAGACTGAGGCGGGTGGATCACGAGGTCAAGAGATCGAGACCATCCTGGTCAACATGGTGAAACCCTGTCTCTACTAAAAATACAAAAAAAATTAGCTGGGCATGGTGGCGCGTGCCTGTAATCCCAGCCACTCAGGAGGCTGAGGCAGGAGAATTGCCTGAACCCAGGAGGCGGAGGTTGCGGTGAGCCAAGATTGCGCCATTGCACTCCAGCCTGGGTAACAAGAGCGAAACTCCGTCTCAAAAAAAAAAAAAAAAAAAAAAGGTGCTGCTCCAGTGAACACATGAATGATAAGAAAGCAAAACAGCCTTAGTGATGATGTGGAGAAAGTTTGAGTGGTCTGCATAGATCAAACCAGCCACAACATTTCCTTAAACCAAAGCCTAATCTAGACCAAGGCCCTAACTCTCTTCCACTGTATGAAAGCCGAAAGACGTGAGGAAGCTGCAGAAGAAGTTTGGGCTGGGTGCAGTTGCTCATGCCTGTAATCCCAGCACTTTGTGAGGCCGAGGCAGGTGGATTGCTTGAGGTCAGTTCAAGACCAGCCTGGCCAACATGGCGAAACCCCATTTCTACTAAAAACACAAAAATTAGCCAGGCATGCTGGTGGGTGCCTGTAATCCCAGCTACTCGGGAGGCTGAGGCAGGAGAATTGTTTGAACGTGAGAGGCAGAGGTTGCAGTGAGCTGAGATCATACCACTGCACTCCAGCCTCGGGAACAAAGTGAGACTCTGAGACTCTGTATCAAAAAATTATTATAATAATTATAAAAAATTGCCTGGGCATGGTGGTATACACCTGTAGTCCCAACTACTTGGGAGGCTGATATGGGAGGATCACTTGAGCCTGGGAGGTTGAGACTGCAGTGAGCTATGATCATGCCACTGCACTCCAGCCTGGACAACAGACTGAGACCCTGTCTCAAAATAATAATAATAATAATAATAATAACAAAATAAAACAAAAAAGCAAGGAAATAAGTTGCCTCCATAACATAAAAGTATAAGGTGAAACAGCAAAGCCTGATGGAGAAGCTGTAGCAAGTTACCCAGAAGTTCTAGCTAACATAACTGATGAAGGCAGCTACACCAAACAACAGATTTTCAATGTAGACAAAACAGCCTTTTATCAGAAGATGCCATCTAGGACTTTCATAACTAGAAAGGAGAAATCAATGTCTGGCTTCAAAACCAAAGGACAGGCTGACTCTCTTTTATTAGGGGTTAATGTAGTTGGTGACTGCCAGCTTATTTTTCTTTCTTCTTTTTTTTTTTTTTTGAGAAAGGATCTTGCTCTGTCACCGAGGCTGCTGTGCAGTGGCGCAATCTCAGCTCACTGCAATCTCCGCCTCCTGGATTCAAGCAATCCAACTTTCAACCTCCCAAGTAGCTGGGACTACAGGTAAACACCACCACACCTGGCTAATTTTTGTATTTTTTGTAAAGACAGGGTTTTGCCATATTGACCAGGCTGCTCTCGAACTCCTGAGCTCAAGTGATCCACCCAACTTGGCCTCCCAAAGTGCTGGGATTATAAACATGAGCCACCGTGCCTGGACTGAAGCCAATGCCTCTTTACCATTCAGAAAATCCTAGGGCCCTTAAGAATTTGTGCTCAATCTGCCTGGCACAGTGACTCATGCCTGTAATTCTAGCACTTTAGGAGGATGAGGCAGGTGGATCACCTGCGGTCAGGAGTTCGAGACCAGCCTGGCCTACAAAGTGAAGCCACGTCTCTACCAAAACTACAAAAATTAGCCAGGCATTGTGAAGCGCTCCTGTAGTCCCAGCTACTCAGGAGGCTGAGGTGGGAAAATCACTTGAACCAGGAGGCTGAGGTTGCAGTGAGCCAAGATCATGCCACCACACTCCAGCCTGGGCGACAGGGCAAGACTCCATCTCAAAAAAAAAAAAAAAAAAAAAAAAAGAATTATGCTCAATCTACTCTGCCTGTGCTGTATAAATGGAACAACAAAGCCTGGATGACAGCACATCTGTTTATAGCATAGTTTACCGAATTCTAAGCTCTCTATTTAGACCTACTGCACAGAAAAAAAGATTCCCTTCAAAATATTACTGCTCACTGACAATGTACCTACTCAACCAATGGCTCTGATGGAGATGTACAAACAAGGTTAATGTTGTTTTAATGTCTGCCAACACAGCATCCATTCTGCAGCCCATAGATCAAGGAGTAATTTTGACTTTCAAGTCATACTATTAAATAAATACATTTCCTAAGGCTATAGCTGCCACAGATAATAATTCCACTGATGGATCTTGGCAAAGTAACTTTCATTTGCACTGCAAAACTAAAAAAAATCTGTGGCTTGCTTTATTGTGATATTTGCTTTATTGTGGTGGTCTGGAACTGAACCCACAATATCTCTGAGCTGTGACTGTATATGAATGACTAATGAGTGCATGAAAAGATCTTCATCATTAGTTGGCCCGGCATAGTGACTCATGCCTGTAATCCCAGCACCCTGTGAGGCTGGGGCAGGCGGATCAACTGAGGTCAGGTGTTCAAGACCAGCCTGCCCAACATGGTGAAATCCTGTCTCCACCAAAAAACACAAATATCAGCTGGATTTGGCAATGTGTGCCTGTAGTCCCAGCTGAACTACTCAGGAGGCTGAGGTGGGAGTATCACTTGAACCCAAGAAGCGGAGGTTGCAGTGAGCCAAGATTGCACCACTGCACTCTAGCCTGGGCAAAAGAGTGAGACAGTGAGACCCTTTCTCCTAAGGAAAAAAAAGGGGGGGGGTCTTTTAGCCGTTAAGGAAACACAAATTAAAGCCACAATGAGAAACCACTTTACACCTGTAAGAATCCTAAAGTAGAAAATATTGACAATATCAAGTGCTAGTGAAAACATTTATGCGATTTCTCTCTCTTTCTTTCTTTCCTCTCCCCTCCCCTCCCATCCTCTTTCTCTCTCTCTTTCTCTCTCTTGTTCTTTCTTTCTTGATAGGGTCTCATTCTGTTAACCAGGCTAGAGCGTAGCATGGCACAATCAGCTGACTACAGCCTTGAACTTCCAGGTTCAAGTGATTCTCTCGCCTCTGCCTCCTGAACAGTTAGGATTACAGGCCTGCACTACCATGCCTAGCTAATTTTTTTTTATTCTTTGGGTAGAGACAGGGTCTCATTGTGTTGCCCAGGCTTGGCAACTTCTTATAAAGTTAAACATATATCTACCCTATAATTCAGAAATTCCACTTCTAGGTATCCAGCTATGAGAAATGTAAACACATGTCCCAAAACAAAGCATATTTGCAAAAATGTTTATAGCAACTTTATCCATAATAGCCCCAAACTAGAAACAACCCAAATGCCCATTAACAGTAGGGTGCACAAACTGTAGTATTTCTATATAACACAGTATTACTCAGCAATAAAGAGGAAGGAACTACTTGTACATGCAACAATTTCTGTGTATCTCAAGGGTGTTGTGATGAGCAAAAGAAGTTAGACCCAAAGGAGGACGTGCAATTTGATTTCAATAGTATACAAGTCAAGAAAAGGCAGAACTAGTCTATATGGACAGAGAGCAGAGCAGTGGTATGTTAAGGCGAGGCTCAAGGATAAAAGAGCTGGTTGCAATCGGGCATAGTGGGCAGTGAGTGATGCATGATGGAGAAGTGCTGTATTTTGCCTGTGGTGGTGGTTTCCTGGATATACACATTTGTCAAAACTCACGAAGCTGTACACTTAAATATATTCTATTGTTTGTAAAATATACCTCAATAAAATTGATTTTTTTTTTCCAAGATAGAGTGTTGCTGTGTCACCCAGGCTGGAGTGCAGTGGCACAATCACAGCTCACTTCAGTCTTAACCTCCTGGGCTCAAGCAATTTTCACGCATCAGCCGCCCGAGTAGCTGGGACTATGAGCACATACCACCATGCCCAGCTACTTTTGTTTTTAGGGATGGGATCACACTTTGTTGCCCAGGCTTGTAAGTTTATTGTATTTATTTTTTTGAGACAGAGTCTCACTCTGTGCCCAGGCTGGAGTGCAGTGGCATAATCTTGGCTCACTGCAACCTCCACCTCCCGGGTTCAAGTGATTCTCCTGCCTCAGTCCCTCAAGTAGCTGGGATTATAGGTGTGAGCCACCATGCCTAGCTAATTTTTGTATTTTTAGTAGAGACGGGGTTTCTCCATGTTGGCTAGGCTGGTCTTGAACTCCTGACCTCAGATGATCCACCCGACTCAGCCTCTCAAAGTGTTCGGATTACAGGCATGCGGCACCGCACCCAGCTGGTGAGTTGATTTTAAAAGAAAAAAAAAACAACTCAAAAAAGTACCAGTGTTTGAAATAGCAATAAAAAATGTCCAACAGAATGGATAATAAATCACCACATATTCAGTAACTAGAGAATGATATAGTAGCAACAATGAATACGCTAGATAGAGTGAACACATCAGTATAGACAAAGCTCGAAAACAGAAGGCTGAGTGAAAAAGCAGGTTCCCGGAGAAAACATGCAGCATGATGCTATTTATTTAAAATTTAATTACATGCAAAGCAATTCCACACACTGCTCAAAGAGCCGTACACATGCAAGCATAAATAAGAATATGAGAATGATAAATACCAAGTTAAGGAGTACAGCACTCTTGGTGAGGAGGCAGGGGTACACAGGGGACTTCAAACTGGATTGATCAATTTTAACATTTTATTTATTTTTTATTTTTTAAGCTGTTCCTTTCAGAGCAGGGCTAACTCCCAAGCAGTGAACCCAGAGTCAGCCAATTTTTTTATTTTGTGAACTATGTGGGTGGTCCCTGTATTATTCTTCATGTTGTTTTGTGTGTCTGAAAGATCGCTTAGTGAAACAGACAGCAAACCAATGAAGACCTAAAAGGAAAGGGAGGCCACAAACAGTGAGGAAGAGCCTAGCTGGTATGTGGGCCACTGGTTTGTCCCTGGATTTCCTGTCCAACCATGTAGGTCGCTTCTCTCTGATCAAGACACAAGAGCGTCATTCTGGACGAAAAGAGAAAGCATCCTTCCTGACCAGGCACTCAGAGGGACTTGATGCGTGTCTCATCCTTTCTTTGCTTCTGCAGCTGCAGTGAACTGCAAGCTGGCACCTGATCCTGGTGGAGGGGATGCTCAGTGGCCGTGTCCATGCTCTCAGGCCAGCACAGGATCGGAAGAGGAGGGGCTGCTCTCGCTCCACCAGGGCCAGAGGCCAGGGACCCGCCGCGGACCACACACACAGCCAGGGTACTAGTTCTGCCTGGGCCACTGGTTGCCATGTAACACTAGCAGAACAGGCTATTCCAGCCAGGGGTTATCCCCAGGACTGTGGTCACTGGGCTGTGCAGCAGATCATAGTGAGGGGACATTTCTTTCCCAACCCTCCCTGCCAAGGTGTTGAGGGCACTGTTTTGTGTACCCTGCAGAAGGGACTTCCTATTAAGGCTGGCCTAGTACCAGACTTTAAGATCCTCCATCTGGAGTAATCTTAGCTACTGCCCTCTATGCAGAGAGGGAAAGTGACTATGGCCAGCCTAAGGTCACACAGAAGGTGACTGGAACTTCTGACTTGTAGATCCCTGAGCAAGTTAGTTAACCTTAAGCTCTCTGGGCCTCAGTTTTCCTACCCATCAAGTGGGTGCATAATTGTGTGCATGGGGATGAGGGGATGAGGGTGTTTGATAGATATTTCTGTGTGGTGAAATTATGGGTGATTTTTATTTTTCCTTTTGGCTAATCTGTATTTTCTAATTTGCTGTTTTATAATGAATATGCATTTTGTTATTTTTCTTTTTCTTTCTTTTTTAGAGACTGGGTGTCATCTCACTCTGTCACCCAAGCTGGAGTGCAATGGCACCATCGTAGCTCACTGCTGCCTCAGACTCCTGGGCTCAGGTGATCCTCCTGTCTCAGCTTCCCAAGTAGCTAGGACTACAGGTTCATGCCATCATGCCCAGTTAATTTTTAAAAAAATTTTTATGGAGATGAGGTCTTGCTATGTTGACCAGGCTGATTTTAAACTCCTGGGCTCAAGCAATCTTCCTGCCTCAGCCTCCCAAAGTGCTGGTTACAGGCATGAACTGCTGTACCTGGCCTATTTTTAATTTTTCTTAATGGAGAGAGTAATACTACACACAGTTGGTATAAAGAGTCAAAGAGATCATGAAAAGTGCAGAGCACAGTTTCTGGTTCACAGTGTGTTCTCCATAAATACTTCTCCCTGCCCATGCTTCCTTCCTATACTTTTTTTCCCTTCTGGAATTGGGGACTCTAGCCCCAGGCCTCATTTGGGAAGGGAGGAGGAGTCGGTACAGGACTCTGATCAGTTACTGGCTACATAATTTTGGGTAAATTATTTAACTTCTCTCTCAGTTACCTCGTCTGCAAAATGGGAAGACTGACACCTGCCTCAAAGGAAGTTTTCAAGGACTATATGACATACAGGATGGGTACGACCTGGCAATAGCAAGAAATTTGTAATAAATTTCTGCAGAAGAACAGAATGAAGGAACACAATGCACATAATGAAGGAAAAAGTATTAAAGTAGGAGCTAGACCAGAGAAACAAGAGGATGTTCACATAGAGTCCACAGAGCTCAAGGAGCCTCTTTAGATAGAGTGCAAAGGATTTACGAACTTAGATGAGAAAAATCACATCCTTGTTATGCGTTACCTCTAACTGAAATTCAGTATTTTCTTTCATCATGCATATTGGCAAGAAAACCCACAATTGTATTAGTGGTACTTATGACTTTGTCACCAATAAAAATTACAGATATGTTCATATTGTATTACAATAGAAACATGTTGAAATACTACTTTCATTCACCACCTCAATATTATAGTAATTAATAGACTCATCTCTAGATTTTTCTTGACACTTTTTAAAAAGTTGGACAAAATCATGATTCGATATAATTGGTATCCTTTGTAACCCTAAATAATTTATTTTTTTAAGTTAAAAACATTATTCACGGCCTGGCACGGTGGCTCACACCTGTAATCCCAGCACTTTGGGAGGCTGAGGTGGGTGGATCACTTGAGGTCAGGAGTTTGAGACCAGCCTAGGCAACATGGTGAAACCCTGTATCTACTAAAAATACAAAAATTATCCAGGCATGGTGACATGTGCCTGTAATCCCAGCTACTTGGGAGGCTGAGACAGGAGAATCACTTGAATCCAGGAGGCGGAAGCTGCAGTGAGCCAAGATTTTGCCACTGCACTCCAGCCTGGGTGACAAAGTGAGATTCCATCTCAAAAACAAAAAACGACACATTATTCTGAATAGGGGTTCATAGACTTCATTAGACTGTTAAGGGGGACATGTAAGACAGACATGGGTACCAGCCCTGCCTGGGCCATTGATTGCTGTGTGGCAGTGGACAATGGCAGGCCCAGATCTGATCCCTCTCAGGGGCCCTAGGGCCAGGTCAGGGGAGCAGCACAATTAGTATCTAAGGAGCTGACCTGGGTGAGGACAAGGAGCCTAAAGCTCAGAGGGAAACAGCAGGGAAGGGGCGGAGCTGAACTGGAGACCAGATCCCCTGATACTCAACGGCCCATTCCCTACACGTCCAAAGCAAAGGGTGAAGGAATCCGGGGTGCTCAAGGCATCACAGTAACCATTTCCTACTCTACCCACTGCTGTGAAAAAGGTAAAGCTGAGGCATGGAAAGTGCTGTATGAAGCCCTTAGAGATGGCCTAAGGCGACAGGGTACACGAGGGAAGCCAAGGCGCCGAGAGCCCCTTCGGACTGTGGTTCCTGGATGCTAGTGAGAACACTGCCCTTGTTCTCTGGAAATAATTTCTCAAAATGGACAGGTCTCCTGGCTTTGCTGGTCAGTGTGGTTACCATCTGGGCCAATCCACACCCACATTGGGCCCCTTGTTCCAGGTCAGTGGCAGGCAGTATGAATAGGAGAGTGTGGACATTGTCCGCGCACGAGCTAGCTCTCAGCGAAAGGCAGAGACTAGCAGGGACTCCAGAAGATAAGGACATCTAAAAGCCCGCTGGAAAAGAGGCATCATGAAAGCCGCAGAAAAGAGCAAGGGCTTCCTACTAGGCCGACCCTGGCTAAAATCTCATGGGCTTGGCGACCCTGGGAAATGGCTTTTCTCTGGCCCTCAGCTCTCACCTATAAAACGGATGCCAACATCCCTGGGCCCCTGGGTTGCAGCGGAGGTTGGGTGAAGCTGTGCTCCCCCTCCCCACTGACCCCGCCGTGCGGTCGCAGGCTGGCGCCTTGTCTGTCTGCCCTAGCCCCGAATGCCCCGAGACTCCCGGCAGGGGCTACGTGCAGGTGAGGCGCCCGCGCCCGGGCCTCGAATTCCCGCCCCGCCACCCCGGCCGCGTCGTGCTGTCGCTGCGCACCCAGCGCCCTCGTGCCGGCAGTGGGGTGGGGGCAGGAAGCGCAGGCAGAGCCCGACCAGCACGAGGCTCCCGGGCCGGCTCCCCGCGTCCGCTCCGGCTCCCGCTGCGTTCCCGCCGCCGCCGCCTCCCGCCCCGCCCGCGCCTCCCCGCCGCGCTGGCAGCGCACCTGGCCTCCGCTCGGTCTTCGGGGCCGCGGGTCTCCGCCGCTGCGCCTCGGCGCCCCGCGCTGCGTCTCCTTCTCTGCTTCTCTCGGCCCCTCTGTCTGTCTGTCTCAGCCGTCCTCAGGCTCAGCTCCGTCTCGCCCGCTCCCTTGCTTCCCCGCCGGGCTCTCGCCGGCCGTCTGGTGGCCCGAAGGGGCGGCGGGGCGCGATGAGCGGCGCCTGCACGAGCTACGTGAGCGCAGAGCGGGAGGTGGTGCGCGGCTTCAGCTGCCCGCGGCCAGGGGGCGAGGCGGCCGCCGTCTTCTGCTGCGGCTTCCGCGACCACAAGTACTGCTGCGACGACCCGCACAGCTTCTTCCCCTACGAGCACAGCTACATGTGGTGGCTCAGGTACCGACCCTGGCCCTCACCCTACCTTGAACCCCACTCCAGCCTCAGTCCCCTTCACCCCAGCCTCAGCCCTCATCCGAGTGCCCACCTGAAAATCAGCAGCGATCTCCATCCAGCCCTTACCGTCCTCACACCCACATCGTCAACCCTACCGCCCTCTGAAACCCCATCTCAGCCCGATTTCCTCATCCTGGCCCCAACCATTATTTAGATCCATGTTCGGACCTCCCCCTCCTCTAACCCGAAACAACCCTCACTCTATCCCCACTCTAAACTTCATTCCATCACCACCCTCATCCCGACCCCAAATCACATATCAAGCCTCCTCCTAACAGCAACTGCCATCTTCAAACGTTTACTGGCAGCCCTAACTTCATCCCAATCATCATTCCACCAAGGTCCCCTTCCTAATATCAACACCAGCCTCATCCCTGACTTTCCATACTCCCCAGTACTGACCCCAGACTTTATTCTATCACCAGCCCCAAGCTCCTCTCTGTCCTGCCTGTAATCCCACCTCAGCTCTTCTCCCACATCCTGACTCCAAATATTATTAATATCTAGATCTACATCCAAACCTCAGCCTCCAGCCTCAACTCAACCCTTGCCTGGTGCTACACCCCAACCCCAGCCTCAGCCAGGAGGCAGCCCTTGGTTCCCTTTTGTATTTAGTCATTCTTTCGGGCACTCTTTCGTGAGCACTTAGTGTGTGTGAAGCCCTGTAGTGAGTGCTGGGGATGTACCCCATTTTCAGCTAAGGCAGAAGACTTGGAAGTAGTCAGAGCTGCCTCCAAGTTCATCATGAGACAGTGGCAGAGTGCAGAAGCTAGCTCAGGTCATATTCGTAGAAATGTTGAAGCTCCACCCATAGGATCTCAGATTCCCGGTTTGTTCAGGGAAGGGGCTGCATTCCTGGAACCTAAGTGTTGGGTTGAGAGGGTAATAGGTCTCAATGCCTCTGAGCCTCTAAAGGCCTCACCTGGAGAATGGAACTTCATCCTCAGCCTGCTTTGGAAAACAGGCATCAGCAAAAATGGAATGGGCCATCTCAGCAGTGATTTTTCCATCCCTGGAGGTATATGAACAGAGACTGTTGCCCTCTGGGTGGGAAAGGACAGCATCCTATGCCACCAAAACTTCTCAAGTCTCTGTCTTTGCATCTATCAAATGGGCAGGATGATCAATCATTGCCCTGATTTCTGACTAAGGCAGTGGTAAGGATCAAATGATATAACAGAGATGACATCAACTTGACATAGGCCAATGACAATTAGAAATATTATAGCTTTTTGTAGGTGATTAAATCTACAATTCTAAATGATTTTCAGATGACCAGGTTATTAGATCCTACACACTTCTGCTATCTATAACACAGGGAATAATATTAATGCATTTTCTGTTCATCCATATATTCATTCATCATTCATTCATTCATTCTAGGCTTTACTTTGTGCCAGATACTTTACAAGGCATTGGAGGCACAAAAATCAATTATTCTCTGCCCCTGAGGAACTCACAGTTTATTTAGAGATACTACTGTAATCTCTTGACAAGTTCATTTTGCTTGCTGCCCAGAAAAACAATGCATAAGAACAGGTTTTGCAGCAAAGAGTTTAATAATCACAGGGCTGGCCGGGCACGGTGGCTCATGCTTGTAATCCCAGCACTTTGGGAGGCCAAGGTGGTGGATCACGAGGTTAGGAGTTCAAGAACAGTGTGGCCAACACAGTGGAACCCCATCTCTACTAAAAACACGAAAATTAGCTGGGCATGGTGGCCGGTGCCTGTAATCCCAGCTACTTGGGAGGCTGAGGCAGGAGAATCACTTGAACCCGGGAGGTGGAGGTTGCAGTGAGCCGAGATCGCACTACTGCACTCTAGCCTGGGCAACAAAGCCAGACTCTGTCTCAAAATAATAATAGTAATAATCACAGGGCCAACCAGGTGGCAAAATAGAACATAATTCTCAAGTTTACATCCTCAATCCCTACCCACCCCACACCAGAGAATTTGGAGACTATGGTTTTTCAAGGATTGGTGGCAGACAGGGAGCTAGGGAATGGGGAATGCCAATTGGTTGGGTTGGGGATAAAATCGTAGGGGATCAAAGCTATCAGTTGCACTGAGTCAGTTGCTGGGTGGTGGGGAGTTGGTTACAAGACCAGTTGGCATCAGCTGGTCCATCAAAATGCAAGGTCTGAAAGATACCTCAAACACTAGTTTTAGGTTTTACAATAGTGAGATTATCTATAGGAGGAGTTGAGGAAATTACAAATCTCGTGACCTCCAGCTGCATGACTTCTGAACCATAATTCTAACCTTGTGGTTAATTTGTTAGTTTAATAAAGGCAGTTGCAGTCCCTGAGCAAGGAAGGTGTTAGTTTTAGGAAGGGGCTGTTATCATCTTTGTTTTAAAGTTAAACTATAAATTCCTCCTATAGTTAACTTGACCTGTGCCCAGGAATGAGCAAAGACAGCTCATAAAGTTAGAAGCAAGATGGAGTCAGCTATGGCAGATTTCTCTCACTGTCATAACTTTTCTGTATCAGATTTCTCTCACTGTGGTAATTTTCACTAGGGCAGTTTCACAACATACACCTAAAGTGAAACTGTGAAGTTTTGTTGAAGGCCCACTCTGTAGTTAGCACTGAGCTAGGTGCTGAAATAAGATGGTACTGACTTCCCTTGTAAGTACAGAGACAGTGTGGAGCTTTGGGGCTGATCAGAATCTGTTACTTATTATCTATGTGGATTGGAAAAGTTATTAAACTGCCTGGTATTTTCTCTCAACTTTAAAATGGTCATAGAGATATTTGTGTGATGGAATTGTTGTAAGAACTAAGTGAAATAATACATGTTAAAGTGACCAGGGCATATAGTAGGTGCTCAACAAGAGAGCTCCCTTTCCTTGGTTCATAGATGTGGGAAGTGAAACTCAGTGTGGAAGTGAATTGTCTAGATTTCCTAGCAATATCATAGCAGACTGAGATTTAAAGAACATTACCTAAGACTATCTAAGGGTTAGATGCTTTCACACTTTCACAACCCTGGCACTTCTCCTTATTTTACAGATGAAAAATCTTGAGAGAGGTTAAGTTACTATCTAGGAGTGTCCCAGTGAGAGGAAGTGGCAGAGCTGGGTTGAAAACTCAGGTCTTTCTCATCTCAAACCCTGGCTTGTCCTGTCTACTACTGATCCACTCAGATCATTTGAAAACTATTCACTGACCCTCTAGTGTCTTCTGGGCACTGTGCTGGCCCCTGGGGACACAGATATGAGTAATCCTCTCAGCACCCAGCCAGGACCCCTTCCCTCCTCCAATAGCCCCTTCCCTACACAGCTCTTGTGTCTTGTGGTCCCTTCTGTTGCCCTGGAAACTCTCTGACGTGGTGTGCTTCAGTGGCTCAGACAATGCTTTCATCCGGGGTTGGGTGGGGTGATCTCTGAGGCTGCATCCTCTGTCAGTGTGTTCCCATTCTGTGACCTCAAGGGTGGCTAAAATGCCCTAGGGTGACTCTTCCTGGACTCGGACATAATGTGATTCATAAATACCACAGACAATTGCAAAGTGCAGGAGAGGAACTGAAAGTCCTCAGGATGTCTAGGGCATCAGCGTGCTCTGAACCTTGAAATATCTCTTCCAGCATGCTCCTAATGGAGCCCGGATATTGCGGGGTGAAGACCTTGTTTTGCTGTAAATTTCATTTGGCCCTTTTCATGAAAACCGATCCTTAAAAAACATAAAAATCTCCAGGTAAGCACTGTTTCCTGGGAGAGACAGTGCTCAAGGAGAATTGCCATCTTTGAAATTGTGCCTCAGGAAGTGAAGACACCCTGTGGAGAAGCAGTTGGTGCTGTCACACCGTCTGGTTCACTTGACAAACACCCTCCTCCATCACTAGTTCTGTTTTTCACCAGGGTGTGAGCCAGAAGACAGCAGCCTTGCTGCTGGAAGGCAGAGTTTGTGGTCAGGCCATGTCTACAGCACCTCATTTCATCCTTCCCACCACCTGGTGAGATAGAAACCTTTATAAATGAAGAAAATGAAGGTCAGAGTGGTAAAGTGGTTTTTCAGCTTAAATGTGGCAGAACCAGGATCTGAACTTAGAAATTCCAGGCCGTGAGCGGTGGCTCACACCTGTAATCCCAGCACTTTGGGAGTCCGAGGCAGGCAGATCACCTGAGATTGGGAGTTCGAATCAGCCTGGGCAGCATGACGAAACTAAAAATACAAAAATTAGCCAGGCGTGATGGCAGGTGCCTATAATCCCAGCTACTTGGGAAGCTGAGACAGGAGAATTGCAGTGAGTTTGCAGTGAGCCAAGATCATGCCATTGCACTCCAGCCTGTGCAACAAAGCGAGACTGCATCCCCAAAAAAAAACAAAAACAAAAACAAAAATAACTACCTGACTCCAAAGCCCTTAGTTGTTAGTTAGTCTGTGTCTCTGATTCTTTCTTAGGAGTCACAGTAGGTTTTTATCTTTCAGTCAGAACGGTGAAATCCTCGAAGGCTCGGAACTCTCTAATCCAATTTCCTACTCAAGGTAGGAATCTCTAACTTCATTGAAAGATATAACTCATTCATGTGTCCTGTTTCTCCTGTGACAGGGACTCATCCCCGCTTGAGGCAGTACATTCACACGGGACAACTCTGATGATTTGAAGTTCATCTCATGCCGAGCACAGATTTTCCTTCTCTGGAGCCTACCCTGTTGTTCCCAACTCTGTCCTTGGGGTTTGGTTCCTCTGCCCTCAGGACAGATCAGCAGAGACAGTGCCTCCCCCTTGACTGACCTCTGATCTGGGACATATCACCCCAGAGTCGAGGAAGAGAATGGACCCGAAAGCTGGAGAAAAAATGGTAGACAGGGACAAACAAAACTCTCCCCCTCACTCCTCAAAGGGCCTCTCTTAGAGGCCCCTTTCCATCCAGGTACCCAGAGTTGTTCCCCACACGGGTCCCAAGTGAAGCACAAGTCTCCCAGATAACAGCCCTATGAACAGTAAGCGTATCTCAAACGAGAAAACAATGTTTAATTGAAGTAACTAAAGAACTAGAAAGCCCTACATACTCAATGTAGAAAATGTGAAAAGAGAGACAAGAGAAACAAAAGAAAGAAATCATGAGTCATCCAGTGTCTAAGCTTGGATTCATCAGAAGACTCTGAGATGAGGATTTGATGGCAAGTAGCTTCTGTGGCAAGTGATCCCAGAAATCACCGGTAGAGGATGAGGAAGTGAGACAGGGAGTGGAGAAGCCAACAATGGGTGTATTACCAAGCAAATCACTCCAGCGGTAACTGGAGCTTAAACTCTGCCAGCCAGTGTAGAATGTACACCTCAGAGTTATTTCACCCGATGGCCAGGAAGCTGGATATTTAGCTAACAATTTCTGTCAGTCATTGGTGGGGTGGTGGGGTAAGGAAGGCATTGATTATCCTGCACCATTGACTTGCCAGTGTGTCCACAGAGCCTGTTCTGGACCCAAGAAGCCCTTAAGACAAAGAGATAACAGCTGTTGGCAATAGAAACTTTGGCCAGCAATGCCAAGGCAGGCAGATTGCTTGAGCCTAGGAGCTGGAGACAACCTTAGGTAACATGATGAAATCCAGTCTCCACAAAGAAATATCAAAATTAGCTTGGTGTGGTAGCACATGCCTGTAGTCCCAGCTACTTGACAGGCTGAGGCAGGAGGATCACTTTAGCCCTGAAGGTTGAGGTTGCAGTGAGCCATGATGGTGCCACTGTACTCCAGCCTGGGTGACAGAGTGAGATCCTGACTCAGAAAAAAAGAAGAAAGAAAGAAGGAAACGTTGGCCAGAATATCAGAATATTCCGCAATGATAAGATCCAACGGGCCCTGGACAGCACATCCACATCCTGAACTACCAGGGACAGTCTGTTAGTTGGTATATTTCCATCAACCTTGCATGTGTATAGTTATGTATATATTTAGTTAAATTGGGGTTATGCCATGTACTTAGTGTAAGGTCTTTTAGGCCTACTGACCGCACTGTGGATAGCATGGTAACCTCTGTGACCTGCACGGACACTCCAGATGAGTTCCTGGAACTGGAAAGTCTGAAGTAACTAGAAAACCACAAAAGGAGAAGAAATGATCAACCCCTAATTAACTTGAGACATTCTTCTATTGTTCCTTATTCCTGCCTCAACTGACAAGGCAGTTGGACTTTGTAACTGATCTTGGTAAACCTCTGACTGCAGACTACGACTCACTCCCAGCTTGCAAAAACCATCCTAAACAGTAACTTCTGCAACTTTCCATTGCCTACCCCAAACCTATAAAACCAACTCCCAGCCAGGCGCGGTGGCTCAAGCCTGTAATCCCAGCACTTTGGGAGGCCGAGGCGGGTGGATCACGAGGTCAAGAGATCAAGACCATCCTGGTCAACATGGTGAAACCCCGTCTCTACTAAAAATACAAAAAATTAGCTGGGCATGGTGGCTTGTGCCTGTAATCCCAGCTACTCAGGAGGCCGAGGCAGGAGAATTGCCTGAACCCAGGAGGCGGAGGTTGCGGTGAGCTGAGATCGCGCCATTGCACTCCAGCCTGGGCAACAAGAGCGAAACTCCGTCTCAAAAAAAAAAAAAAAAAAAAACCAACTCCCATCCCACTGCCCTCAACTGACTTTGTTTTCAGACTCAGCCTGCCGGCACCTGGGTGAATAACCATATTCCTCACACGAAGCCTGTTTGGGGTGGGGGATGGGAGTCTCTTCATTCAGAGCGTGCATTTTAACAATTAGTACTGTGTCCTGCTCTCTTCAATTAATATTACCAATAAAGTCATAAAAATGTATCCATTTTCTTAGATATTAAGATCTAAGAGCCGGGCGCGGTGGCTCAAGCCTGTAATCCCAGCACTTTGGGAGGCTGAGGCGGGTGGATCACAAGGTCAAGAGATCGAGACCATCCTGGTCAACATGGTGAAACCCCGTCTCTACTAAAAATACAAAAAATGAGCTGGGCATGGTGGCGCGTGCCTGTAGTCCCAGCTACTCCGGAGGCTGAGGCAGGAGAATTGCCTGAACCCAGGAGGCGGAGGTTGCGGTGAGCCGAGATCGCGCCATTGCACTCCAGCCTGCAGCCTGGGTAACGAGAGCGAAACTCCGCCTCAAAAAAAAAAAAAAAAAAAAAAAAAAAAGATCTAAAAGATCCAAAAACCTTGTTATTTTGAGACAGAGTCTTGCTCTGTCACCTAGGCTGGAATACAGTGGCACCATCACAGCTTACTGCAGCCTCCACCTCCTGGGCTCCAGCGACCCTTTCGCCTCAGCCTCCTGAGTAACTGGGACTACAGGCATGTGGTCACCACAACAGGCTAATTTTTGTATTTTTTTTTTTTTTTATTTGTAGAGATGGGGTTTCACTATGTTGCTTGGTCTGGTCTTGAACTCCTGGGCTCAAGTGATTCACCCGCCTTGACCTCCAAAAGTGCTGGGATTGAGCCACAGCGCCCTGCCTGAAAACATTTATATCATTAACAAAATCTCTTTATATGCTATACTATTCCGTTGCAGAGATGTCTAATAATTTATTTAGCCATGAGAAGGCAGACTTTTCAAAGCTCTCAGGTGTTTTGGTTGAGTGGAAATTAGCCATTAACTAACAAGGAGCGAAATCCTGCAGAAGTGGCAAGGGCAGGAGTCTGGGGCCGAAGTCTGGGGCCAGAGTCAGAGACCAAATTTTAGAACAAATGATGCTCCTAGCGTCTCTATCTACCTGGGATTTAGGAGCTTCAACTCAGGAACCAGGGGCAGCGACCAAATATGTATTTCTTTTTTCTTTTTGAGACAGAGTCTTGCTCTGTCACCCAGGCTGGAGGGCAGTGACATGATCTCAGCTCATTGCAACCTCACGTCCTGGGTTCAAGCAATTCTGCCTCACTTGAAGAAGGAGAACTGAAGAAGGAAGGGTAGGCAAGGACAAAGCCTGATGCCACCTATGCCTTCTCATTGGGAGAATGTTCCATAATGGCTGACACATAGTAGGTACCGAATGATATTTACCAACATGCCAGGGCCTAGACAATGGGAGGATAAGGCTGATTAAACATGGTCTTGGCTCAGCATGGTGGCTCATGCCTATAATCCCAGCACTTTGGGAGGTTGCGGTGGGGGAATCTCTTGAGGTCTATAATTCTACCTACCTGGGAGGCTGAGGTAGGAGAATCACTTGAACCTGGGAGGTGAGGTTGCAGTGAACTGAGGTCAAACCACTGCCCTCCAGCCTGGGTGACAGAGCAAGACTCCGTCTCAAAAAAGAAAAAAGAAATACATATTTGGTCTCTGCCCCTGGTTCCTGAGTTGAAGCTCCTAAAACCCTTGTAGATAGAGATGCTAGGAGCATCATTTGCTCTAAAATTTGGTCTCTGAACCCTCAGTTCCTGACACAGAGCTCCTAAATTCCTTGTAATTTCCTGGGTGATAGGAGCATCTTTTGTTCTAATGAGATGACTCGTGGTGGGCTCCTAGGGAGCCTCAGGATGGGGACTGGTTGCCAGGGAAACAAACCATGTGATTAGAGGGCTAGAACTTATAGCCCCATCCCAACCTCCAGGGAGAGGAGAGGCCCCAGAGGTTGAGTTGATCACCAGTGGTAATCAATCATGCCTATGTAATGAAGCCTCCATAAAATCCCAAAGACAGTGTTCAGAGAAATTCTGGATTGCCAAACACGTGGAGGTCCCTGGAGGGTTGTGTGCTTCGAGAGCACATGGAAGCTCCATGCCCCTCCTGTATACCTTACCCTACCCTGTATCTCTTCCATCTGGCCATTCATCTATATCCTTTGTTATATCCTTTTTAATCAACAGTAAACATAAGTGTTTCTCGGAGTTCAGTGAGCTATCCTAGCAAATTAATCAAACCCAAGGAAGGGGTCATGGGCACACCGATTTGTAGCTGGTAGCTCAGAAGTACAGGTGACAACCTACTACTTGCAATTGGCATGGGAGGGCAGGAGGGAGTATTGAGGGACTGAGCCTGTAACCTGTGGGAACTGACACTATTTGCCTAGAGGTGGTGCCAGAATTGAATCAAATTATAGGACACCCAGCTGGCGTCTGCTGGAGAATTGCTTGATGTGTGGGGGGAAACCCCCATACATACATATGGTGTCAGAAGTGTTGCATATTGTGGGAGGAAAAAAGGAAGCTGTTTCTTCCTTCAGGCCAGGTGACCAAGGCCTGACTTGGGACAGAGGCAGTGAGGTTGGAGAGTGAGGGAGTAGAGAGGTATTTGAGACGTGGAGTTGACACTGACATGGTCAGCAGGACCATGAAGGTTGGGTCAGAAGTCACCTGAGGCTTGGCTGGGCACAGTTGGCTCATGACTGTCATCTTAACATTTTGGGAGGTCGAGGTGAGAGGATTGCTTGAGGTCAGAAGTTTGAGACCAGCCTGGACAACATAGCAAAACTTGGTCTCTATTTTCTTTAAAAAAAAGGCATGGGGTAAGGGGTGGCACCAGGCATGGTGGCTCATGCCTGTAATCCCAGCACTTTGGGAGGCCAAAGGGGTAGATTGCTTGAGCTCAAGAGTTCAAGATCAGCCTGGGCAACATAGGAAAACCCCATCTCTTCAAAACATACAGAATAATAATAAGCTGGGAATGGTGGCACATGCCTGTGGTCCCAGACATTCGGGTGGCTGAAGTGGGAGGATTGCTTGAGCCTCACTGAGGATTCAGTGAGCCAAGATGGCAACACTGTAATTCAATCTGGGTGACAGAGTGAGACCTTGTCTTAAAAAGAAAACAAAAAGAAAAGAAATTACCTAAGGCTGGAAGAAGAGCTGGCTTTTTACTAAGGCCTACTATATGTGTCTTGATTCTTAAGAAAAAGCAGTCTGGGGAGTTCCTAAGACCATCTCCAGCTCCCTGGAGTGTGAGCAGGTGAGGAAAGTAGGAAGGGAAGAAGATGGTGTTGCTGAGCGGGGTCAGGTAGTGGTGAGTCCTTGGCAGGTAGTTGGTGCACTTTCTTTCCCATGCTGAAGCATAGAAAGCTTGTTTAAGACAAGTAGGGACAAAACAAAAGGCAAAGCTGATTCCTACAACACAATACTAATTTTTCTTCCCTTTTTTTTTGTTTTTCTTTGAGACAGAGTCTCACTGTTACCCAGGCGGGAGTGCAGTGGCATGATCTCAGCTCACTGCAAACTCTGCCTCCCGGGTTCAAGTGATTCTCGTGTCTCAGCCTCCTGAGTAGGTGAGATTACAGATTACAGGAGACCACCACCATGTCTGGCTAAGTTTTGTATTTTTAGTAGAGACCATGCTGATCTTGAACTCCTGACCTCAAGTGATCTGCCCACCTCAGCCTCCCAAAGTGCTGGGATTACAGGCATGAACCACTGTGCCTGGCCTATATTTTTTTTTAAATATTTTTATTCTGTATGTTTTCTTCCCAGCAGACTCATTCTAGCCTAGCTACAAGACTTTTGTAACATCTGCCTCCCAAATCCCTTCCTGAAACTCAGCTTTCATGTGGTCTCTCCCCAGCATTGGCACTCTCGTGGGCCTGTCCGTAGCAGCAGTGGTCCTTCTGGCCTTCATTGTCACCGCCTGTGTGCTCTGCTACCTGTTCATCAGCTCAAAGCCCCACACAAAGTTAGACCCAGGCTTGAGCTTACAGACAGCAGGTAAGGAAGATGCCAGGTGATGTCCTTGTATTTGGTAGACTAGCATCTTTTCGGAGGGGGAAATGTAGAAATAATGTTTGGAACATTTGCCTCCTGAGTGTTCCTGGAATAAGCCGAAGCAGCAGCATGTTTCTCAGGAGATTCATGATCTAAACATTTCCATCCCAAATTCTTCATGTTCTCAGTGTTTATCAAAAGAATTTTATGTTAGACAACACTCCATTTGTCACATAAGGATCAATCCATGTTGTGCATTTTCTAAGATGATGGTTTAATTCTAGCCTTGGGGAATGCAAACTGATTTTAGTATTACCCCAAATAAAATAGAATGAATTTTTAAAATTCGCTGCTTCCAAACGGATAATGTATTAGAAACTGAATACAGGCGCTTTTATTTGTGTACGTGTTTTTTAAAAATAATCTGATGTTCTGGACTACCCATTTCTTCATTAGTATAAGCTATCAAGAGCCTATAAGGGGCCAAAAAAAAGTGTTGTTTTTTCACCAACTTTTTTTGCATACATTTTGACAACTTCCTGAAAGATATTTTGAAAGGTACGAGTCTCTATTGCCAAAAGATCTTTCAGTTTAGTTTGGTAGACAATGCACAAAATAGGTATTATTAAATCCATTTTACAGATGAGAAAAGCAAGACAGAGAGTTTTGATGACTTGCTCAAGGTGTCATAACTAATAATTGGTGGGGTGAAATACAGCTCACATCTGTCTGCCTCGAGTCACCACACTGGGTCTGTGCAAGTATATAACTAAGCACAAAATTGTTTGATAGGAAGTGTAGGGAGGATTTCAAAAAGGGAAGGATACCGGAGTTAGTGTTGAGTTAGTGAAGAAGTTGCTTAAGCAAAATAAAGGTGAAAGGCTGTCCCAGGATAGGGTAAGTAATGGGTACATGTGCATGAGCAGGACTGAGTGAGCCCTCTGTAGTGACAGGGTCATACTGGGGCACCACACGGAATAAGGCCAGGCAGGCTGGGGGAGAAATTCAAGCTAAGCAGAAGAAGTAAGGGTGACAGGAGGCATCGGGGAGGTAGAAGGAGCAAGGTGGGTAGTAGCTAAGTCTCAGAGAAAGAGAGGGATGAATGCCATCATTTATAAACACGAGTTTTCCAAGTTAATAATAAAAATGCAACGAGCAACAGCACAAGAACCCGTCTCAGATCCTGATGACTGTGAATAATCCTGCTTCACAGGAAAAGCAGGAGGGGTCACTTTTGAGAGTGGAAGGATTCAGCTGGCTCCCCTTGGAGAGAGAAAAACCTGAGAGGCAGTGGCAGGGGAATAGAAAAATGTCTGAACATAGACCAACCTGGTGAAGATCAGAGACAGCTGAAGCTTCAATGTTTTGTTTTGTTTGAGACAAGGTCTCACTCCAGTCACCCAAGTTGGAATGCGGTGGCACAGTCATGGCTCACTGCAGCCTTGCACTCACTCCAGTAGCCCAAGTTGGAATGCGGTGGCACAGTCATGGCTCACTGCAGCCTTGCACTCCTGGGCTCAGGTGATTTTCCCACCTCATCCTCCTGAATAGCAGGACTACAGGTGTGCAGCACCACACCTGGCTAACTTTTGTATTTTTAGTAGAGATGGGGTTTCGCCATCCTGCTCAGGCTGGTCTCGAACTCCTAGGCTCAAGCAATCCACCTCCCTTGGCCTCCCAAAGTGCTGGGATTACAGGTGTGAGCCACCACCCCGGCTGGTTCAACTTTATAGAGAATAATTATAAAGGTTAATGAAAGACATAAAAGAACCTGACTATATGGGAGATATGGAATATATGTGGATAGAAAGGCTCAATATCACAGAAATACCAATTCTTCCTAAATTATCCTATAAATAAAAATGTTCCACGGAATTTATCAAATTAATTCAAAGTTAATCTAGAGACATACAGGTGCAAGAATGAACAACACAATTTTGGAAAACAAAGAAAAGGAGGGACTTGCTCTATCAGCAAGCAGGACATTTTTTTAAATGTAGGATTTTCATTTAAAAATATAAGTTTTGCCGGGCGCAGTGGCTCAAGCCTGTAATCCCAGCACTTTGGGAGGCCGAGGCTGGTGGATCACGAGGTCGAGAGTTCGAGACCATCCTGGTCGACATGGTGAAACCCCGTCTCTACTAAAAATACAAAAAATTAGCTGGGCATGGTGGCGCGTGCCTGTAGTCCCAGCTGCTCAGGAGGCTGAGGCAGGAGAATTGCCTGAATCCAGGAGGCGGAGGTTGCGGTGAGCCGAGATCGCGCCATTGCACTCCAGCCTGGGTAACAAGAGCGAAACTCCGTCTCAAAAAAAAAAAAAAAAAAAAAAAAAAAAAAAAAAAAAATATATAAGTTTTGTGATATTGGCACAGAAACTGACAAATAGAATTGGGCAATGTAGTAGTTTTAAGCTGAGTACAAATTTGCTCCCCCGGACAATTGTCTGTAAACATTTTTGCTTGTCACAATCAGGGAAGGGATACTATTGATATCCATTGGTAGAAGCCAGGGATGCTATTTAACAGCCTACAGTAAAGAAGACAGCACCCCACAACAAAGAATTATCTGGCCCAAAATGTCAACAGTACCAGTTGAGAAACCCTAGAATAGAGAATAGAGTACTGAAGTTGAAAAACCTAAGACTAGAAAGAGTCCAGAAACAGACTAATTAAAATATAGGCATTTGTATAAAATGTCTAATTTTTTTAAAAGTAAAGAAAAAGATTGGTAAATTTCCCTACATCAAGTTCAAATAATATAAGACACTCTATGTGAAGTTAAAAAACAAGTGATGAGCTGCAAAGATATATTACATTAAATATTTACACACACACACACACACACACACACACACACACACACACAAAATCAGTCCTCATTATTCTTCAATTATGTATTTGCAAATTTACTTGTTTGCTAAAATGTGCTTGTAACGTCAACATGAATACTCAAGGCAATTCTGAGGTCACTTGTAGATGTGGGCACACACAGAGTAGCAAAAAATTTGATTTGCACATGTATCCTAGGTGATATTGAACAAGGCATGCTCTGCTTTCTCTTTGCAGCTCTCATAGTATAAGCAAGTATCTTTTTCTCAGTCTATTTAGTGCCACGATTTTTGCATTTTTGTGATTTTTTATTGGTGATTTCACTGTTTTGTTTATTTTTATTTTTTGAGATGGAGTCTTGCTCTGTCACTGAGGCTGGAGTGCAGTGGTATGATGATCTCAGCTCACTGAGATCACACTTCCATCTCCCAGGTTCAAGTGATTCTCCTGCCTCAGCCTCCCAAGTAGCTGGGACTACAGGTGCCCACCACCATGCCCAGTGAATTTGTGTGTGTGTGTGTGTGTTTTTAGTAGAGGCAGAGTTTCACTATTTGGCCAGGCTGGTCTTGAACTCCTGATGACCTCAGGTGATGTGTCCGCCTTGGCCTCCCAGGTAATCCCTTGGCTGGGATTACAGGTGTAAGCCACCACCACCACACACAGCCTGTTTTTGTTTGTTTTAGAGACATGAGTTTTAGGTTATAGTGCTGTTGGCCTTGAGTTCAGTTAATAAAGCAATAACATATTAAATAAGGTCTCTTTATACAGAAACACATATAGAAAAAACAAAGTTACATACTGATCAGTTGACAAAAATGTGACCATAGGCTCACAGGAACCTAACCTTGTATTTCCTCTAGGAGCAAAATTTATTATTTGCTCATTCAGTGTTTGCTGTGACTTTATAGAACATAACTACTGTGAATAATGAGAATCAACTGTATGTAAAACAAGGCAGGATTGATATAACTACACCTTAAAAGATGAGAAAATGTAATTTGTTTAAAAAGAAATACAAATGCCCAATGCACATGAAAAGATGCTCAACATTACTAATAATCAGGAGAATGCAATTAAAAAATGGTACATGCTGGCCAGGCACCGTGGCTCACACCTATAATCTCAACACTTTGGAAGGTGGAGGCAGGCGAGTCACTTGAGGTCAGAAGTTCAAGATCAGCCTGGTCAACATATACAAAAAATACAAAAATTAGCCAGACCTAGTGGCCGGCACCTGTAGTCCCAGCTACTTGAGTAGCGGAAGTGGGAGGATCATTTAAGCCCAGGAGGTGGAGGTTGCAGTGAGCCAACATCACCTATCTAAAAAAAAAAAAAAAGATACATCTTTATTTTAAAAAAACAATTACAGGCCGGGCGCGGTGGCTCACGCCTATAATCCCAGCACTTTGGGAGGCCGAGGCGGGTGGATCACAAGGTCAAGAGATCGAAACCATCCTGGTCAACATGGTGAAACCCCATCTCTACTAAAAATACAAAAATTAGCTGGGTGTGGTGGCGCATACCTGTAGTCCCAGCTACTCGAGAGGCTGAGGCAGGAGAATTGCTTGAACCCAGGAGGCGGAGGTTGCGGTGAGCCGAGATCGTGCCATTGCACTCCAGCCTGGGTGACAAGAGCTAAACTCCATCTCAAAAAAAAAAGATTACATTGGCAAAAGCCTAAAAATGTATCATATTAATAGTGAGAAGGTTGGAAACCTGCGGTGGGGGAAGCAGATACTCTCATACTCTCATATACTGCTGGTAAGAGTATAAATTGGCCCAACCACTTTGTAGAATTTTGGCAATATCTATAGATATAGATATACCCTGTAACTCAGTAATTCTCCTTCTAATTAGCTGCTTTAGAGAAATAGTTGCATTGGGAGAGGACTCATAAAGGCAGACATCATGAGAACCTGTCATATTGGAAACTAAATGTCCACAGATAGGGGAATAGATAATAAACTGTGGTATAATAGAATAATGAAATATTGATACCACAGGTAAAATGAATGAACTAGCTCTAAGTGTACCGTATTATTTGCATTTTATGATAATTGGGCAGAGTATAGATCATGTTATTACTTTCATTTTACAGATGAGGAAACTGGGACTCAAAGTCACTGAATGAGTGACAGAGCCAACTCTCCCCTTTAACCTCCTTCCTCTCCTTAGCCCTGTTGCTATGAAAAGGGCATCCCTATAATGTCCCAGACACTGTTTGAAATTTCACATGCACCATCTCCTCTAAGCTCTCCAGTTATCTCAGTGAGGTAAGTCTCATAACCCATTTTACAGATGCAAACATCAGGTCTCAGAGAGCTTAGATGACTTGCCCAAGAGGTCACCGCTTGTAAATTGTGGAGCTGGAAATCAAACATGTGTCTTTCTGCCTCCAAAGTTCTGCTCTTTCCATCCTCCTAGAGCAGGACTGTGGGATGTTTTAGTTTGTGCTCTGTACTGCTAGTCTCGCTCCACCCTACTGATCCCCCAGAACCTACTTTTCTGGTTCAAGGGGAATACAGTTCATCCCTCGGCCCTGTTAATGGAAACCATCCTCCCACTTTTCACTGCTCAGCCACCAGCGGGATTATTCAGTCACGAGGATTTGAGACAGCATGTCCTCTTGCTTTTTGCTTATTTTTAAGATGAAAAGTGCATTGCCTGACCTTTTACTAAATAACAGCTTTAGGCTCTCTCTGCGTTTTGCTCAGAATCAGCTCTTATTTCCTCCCTTTCTTCTTCATTAAGTGTTGTCCTCTCCTTCCCTGTGTACCCAAAGCATCAACCCAGGAGCCTCCTGCATCTGAGACAGTTACAGACCCACTATCATACATTCACCAGAGCTTTACTGTTGATAGGCTTTCATTTCTCTCTTTGTTTGCTCTCTTGTTCTTCAATAGGACATGGAGAGAGATCTTTACCCCCATTTTATAGCAAAGGAAACCAAGACTCGGCTAAGGGAAATGAACTAAGTCCACACAGCCAGTGAGCATGTGTCACTGTGATGTCAACCCAGATCTCCCCAACTCTAAAGCCTATGATCATTGACTGTCCCCTGGGGTCCTTCTCTCTGAGTATGGAGGCACGGGTGGGGTGGGAAGTGCCCTGGCAAGAGCAGAGTATAAATGGAAAAGCAGTTTCTGAAACAGGCTTCTTCCCCTGCCCAGGCATTCTGTACTCTGTTCCATCACTCTCACACCCATCTCATCCACTGAACTTCGAATGGCAATGAAGACCATAACTTTCTTATTCTGGCACTTTGTGAGGAACTGGCTGGATCAGAAGGGTGACTGAGTTCATACTGTTGAGCTGGGCACTGTGCTAACGACTTCAAACACATCGTCCCCTTTAACCTGCTCAACTACCCGTTATTATTGATTATTGTCAACTCTCATTTTGCACTCCAGCCTGGGTAACGGAGGGAGACTCCATCTTAAAAAAAAAAAAAAAAACAGTAGTGCCTAATAATAATTAAATACCAGTAAGCATCATTATTATTATCAATTCCCATTTTATAGATGAGGTCAGAGAGGTGAGTGTAGAGCTGATATTCCAATCTAGGTACATGTAATAAGATACTAAAAAATTGGGGGGAAAATTAAAGAGTCCAATTTGGGGTTTTTTGTTTGTTTGTTTGTTTGTTTGTTTTTTGAGACAGAGTCTACTCTGTTGCCCAGGCTGGAGTGCAGTGGTGCAATCTGGGCTCACTGCAACCTCTGGCTCACTTAAATGTCTGCGTCCCATGTTAGGGTTGAGGACTCCAGGTAATGGGGGACTGGCCGCAGAGGTCCTTGGAGAAAGGAGGGAAGGCACAGTGCCGGGCAGGGATGCCAGAATAATAACTCAGCTCTAATCTTGGCCTTGCTGCTCTCAGCGTGTGGCCTTATGCAAGTCATTTTTCTCTTGGCCTCAGTGTACTCTATTTTTTTTTTTTTTGAGACGGAGTTTCGCTCTTGTTACCCAGGCTGGAGTGCAATGGCACAATCTTGGCTCACCGCAACCTCCGCCTCCTGGGTTCAGGCAATTCTCCTGCCTCAGCCTCCTGAGTAGCTGGGATTACAGGCACGCGCCACGATGCCCAGCTAATTTTGTTTGTATTTTTAGTAGAGATGGGGTTTCACCATGTTGACCAGGATGGTCTCGATCTCTTGACCTCGTGATCCACCCGCCTCGGCCTCCCAAAGTGCTGGGATTACAGGCTTGAGCCACCGCGCCCGGCCTCAATGTACTCTAAAACGTGTACAATCATACCTACTAAGAAAGTGTTGCAAAAACTAGAAATGATGCTTACTCTTATTTAATTAGTCTCAAACACATAGTAGACTCTTAACAATTAGTAGCTCTCATTTTAATTATCATTAGGCACTTCCAGTTTTATATGTTGGTCATTTCAAACATACTATTTTCTTTTTTTTTAACATTTTTTGTGAGACAGAGTCTCCCTCTGTCACCCAGGCTAGAGTGCAGTGGCACAGTCTTGGGTCACTGCAATTTTCACCTCCCAGGTATAAGCAATTCTCTTGCCTCAGCCTCTCGTGTAGCTGAGATTACAGGTGCCTGCCACCACAGCTGGCTAATTTTTGTATTTTTAGTAGAGACAGGGTTTCACCATGTTGGCTGGGATGGTCTGGAACTACTGACCCCAGGTGATCCACCTGCCCTGGCCTCCCAAAGTGCTGGAATTACAGGCGTGAGCCACCATGCCCAGCCTAAGCATTTTTTTAAAACAGCTTCCTGCTTAAGCCAGAAATGTGATGTGGTTGCTAAAAAAAAAAAAAAAAAAAAAAAAAAAGTAAATGGAATCTCAGGTCACATTAACAGAGTATAAGGTCTGAAAGCAAAGGAGTGATGATCTATATACATATACATATATATATATATATATATATATATATATATAATTTTTTTTTTTTTTTTTTTTTTTTTTGAGACAGAGTTTCGCTCTTGTTACCCAGGCTGGAGTGCAATGGCGCGATCTCGGCTCACCACAACCTCCGCCTCCTGGGTTCAGGCAATTCTCCTGCCTCAGCCTCCTGAGTAGCTGGGATTACAGGCACGCGCCACCACGCCCAGCTAATGTTTTGTATTTTTAGTAGAGGCGGGGTTTCACCATGTTGACCAGGATGGTCTCGATCTCTTGACCTCGTGATCCACCCGCCTCGGCCTCCCAAAGTGCTGGGATTACAGGCTTAAGCCACCGTGCCCAGCCGTGATGATCTATATTTACTTTCAGTTGGATAGAACTCACCAGCTGTCACATCTCATAAATAACTTTTTATTATCTACTCTGCAGTTTCCCAACTTTGGTTTCCAATTTCCTGAGGGTCCCTAAACATAGCAGTGGGGATTCTTGAGCAATCTCCAATATTGCAAAGGTTTTACTGGGACCAAGTTTCTTCTCTTTGAGCTAGAATTATATCAGTTCCAGGAAGGTAATTAACATAGGTGCTCTCCTGCTGATCAGAGCTCTTTGATTAATACAGAATGGAAAAAATTAGTACTTAATAAATGAAGTCTATTATGTAGATAGAATCCTTCAGAAGTTGGAGTTCAAAGGGAAAGAAATATAAAAATTAAGCCAGTTGTATTTTCTACACCATTTTATGAAGTAGTAACAGATCCAGAGAGGTGAAGGGTTTGGCACAAAGTAGCACAATGATTTAATACCAGAATGAGGACTTAAGCCAAGGTCTTGTAACTCTGGAAGCCCCGGGGATTCCCCACAGCCCTGGCTGGCAGCTGCTCGGAGCCCCACAGTTTGAGATGGACTTTGACCAATCAGAAGGTGATCAGAGGGAGGTGACTACCTCAGGTCTGGGAACCAGGTCATGTGAGGATTAGGTAAAGAGCTGGAGATAGTTGGCCTTGAACAGAAGAGACTCTGGGCTCACAGCCTAGGGCCTCAGATCTCTGCAAGGTTGTTCTGGGACAGGAAGATCAGACATTTTTATGAGGATTGAGAGAACAGAGCTGAGATCAGTGAGGAAAGCCACAGGGAGACGGATGTGGAGTTAATAAAGGTAGAACTTATTTAGAGCATACCTGAAATACTCTTGCAAAAAGCAGCTTCATCACTCTGGGCCATATTTCACTCACAAATTTGTAATCCTTGCGGTTTTTTTTTTTTTTTTTTTTTTTTTGCTTTGATGTGTTTTTTAAAAAAGCACCTCTATCCGTGGAAGGTAATCAGGAAAAGGCTAAATATGGGATTCCGCTAAGGGGATTCTTGAAGAGAAGGTTGAAGTGGAAATCGCAGTACCAGTTGGAACGCCTTAAAATGAAAGTTTAAATAGCAAAGAATCCAAAGGAATCTGTAAAACATGCACGAAATAACATGTTAGAACTAAATGTGTTTAGCAAGGTCACAGTAAGGTCAAAACCAAACATCAGTTGTATTTATATATGCTAGAAACCAAAGATTAGAAACCAAAAATAAAACACAATAATACAAAATAAATGAAATACTTAAGTAAAATTTAACAAAACATGTACAGGGTCTGTATATTAAAAACTACAAAATCCCAGCACTTTGGGAGGCCAAGACTGGAGGATCCCTTGAGCCCAGGAATTCAAGACCATTCTGGGCAACATGACAAGACTCCTATCTCTAAAAATTAAACAAAAAACAAAAAACAAAAATTAGCAAGGCATGGTGGTGTGTGTCTGTAGTCCTGGCTACTTGGGAGGCTGAGATGGGAGGATTGCTTGAGCCCAGGAGGCAGAGGTTGCAGTGAGCCAAGATCACACCACTGCACTCCAGCCTGGGTGACAGAGCAAGAATCTGTCTCAAAAAAAAAAAGAAAAGCCGGGCACGGTGGCTCAAGCCTGTAATCCCAGCACTTTGGGAGGCCAAGACGGGTGGATCACGAGGTCAAGAGATCGAGACCATCCCGGTCAACATAGTGAAACCCCGTCTCTACTACAAATACAAAAAATTAGCTGGGCATGGTGGTGCGTGCCTGTAATCCCAGCTACTCAGGAGGCTGAGGCAGGAGAATTGCCTGAACCCAGGAGGCGGAGGTTGCGGTGAGCCGAGATCGCGCCATTGCACTCCAGCCTGGGTAACAAGAGTGAAACTCCGTCTCAAAAAAAAAAAAAAAAAAAAAAAAAAAAAAGAAAAGAAAAGAAAAGAAAACTACAAAATACTTAGTTGGGCATGATGGCATGTGGCTGAGGTGGGAGGATCCCTTGAGCCCAAGAGTTCAAAGCTCACTTGTAAGCTATGGTCTTGCCACTGTACTCCAACCTGGGCAACCAAGGGAGACCCCTGTCTCTAAAAATAACCAACCAAACAAAAAAAAAAACTACAAAATGCTGATGAAGGAAATCAAAGACCTAAAATGGAGAGATACACTATGTTCACAAATTGGAAAACTCAACATAGTAAACATAAAAATTGCAACTCTCCCCCTCTTTATTTTGAGACAGGATCTTGCTCTGTTACCCAGGCTGGAGTACAGTGGCACAATCTAGCCTCAACTTCCCGGGCTCAAGTGACCCTCCCACCTCAGCCTCCCAAGGAACTCAGTGGAAAAGAATTCACAGGAAAATAAACAGAAAATTAGGCCAGTTGTATTTTCTATCCCATTTTATGAAGCAGTAACTGAGATCCAGAGAAGAGAAGGGTTTGGCATAAAGTAGCACAACATTTGATACTGGAATGAGGACTTGAGCCAAGGTCTTGTAACTTCTGGAAGCCCCCGGGATTCCCCAGAGTCTTGGATAGCAGCTGCTGAGAACCCCACAGCTGGAGAGGGACCACCACTCCCTGTTAATTTTTTAGGTTTTTTTGTTGTTGTTGTTGTTGTTTGTTTGTTTGTTTTTGAGACGGAGTTTCGCTCTTGTTACCCAGGCTGGAGTGCAATGGCGCGATCTCGGCTCACCGCAACCTCCGCCTCCCGGGTTCAGGCAATTCTCCTGCCTCAGCCTCCTGAGTAGCTGGGATTACAGGCACACGCCACCATGCCCAGCTAATTTTTTGTATTTTTAGTAGAGACGGGGTTTCACCATGTTGACCAGGATGGTCTCGATCTGTTGACCTCGTGATCCACCCGCCTCGGCCTCCCAAAGTGCTTGGATTACAGGCGTGAGCCACCGCGCCCGGCCAATTTTTTAGATTTGTAGAGATGGGTTCTTGCTATGTTGCCCAGGCTGGTCTTTAACTCCAGGGCTCAAACAATCCTCCCTTCTTGGCCTTTCAAAGTGCTGGGATTACAGGTGTGAGCCACTGCGCCTGCCCAACATGGCAGCTTTTTTTTTTTTTTTAGTATAGATAAGCTAATTCTAAAATTTATATATAGAAAGACAAAGGAACTAGAATAGCTAAAGTAATAGAAAAAAATAATGAAGTTGGAAGAAATCACACTACTCAATTTTAAGACTTATTGTATAGCAACAATAACAAACAGTAATGAGGATAGTGTGGTATTGGAGGAGGGAAAGACACATGCATAGATCACAATATGGTCCAGAAGTAGACCCACATCATAAGGTTGCCCAACAGATTTTTGACAAAGGTGCAAAATCAATTCAACTGGGGAAGAATAGTCTTTTCAATAAACAGTGTTAAAACAACTAGACTTCTATAAGTAAAAAATAAGCCTTTACCTAGATCTCACACCTTGTACAAAAATTATCTCAAAAAAGATCTAAATGTAAACCAAAAACCTCTAACACTTTTAGAAGAAAACAGGGAAAAATCTTCATGACCTGTGGTTATGCAAAGAATTCTTAGACAAGACATCAAAAGCACAATACATTTAAAAAAAAGACAAACCAGTATTCATCAAAGTTCAAAATTTTAATGCTGTGAAAGAGCCTGTTAAGAGGATGAAAAGGCAAGCCTCAGGCTGGAGAATACATTCACATATTTGACAAAGGACTGTTATCCAAAATATGTAAGGATTGGTCGGGCATGGTGGTTTATGCCTGTAACCCCTGTAATCCCAGCACTTTGGGAGGCCCAGGTGGGCAGATTACTTGAGGTCAGGAGTTTGAGACCAGCCTGGCCAACATGGTGAAACCCCGTCCCTACTAAAAACACAAAAAGAATTAGCCAGGTGTCATGCCACAAGCCTGTAATCCCAGCTACTCGCGAGGCTGAAGCAGGAGAATTGCTTGAACCCAGGAAGTAGAGGTGGCAGTGAGCTGAGATCACACCACTGCACTCTATCCTGAGCAACAGAGTGATATGTCTCAATAAATGAATGAATGAATAAATAAATGAAACAAAATATATAAAGAACACCCTAAACTCAACATTAAGAAAACAAGCAATCCCATTAGAAAATGAGCAGAAGACTTGAACAGACACTTTACTAAAGAGGAACAGAGAACAACCTATGTTTTAAATAAAATGTCCGGGCATGGCGGCTTGGGCCTGTGACCCCAGTACCTTGGGAACCCAAGACGGGAGGATAGCTTGAGCCCCAAGAGTTCAAGACCAGCCTGGGCAATACAGCAAGACGTGGGCAAAAAGTCAACGTGGGTGGTGCACACCTTAGTCCCAGCTACTCAGGAGGCTGAGGTGGGAAGATCACTTGAGCCCAGGAGGTCAAGGCTGTGGTGAGCCATGTTCAAGCCACTGCACTTCAGTCTGGGCAAAACAGCAAGACCCCATCTCACAGTAAAAGAAAAAAGATTAAAAGAGGACATATAGGTTACAAGTGGCACACGAAAATATGTTCAACTTCATAGTCATTAAGGAAATGCAGATTAAAGCCACAGTGAGATGCCATTTCAGGAACACAAGTAAATGGAAAGAGATTGAAAGCTTTGAGAAAGAACAGTACATAGACTCACTTGATCTTAGAAAGGTCTTGGATCTCTCTGGCTACAGCATGGAGGACGTACTGGAGATGAAGATGAAAGCTTGACCTAAGGTAGTGGCCTTGAGGATGGAGAGAAATGGGTGGATGCAGCAGATGGCTATTAGGCGGAACCAGCAGGGACTGGCTTTGTGAAAGGGCCGAGATAGGTGTGAGAGATTACTCAAATTTTTGGCTTAAACACTTGATACGCTTTTTATCCAGAAAGGCAGAAATGTTCAATTGTGTCAAATGTTCCTGATTTAAAGAAAAAGAAAAAAAAAAAATCAGAGTCCTATGATTGGTAAAGTAAATTTTAAAATAAGACGATAATGTTAAATATTCCTGATAAGTCAAGGGAGATGAGGATTTAAAAGTGACCATGGGTGGCCGGGCACAGTGGCTCATGCCTGTAATCCCAGCACTTTGGGAGGCAAAGGCAGGCAGATCATGAGGTCAAGAGATCAAGACCACCCTGGCCAACATGGTGAGACCCCATCTCTACCAAAAATACAAACATTAGCTGGGTGTGGTGGTGCACGCCTGTAGTTCCAGCTACTTGGGAGGCTAAGGCAGGAGAATTGCTTGAACCCAGGAGGCAGAGGTTGCAGTGAGCTGAGATTACGCCACTGTACTCTAGCCTGGGCGACAGAGCAAGACTCCACCTCAAAAAAAAGAAGTGACCATGGGTTTAGTGACAAACACTTTTAAGGTATAGTGGGGGCAGAACCAAGTAAGTTGCAGCAGAACAAGTCATAAAGGGAAGGTAGAGAATAATAAGGCCAAATAAATATCCTTTCAGTCTTTAAGAGGAAGAGAGAAGATAAGTCACTCCATAAAAAGAATCATGGAATCTATTCTCAAAGCAGAGAACAATCTATGTTCAAAAAATGTCCAGCACTCTTCTCCATACTAGCTGTGTGGTAATCCTGTGTTCTCATCTATAAAATGGATTTCTAATAATACCTACCTTATGGGGTTATGGTGAAAGTCAAGTCTTCATATCTCTTAACAATCGTTTCCTGTCTGTCTCCTCCACCAAACTACAAGTTCATGAGCAACACTGACAGCTCTTAGTGCATGAGGTGGTATATTGTTAATAAATAACAATGCACTGCCCAAGGTAAGCACCAGAGAAGACAGCTGGGGGGTGTGATCCTGATGGGAAAGAAGAGAGCCCCACACCCTCAGCCTGCTGTTTTCCAGGCCCTGAGGGATTGTCTCCTGACTGCCAAGGTGTGAACACAGGCATGGCGGCAGAAGTGCCAGGAGTGAGCCCTCTCCAGCGGAGTTATCCCTGCTTGAACCCACAGCTGGAGAGCAATGAGGGGCAGGCTGTGAACTCCAAACGCCTCCTCCACCATTGCTTCATGGCCACAGTGACCACCAGTGACATTCCAGGCAGCCCTGAAGAGGCCCCTGTACCCAACCCTGACCCACGTGGACCAGTCCCATAAACATTCAATAAATGTCTCCACACCATCCCCTTCTGGAGTGTCTTCAGTGAAAGGTGGGAGTGGGAAGGGACTTTGGAGCCTAGCAGGATAAATGAAGGTTTTCCCCAGCAAAGCTACCCAGCCCTGCTGTGGACCCTGCTATACTGCTCTGCCTGGCCTATTGTGGGCCAAGGAAGGTTGACATCACTCCTAGGAAAAATGGTCAGTAACAACTCCATGCAATCAGGTGGAAGCCTGGGGCCTGTGAAGGCACAGAGGAGCCCCTCACCCAACTGGGAAGTCATAGAACTCTGACATGATTTTCCTGCCCCACAGTAGGTATATTTATGAGCCCCTGGGAAGATGGTTAGCCCTCAGAGGGGGACAATCTCTGCCTCTCCAGCAACTCTGCCCCACTCTGGAGTGAGCCATCCTATAGGAAACCCCTTTCAGAGGGACAGATAGAGAGAGAATATGGTGTGCACAGGGCTCAGCCGTCATTCTATTTCTCAGGTAGATGAAGGAGTGAATGCTAAGTAAGTGAGAGAATGAATAGGGGCTGGGCGCAGCAGTTCACGCCTGTAGTCCTAGCACTTTGGGAGGACAAGGTGGATGGATCACTTGAGCCCACATGTTCAAGACCATCTTGGGCAACATAGACCCCATCTCTACAAAATTTAAACATTAGCCACATGTCGTGGCTTATACCTGTAGTTGCAGCTACTTGAGTGGCTGAAGCAGAAGAATCACTTGAGCCCTGGAGGTCAGGGCTGCAGTGAGCTATGATCACACCACTGCACTCCAGCCTAGGCAAGAACTCATCACAAAAAAAGAAGAACAATGAATGAATGAATGGTTATCAGACTGAATACAGACTCCAGAGGGTGGGCTCTGCCACTGTGTGGCCTTGATAAAGTCCCTATCTTCCTGAGCCTCAGTCCCCTTGCTGGGTTATTTCAAGTGTTCAATGATGTGATGGATTTTAACTCACTTCATACACATTAAAGTGCTAAAAGACTTTTTGTTTGTTTGTTTTTAAGGTGGAGTCTCACTTTGTCACCCAGGCTAGAGTGCAGTGGTACAATCTCAGCTCAATAGAACCTCCGCCTCCCAGGTTCAAGGGATCCTCCCACCTCAGCCTCCCAAGTAGCTGGGAGTACAGGTGTACGCCACCATGCCAAGCTAATTTTTTAATTTTGAGTAGAGATGGGATTTCACCATGTTAGCCAGGCTGGTCTTGAACTCCTGACCTCAAGTGATCCACCCGCCTCCGGCCTCCCAAAGTGCTGAGATTATAGATGTGAGCCACCACACCCGGCCTGCTAAAAGAGTTTGAAAATTACAAATGGATGATAACAGTAAACTATGTTATACTGAAAATCTCTGGAGCCAAATGCCTGGTTAAAATCCTGTCCCTGTCACTTACTTGCTAGGTAACCTCTATGCCTCCGTCCTCTCATCTATATAAGCTGGAATCATAGTAGTACCTTCCTCATAGAACTTGGGGAACGATTAAATCACTGAGTTCGTGTAAGTACATAGAATAGTGTTGGCAAATGGAAAGCACTACGTGTTCGCTTTTTTTTTTTTTTTAACTTTTTTATTACTAATCGGATCACAAAGGAATCTTAGGGCAAGATGCTGACTGCCAGCCCTCTCTCAGCTGCTCTTCTAACTTTGGCAATGGCTTTTAGGCTTTGCCTTGGGAATGCAAGACAAGGACTGTGGAGACACAGCTCAGTAACCACCAAAAGCAGCTCTTGACATTTCAGACAGTGACATGACCTGCTGCTGGATTTGGCAACAGCGAAAGAGTCTCTCTTAGATACCTGTGCCTGAGCCAGCCAAAGGGTACACAGTGGAGTGGCAAGACAGGGCAAGTCACCCACAGAAATATTCCAGGCTGGAAGTCAAGAGATTTGGGTTCTGGTCTTGCTTCATTTGTGGTTCTTGTTGTTGTTGTTGGTGGTGGTGGTGGTGGTGGTGGTGGTGTGTGTGTGTTCTTTTATTTCAGCACTTTTTTTTTTTTTTTTTTGAGACAGTCTCATTCTATCAGCCCGGCTAGAGTGCTGTGGAGATCATAGCTCACTGCAGCCTCAGACTCCTGACACAAGCAATCCTTTTGCCTCAGCCTCCCAAGCAGCTGTGACTACAGGTGTGTGCCACTGTGTCCAGCTAATTTTTTTAAAAAATTTTTATAGAGGCAGATGGTTGCTGTGTTGCCTAGGCTGGTCTCGAACATGTTGGGATTACAGTTGTAAGTCACTGTGCCCAGCCTATTTTCAGCACTTGAAACCCAGTACCCTTGTCCACTTACTGTAGTACACTTAGTGGTGTCCATTCTATTCTAGGACCTGTGCAGGCAGAAACAAGAGGAATTAGACAACTCTTGCCCTCAGGGGGCTCATATGGAGGGCAAAGCAGGCACACAAATGGACAGGAGGCCCAATGGTGGCCCTTCATGAGTCCTTAGGGAGGAAGAAATGATGTCTGAGATGAATCATCAGAAATGACTCAAAGTTTCCAGGTGAGACAGGAACGGAAAACATTATGGTCAGAATACAGCTTGTTCATAACAATGAGAGAGAGCCTACCGCGTCCCAGGAACTGCAAGTTATTTGTTATTGAAAGAGCTTAGGGTACTTGTGTATACATGTGGTCGGGGTGGGTGATATTGGAAGGTTTAGTCCTGACACTCTGTGCGACCTTTCACAGGATAAATCCCTTCTCTGTACTTGACATCCTCATCAGAAAAAGCCAATTTTTCTCTAAACACTTTATGTGCTGGGCTTTATTACTAGGGAGACAGGGAGGTTTCGGGGTAGAATTTGCTAATGCCCTTGCCTTTAGGCTGCTCGCAGTCGGAAGGGGGAGATGCTGTGTACATTCCAAACACTCAAGTGGTCATCTGCAGCCTAAGGCAGTGGTTCTCAAACTCCAAGCCGCATCAGAATCAGCTGAGTAGAGGGCTTGTTAAAACACAGAGCCGGCCCCTCACCCCCAGTGTCTGACTCATAGGTCAGGAGTAAGTCCCCAGAATTTGCATTTCTAACAAGTTCCAGGTGATGTTGATGATGCCGGTCTGAGACCACCCTTTGAGCACAACAGGCTATACAAGAACAAAGACAAGCTTTGAGGACTCTGAGCCTGAGAGGTCTGGGGGAGACCGCACACTGAGCGCGGCCCTGCAGACCCGGTCGACTTTCCCCAACAGGTAGAGAAAGGGAATGTGCGCACTGCTTTCACTGACCTACACATCCCAGGCCTCATAACGCTCCTCTCTGCCCCGCAACAGCTCCTCTCCTTTGAATTCAATGAAGGATCAGAGCTGGCTGTCCCTGAGGTTGGCTAGTCTGGGTCCTGCGTTAGAAACAAACTGCCCACCCTGTGTGACAGGAGCCCCTCCCCCAGGGCAGCTGCAGTGGGAGGAAGCTGGGTGGGCTGATGCGCAGACAGAAATAGTCTGAGCTCACCGCTGCTCCCAAGCACACATCGACCAGCAATTATTTCTTGTAAATTGCTTTCCCGGTTATGTTCAGAACATGTGTGTGTGCCTGCCTGAGAACAAACACTCAGAGGGCACAGGGTGGAGAAGCTAGCTGGAGAGTGGGCTCTGGATGGAGGGGAGCCTTAGTGTGAATCTTTAGCCCAGAGTTAGAGAATGTTGAATCTTGGAACTCGGAAATGTTAGCACATCCCACTCCCCTTCACAGCTCTCCTGCTAGGTGTTTTTTCTCAGACATTCACATTTGTTTGTCCATTCAACATTGATTGACAATGATTTCCTGCCAGAATCTTGGCTAAATGAGGTCCCGATCCCTATCTTCAAGGAGCTCATGGCTACAGGCATTTACAGAAGGTCCCTAATCCAGCCAAACACTCTGGGAAGGCCTCCTGGAGTAAGCGTTGATTTATTAAGTTTAAAGGACCCACTGACAGATGAAAGTAGATCTGTGGTACATGATGAGGAACAGCATTCAAGGCACAAGGAACAGTGTATTCAAAGACCCACAGCTAAGAGACAGCATATGGTTCTTTCAAGTAACATCAGTTTGGGTACACACTAGATTCAAGGTGGGAATGGTGAGAGATGAAGCTGGAAGCATAGAAGAGCCAAGTCCTGGCCGGGCGCGGTGGCTCAAGCCTGTAATCCCAGCACTTTGGGAGGCCGAGGCAGGTGGATCACGAGGTCGAGAGATCGAGACCATCCTGGTCAACATGGTGAAACCCCGTCTCTACTAAAAATACAAAAAATTAGCTGGGCATGGTGGCACATGCCTGTAATCCCAGCTACTCAGGAGGCTGAGGCAGGAGAATTGCCCGATCCCAGGAGGCGGAGGTTGCAGTGAGCCAAGATCGCGCCATTGCACTCCAGCCTGGGTAACAAGAGCGAAACTCTGTCTCAAAAAAAAAAATAAATCCTGCAACTTTGCCTTTCAGGCCTTACTTACTAGAGACAAAGAGTAGGTTTGACCCATGAAACCCCTACAGAGCAGTCAGAGAGAGATCCCAAACAAATGCCAAGATGTGGGGTAAGGACCATTAGAGTTGCAAAGATTCTAAGACAGGAGAAAAGAAATAGTCTGGAAGCCTTCATGGAGGAAATGGGGGTTGAACTTGACCTTGATGAACCATAGCAATACATGAAGGGTCCTCACATGGAGGAAGCATTATAACATGTTGACTTTCTAGTTTATTTTATTTTATATTATTTATTTGTTTTTGAGATGGAGTCTTGCTGTGTCACCCAGGCTGGAGTGCAATGGTGCAATCTCGACTCACTGCAACCTCCACCTTCTGGGTTCAAGTGATTCTCCCGCCTCAGCCTCCCAAGTAGCTGGGATTAGAGGCACCGGCCATCATGCCTGGCTGTTTTTTTTCTTTTATATTTGTTTAGAGACAGGGTTTTACCATGTTGGCCAGGCTGGTCCTGAACTCCTGACCTCAGGTGATCCGCCCGCCTGGGCCTCCCAAAGTGCTGGGATTACAGGCATGAGCCGCTACTCCCAGCTGACTTTCTATTTTAGAGAGAGTACCCCTTAGGGCTCCAGGGTCTCTGGACAAGTAGATCTCTCTAGCCCCACCTTCAGCCATAGTCCACTAACCTACAGACAGTATCTTTTGTGTGCCAGGTCTTGTCCTGGGCTCTAGGAACAAAGAAATGAATCAGTCGTAATTCCTGTCCTCAGGGAATTCTCAGCCTACTGGAGGAAGACTGCTAGGTTAAATAGACAGTTAAATACAGTGTGGAAAGTGATATGGCTTGTTTGTTCAAGCATAGGGCGAAGTCACTGCCTGTCCATCACAGAGGGCTGCCGTCCTGCAGCCAGCTTTATTTCCAAGGAGGCCTTTCTCCGCGAAGGAGGGAGCTTCTTTGTGAAACCTTCATCTTCGAAACCTCCAGCTCTGGGTTCCCAGACCCCGCCTTCTCTCCTGGCTGTGGTGCGTTACCATGGAAGCCATAAGCCCCTCGCAGCTCCCTGCGGTTCCACACCCCTCCCCCTTCACCATCTCTCTTAGCTCTTTGTCCTGTGGCTGCAGATGTCCTCCAGGGCTGATCAACTCCCGAACTTTCCCCAGAGTGGGAATTATTATCCCCATTTGAAATTGAGAAAAACTGAGACCCAGAGGCTTGAGGGATTTGCCCCAGGCCCCGGGCAGCCCTTACTGGCAGAATCCCAAGCACAGGTTCCCTCCAAGCATCACCTCCGCTTCCCCGGCAACCACCCCTCTGTGTAGCGGTCATTATGCGATCCTGTCGACCGGAGCTTGTGTTTCCTTTTGTCTTCTTTCCTTATCTTTGGTAGTTTAACTTTTTATTCTAAGAAAATCAGAACATGTGCTGACTAAACCTTGAAGTAACTTGAAGTTCAGTCTTTACATTAGTGACTTTAAATCTATCCTTGGATATGTTGTTTAAGTCCTTTGTGAACTGAAAATAGTGCTGGATGAGAAAACCAGCCAAAAAGCTATCACAGAATATACCAACCCTGATTATGCTCATGCAACAATGATAGTCATATTTTTTAGCATTGCAATATGCCAAAATGCATTCCGAAAAACCATACGTGACCGCGCAACAGAGAATTTGAGCACATTATGCCAAATAGAAGTGTTTATATAATTATGAAAAACAAGGCTATCAAAACCTTGGCATATGGAAAATAGAATTTGTCCTGCAAGGCTGGGTTCCAATCCCAATGTGGGAAGTAAAAAAGTCCCTCTTTAAAGTTCGTTTCTTGTTAAAGAATAAATCATAAGTGTGCTAATAACTCTTTGTTAAGCCCTACCCTATGTAGCTGTTAGACATACCATGCTTATAGGCAGGTAGTACATTCTATGTCCTTGTACTTTAACCAAGATATCTGTGCTGGACGTGCTCACAGACATGTCCCAGCTCTCCATTGCTTTCACCTGTTTAGAAAAGTTTTAAGTTGTTAGCCAATCAGATTTTAGTTTAGACTGTGAGGTCTGGCTCCAGCCAATGGAGATCAGAAGCAGCAGTAAGGACAACCCCAAATGCATAAGGGATAAATATGTTTTCCTTTGTTCATTGTACTCTCATAGCAAGATGGCCAGCAAGCGTACCCTTCCTGCAGTCCAGGAAGTAAAAATCGTGTTGCTGAAAAATCCTTTGTCTCAGCGCTAATTTTTCTTTGTGGCACTGAGCATCTGTTTCCAACACCCAACAAGCCCATTTTGTTTATTTTATTTTTAATTTTTATTCTAAGACAGGCTCTTCCTCTGTGCCCAGTCTGGCATGCAGTGGTGCAATCATGGCTCACTGCAGACTTGACCACCCCAGCATAAGTGATCCTCCTGCCTCAGCCTCCCAAGTAGCTGGGACTACAGGCATATACCACCACACCTGGCTAATTTTTGTATTTTTAGTAGAGACGAGGTTTTGCCAAGTTGCCCAGACTGCTCTCAAACTCCCAGGCTCAAGCAATCCACCAACCAGCCCATTTTGATCTTCTGCACAATACTTAACCTGAAGATATAATACCACCCACTCTTATGCAATGTCTGTGTAGATGTGAAAGGACTTTGGAAGTTATGATGTGCTCAACAGATGTTATTTATTGTTATTAAATGTAAGTTGGGGAAAGATCTCCTAAATTTCTTTCCAAGGGGCTCCAGTTGTCAGATTGTTCAATTTCAAAATTTTCTTTTCTTTTTTTGAGATGGAGTTTCACTCTTGTTGCTCAGCCTGGAGTGCAATGGTGCAATCCTGGCTCACTACAACCTCTGCCTCCCGGATTCTCCTGCCTCAGCCTCTCGAGTAGCTGGGATTACAGGCATGCGCCACCACGCCCGGCTAATTTTGTATTCTTAGTAGAGACGAGGTTTCTCCATGTTGGTCAGGCTGGTCTCGAACTCCTGACCTCAGGTGATCTGCCCACCTCAGCCTCCCAAAGTGTTGGGATTATGGGCATGAGCCACAGCGCCCAGCCCAATTCTGAAATTTTCTATTGTTAACATATGTGGTGCTGAAGGTCTGTGATTCTAGAATCCTGAGGCTGATTCTAATTCCAGAATCCTGTATATCTGACATTCTCTGACTCTATCCAAGTGAGAGGTCAAGGTCTGAAGGCCAGGGCAGGCTGGGTACAGAGGTCAGCAGGAGGATCCTAGGTCCCTAGGGAGGAAGAGTTGTCCCTGATGTTTTCTACTTGGGCTCACCCTTGAAGCTGCAATCTGATTATCATTCAGACTCATCATCAGCTCATCACCCTTCCTCCATCCAGTTTTCCCTGGGGCCTCATTTTATGCATTATCCATATGCATTACATATTTTTCTTCCATTAAGTTCAATTAAGCCACTTTGCCAACACTGCTGGAACCAAAACCTCCCTCGATAAATGTGGGCCCAATAAGAGCACTAGAGGAGGCCCTAATTTAGGACAGCTCTACCTGTCCCCTCCTCCCTCCCATCCCGCTTCTCCAGCACCAACCCCCACTCTCCTGTACCCCAGATCACATGGTAGCTGCAGAAGCACTCCTTTCTGCAAGTTCCGGTACATGGTGTTCCCTCCCTGATGACACCATAGGCAGCTGCTGACTCACCCCAGGTTGCGAATGCACCAGGTAGCCATACAATGCAGCACCGTGTGCATGTGTGAGCTCACATGTGTGAACACCACCAGAGCACCAGCCCTGGGCTGTGGAGTTGAGACCTGGATTCTAGGCTGCCACTATTTACAGAGTTACCTTGAGCTAGTGCCTTCTTCTCTGTCTCAAGAGACTATTCCAGCCCTGCTGGCCTCACCAAGTTGTTTGGAGACTTATGAATGAATGTGTTAGTAATACATTGCACTACAATGTGTTGTGAAATAAAGTGATATCTAAATGCAGTGTACCAGCTGGGCATGGTGGCTCACATCTACAATCCCAGCACTTTGGGGGGCCAAGGTGGGTGGATCACTTGAGGTCAGGAGTTCAAGACCAGCCTGGACAACATGGTGAAACCCCATCTCTACTAAAAATACAAAAATTAGCTGGGTATGGTAGAGGGCGCCTGTAGTTCCAGCTACTCAGGAGGCCGAGGCAGGAGAATCACTTGAACCCAGGAGGCGGAGGTTGCAGTGAGTCGAGATCGTGCCAGTGCACTCCAGCCTGGGTGACAGAGTGAGATCCTGTCTCAAATAAATAAATACATAAATAAATAAAATTAAATTAACGCAGTGTACTACCATGATGCCCGTGTTCAGCCCCCATAGCACCACCTGCTGTGTGACCACAGGCAGATCATTTTATTTCTCTGAACCTTAGTTTCTGTGCCTGTGTGTGTGGCGGGTGTGTGTGTGTGTGTAGTTTTTTTAGTGCTTATGCTGGACATTGTTCCTGGCATGTTACCAGGTTTACTCTGTATCAGTCAGGATTCTCGGTTGTAAACAACAGAAACCATCTCTGGCAAAATTAAGCAAAAAGAGGCCTTACTGGAAGGCTATTGAATGTCTTACTGAAATGACAGGGAGACCGGAAAGCTAGACAAGAATCAAAGGCAGCTGGGCACAGCCAAAGTCCTGCCATGGGAACTACCTATTAAGGACAGACTCAGCCTCTAGCCACACAGATACTTTTTCATTACCATGGCACTGCTGGGTTCTTGGCCCACTGCAGCCACCTGAAGTAATCTCGGACTGTCCTTGCCCCTCTGCTAACTGCCACCAGACTCAGAGCCCATATAGGACATCAACTTGGCCAATCCCAAGCCCACAAGAGTCAGGAGGAGTTGCTGCCTCCTTCAGCCCCCACATAGCTTGGAATTCCTTCAAATAGGGAGTGTTTGGATGCTGGGCAGCCCAGATCAATCAATGTCCACTATAGCTTTCACCAAGCCTGAGTCTGGTAATTACATTTTACAGGTGAAGAAACTGAGGTTCTGAAAGGTTTATATACTGGTCACCCAGCTGGTAAATGGGTACACGAACACCTACCTTGCAGGAATGGAAGAAATAAATGGGCATAGTCAGCATGAGTTCATTCCTCTTTCCCCTCAGTAATAGCTCTTGCTGGGAATGTTTGCTCTGCCACGGGGAAGGCTTTCAGAGATTTGTTCACATTCTCTATGAGTTAGCTGGCTCCTAACTTCCTGACAACAACCACAATTGTAATTCATTCCAAGAGATTGACTGCTGTGGAGACAGATCACCACCACCACCATCACCATCATCATTGTCATCGTCACCATCATGTTGCTTTTAGTTCACTGGAGCCTCATAAAACCCTGTGAGGTAGGTGTTACCTCAGTTTACCAAATGAGAAAACTGGGGCTCACAGAGGGTTTCATGGTTGTCCCAGAATTACACGGCAAGTCAGAGCCAGAATCATGTATCTAAATATTCAGTCTCCAGAATCCACTCTATCACATGGCCTCTATTTCAGAGAAGCAGGACATCCAGCATTTGCCGTAGACACAGATCATCAAGGCAGGAAGAGATCCTAGCCATCTTTGCATCCTTTCTGCTTTCTCACTGCTAAGAAAGCTGAGTTCTGGAGAGAAATGCCCTGCCCAACCTCACACAGCGCCATCGGTGAAGCCTCCGTGGTTTGAATACAGTTCTCTTGCCACCCACTGTAGCAACCGTTCCCCACACCATTGTGGAGCTCATTTTAAAGTTGAAGTAACTGAGATGGTCACCTGGGGAATAAATGGCCCACCCAGTTATTGGGATGAGGACCTAGAGCTAATGTGTGGGCCCGGAAGAAAGGCCATGGCAGCAGGCTGGCTGGGAGGCAGCAGGCTTTGCACTTCCAGAAAATTCTGTTCTCTCAAAATCAGGAAATGTCCCCACATGTTAAGAGGCAGTTATCCTCTCCTGGTTGGAACTGATTGCAACAGACTTCAATTTGTGGGTTATTGGAGTAGCTGGGGAAAATCTGAAGGTAATTAGACCTGGATAGTACAAATGTGTGGCCCAAAGAACAAAACAGTCTGTGATCATTAGCACCTTAATCTGAGGCCCACAGGTAGGTACTGGGAAATTTCCATGCACTTGGGCTTTTGAGGCAGCCTTCCCATCTCAAAATGCCCCCCAGCCCTCCCTGACTCCTTCCAGAGTCAGCTTAGACAGTATTCCTCTAGGAAATTGTTTTTGACTCCCAAGCTGAGTTGGGATCTCCTCTGGTCTCCTGCAGCTTCTCTGTGTCATATCCCCAACCACACTGGGTTGTGATTGTCTATGTGTCCATCTCCCTATTATGGTTGGTTAATTCCAGGGCAGGGACAAGCCGCCACAGAGGAGTCCTCAGCAGATGTCAGCCACACGAATGAGTGTGTGAAGCAAAGGAGGACCAAACGACCAGGAGTCCAGCCCTTACCCCAGCTCCTCCCCATTCGCTCCTGCTCTGAACTCCAGTCTCTGCCATACCCCAACTCTTGGATTTGGCCTTTGGATCAGGTTCTTCTGGCAATGAAGACTCACCTTTCCCTCAACTAACTCTGATCTGGCCTCCCCTGCTCCTGACTAACCTCATGGATGCTGAGTCTCCTTCAGCCTAACAGCTCCAGAAGCTGAACTCCAGCCCTGTGAGCCCCAGCTGCAAACAGGCCTCTGGCCAGAAGCTTAGCCAGGCTACCCTAGAGTAGCCACAGGGTTGGCATGCCCTCTGGCAGCCTCTGAACCGGCACTGACGATGCAGGAGTGGACAAGGTAGTCTACTTGAGTCCTGAGCCTGCGAGGTAGTTGAGACAGATCTCGAAGGAGAGTGGGCACAGTCAGAAAGGAAAAAGTGGCTCAGTGTAAAACGGACACAGCCCATGTACCAGCAGCCAATTGGATCTTTTTTTTTTTTAAGATGGGGCCTCACTATATGGCCCAGGTGGTCTTGAACTCCTGAGCTCAAGCAATCCTCCCATCTTGGCCTCCCAAAGTGCTGGGATTATAGGCTTGAACCACCAGTTTGATCTTTACTGGACCCTTACAGGGCACTAAGCTAGGGAATGTTAGAGATTCAGAGGCCGAATCAGATGGTAGCCCAACCCTGAGATACAATTGAGCTACAAGCAAGAGGATGCTACTGGGCGTGGTGGCTCACGCCTATAATCCCAGCACTTTGGGAGGCTGAGGTGGGTGGATCACATGAGGCCAGAAGTTCGAGAACAGCCTGGCCAACATGGTGAAACCTCACCTCTACTAAAAATACAAAAATTAGCTGGGCGTGGTGGCACATGCCTGTAATCCTAGCTACTTGAGAGGCTGAGGCATGAGAACCGCTTGAACCCAGGAGGCAGAGGTTGCAGTGAGCTATGATCATGCCACTGCACTCCAGCCCAGTGACAAGCAGGACCCTGTCTTAAAAAATAAAAAAAATAAAAAAAAAAAAAAAGCAAGAGGATGCAAGGACATCTGGAAGGTGATATTCTATTTAAAAAAAAAAAAAAACAAGGTAGGGACAAAGTGAAGCTTAGAATGATAGAAAAAGTGCAGAACATAGTGACCTACACAGCTATGTTTGTGTAGGCCCAGTTACATCAACATTCTAGAATAGCCTAGTATTCTCACACACTAATGTTCCAGCACACCACATTCTGTCATGTTGCCATTCCATTCCGGGGGGCATTCCATCCCACCAACATTCCTCTCTGCCATTCCAGTGTTCCACCCACCAACATTCCTCCATGCCACCGTTGCAACGTTTTAAAATATCAGCACTGCAAGTGAAACTTTCAACCTTCCAACTAAAAGCATTGATTTGTTTCTTGGTTCACCTATACCAGAGGCTCTTAATATTTGGGGAGGAATGCAGACTTCTTTAAGAAATTATTAAAATCTGTGGCTCCTTCTCCCTCGGAAAACATGTTTATACACATTAATTTTACATTTCATTCCATATATTCAGTGACTCATGGCAGAGTCCATAGACTCCAAGAACTGTTTAATTTTACCCTGCCTTGATCCAGAAACACATTTAAAATAAAATAAAATAAAATCAGCTGGGCTCGGTGGCTCATGCCTGTAATCCCAGCACTTTTGGAGGCCAAGGTGAGTGGATCACTCAAGGTCATGAGTTTGAGACCAGCATGGCCAACATGGTGAAACCCCATGTCTACTGAAAATACAACAACAACAAAAATGTAGCCGGGTGCGGTGGCAGGTGTCTGAAATCCCAGCCACTTGGGAGGCTGAGGTGGGAGAATCGCTTGAACTTGGGAGTGGAGGTTGCAGTGAGCCGAGATTGTGCCACTGCACTCCAGCCTGGGTGATAGAGCTAGACTTCATCTCAAAAATAAAATAAAATAAATAAAATAAAACAAGATCATTACATTTAAGACAGGGCAAGGTAAGATTGAAAAAAAAAAAAAAAACAAAACAAGGTAGGGAAAAAGTAGAGCCTGGAATGATACAAAAAGTACAGAACATAGTGACCTGCGCAGCTAAATTTGTGTCACACATACTTAATTCTATGACTTCCAGCAGCCAAGGCAAAAAGGGAAATCTGCTCACTCACACGGTTCACAGTGTTCACAGGATAAAAACAAACCACTTACTCCTTAGAGGATATACAACTATTCTTGGTATGTAGACCAGACAAGAATTTCTCCTGAGAGCCTCATAAAGAATGATATAATAGACCATGGCATCAACAGAGCCCTCACAATAGATACAGAGATGTATTTTGTGGTAGAGTGACCCACTTGTCCTGGTTTGCCTAGGACTTTCTTGGTTTTAACCCTGAAGTTGCAATCCCAGGAAACCCTTTAGTCACAGGCAAATTGAGAAGGTTGGTCACCTTATCTATGAGTTACAGTTCAGTCAAAACTTACCTAAGGGCCGAGCATGGTGGCTCACGCCTGTAATCTCAGCACTTTGGGAGGCCAAAGCGGGCAGATCAACCTGAGGCCAGGTGTTCGAGAACATCCTGGCCAACATGGCAAAAACCCATCTCCACTAAAAATACGAAAAAATTAGCCAGGCTTAGTGGCAGGCGCTTGTAATCCCAGCTACTCGGGAGGCTGAGGCAGGAGAATCACTTGAACCCAGAAGATGGAGGTTGCAGTGAGCCAAGATTGTGCCATTGGACTCCACCCCCGACAACAAGAGCAAAACTCCATCACAAAACAACAGCAACAACAACAACAACATACCCAGGGTAAGGCTCTAAAAAATCATGTATAGGGCGGCCATGGTGTCTCACGCCTGTAATCCCAGCACTTTGAGAGTCTAAAGCAGGTGGATCACCTGAGGTTGGGAGTTTGAGACTAGCCTGACCAGCATGGAGAAACCCCCTCTCTACTAAAAATACAAAATTAGCTGGGCATGGTGGCGCATGCCTGCCTGTAATCCCAGCTACTTAGGAGGCTGAGGCAGGAGAATCACTTGAACCTGGGAGATGGAGGTTCCGATGAGCCAAAATCACACCATTGCACTCCAGCCTGGGCAACAAGAGTGAAACTCTGTCTCAAAAAAACAAAAAACAAACTAACAAACAAAAAATGTATTATCAGAATTATCCTTGGAAACCCTTTTTTTTTTTTTTTTTTTTTTGAGACGGAGTTTCACTCTTGTTACCCAGGCTGGAGTGTAATGGCGCAATCTCGGCTCACCGCAACCTCCGCCTCCTGGGTTCAGGCAATTCTCCTGCCTCAGCCTCCTGAGTAGCTGGGATTACAGGCACGTGCCACCATGCCCAGCTAATTTTTTGTATTTTTAGTAGAGACGGGGTTTCACCTTGTTGACCAGGTTGGTCTCGATCTCTTGACCTTGTGATCCACCCGCCTCGGCCTCCCAAAGTGCTGGGATTACAGGCTTGAGCCACCGCGCCCGTCTTGGAAACCCTTTTTATCACTCCTAAAGTATACAACCATCTCCCAGTAGCATAGCCAAGTTTTCCTCTAGCGATGGGACAGACACTGTTTCTTTGATGGATAACTGATAAAGAGATTGGCTTGCTTGGGGGCAAGACACATCCTTGCACACTAGACCCATACTTAGTATGGCGACATGCACACACACTGAAGATTTTATGAGGCACCTGCAAACTGAGCCCAATGGGGGGAACAGCAGATTTACCTCTTTCACAACACACCTGGGGCCTGTGCTATGTGAGTAAAATAATGTTTAATATACTATTACTCTTTCTCTTTCCATCTCTAATTTTTCCACAGCAAACATAATTTAGTTTTTGTAAATTAAATAGAAATAGTACCTATCTCAGGGTTATGAGAATTAAAAGAGCTAGTTTTTGTTTGTTTGTGACAGAGTCTCATTCTCTTGCTCAGGCTGGTGTGCAGTGGCATGATCTCAGCTCACTGCAACCTCCACCTCCTGAGTTCAAGCAATTCTCCTGCCTCAGTCTCCCAAATAGCTGGGACCACAGGCACCCACCACCATGCCCGGCTAATTTTTATATTTTAGTAGAGACAGGGTTTCACCATGTTGGCCGGGCTGGTCTTGAACCCCTGACTTCAGGTGATCTGCCTGCCTCGGCCTCCCAAGGTGCTGAGATAGATATGGTGGCACTCCATTATATTTTCTTTTCTTTTTTTTTTTTTTTTTTTTTTTTTTGAGACGGAGTTTCGCTCTTGTTGCCCAGGCTGGAGTGCAATGGCACGATCTCGGCTCACCGCAACCTCCGCCTCCTGGGTTCAGGCAATTCTCCTGCCTCAGCCTCCTGAGTAGCTGGGATCACAGGCACACGCCACCATGCCCAGCTAATTTTTAGTATTTTTTAGTAGAGACGGGGTTTCACCATGTTGACTAGGATGGTCTCGATCTCTTGACCTCGTGATCCACCCGTCTCGGCCTCCCAAAGTGCTGGGATTACAGGCTTGAGCCACCGCGCCCGGCCATATTTTCTTTTCTTTTTGAGATGGGAGTCTTACTCTGTTGCCCAGGCTAGAGTGCAGTGACTCGATCTCGGCTCTCTGCTACCTCCGCCTCCTGGGTTCAAGCGATTCTCCTGTTTCAGTCTCCCAAGCAGTTGGGACTACAGGCGCATGCCACCATATCTGGCTAATTTTTTGCATTTTTAGTAGAGATGGGGTTTCACTGCATTAGCCAGGATAGTCTTAATCTCCTGACCTTGTGATCCACCCGCATCAGCCTCCCAAAGTGCTGGGATTACAGGGATGAGCCACCACACCTGGCCTCAGGCTGGGATATTCTTTAAACTTGTAGAGGAGCTGAGGGTTGCCTGTCTTCAGCCACTTCTCCTCAGCAGGGGTCTTGAATCTGAGAGAGTAAGTGTGAGGCATGGCAGTGAACATTCCCTTGTGAGGTCCTGGCCCCTTTCACTCTATGCTTTGGCTTAGAAGATCCCCAAACTCCACCCAGAGAACAACAACTCAGCAAGCACCCCCACATGTCTAGACTGCACACCCTGTTCCCATGCAGTCTGCTCTGGCCTCTTGAGGCAGGAAGCCCTTGCTGGCTGGGATCTGTCTGGAGGCCTGGCGTGAGTACTGAGCTGTGTGCCGCAAAGTGTACCACGCAGACCAAACAACAAACCATTGAAACCACTTTTACACTGTGAAGTGCTATGCAGAAGTGAGATCCGCGAGTTAGGAGGCAGTGGTGCTGAGTTCAGAGTCCAGAGACAATGAGACTAGAACTCGGGCAGTGCCTGCAGGGATGGAGAGGGAGCAAACAGGCAATTAACTCAGAAGGCCTGGAGTGGAACATACTTGACATTTGATTATGCTGCGGCCAGCAATTGGCAAGAAATCTAAGATGTCTAGGTCCCTGCATATTCCTCCGGCCAGAACACACATTTCTTACAGGTTTAGAATCTCAGAGCTGAAAGAAGCAATAATTAATTGATTAACTTAACAAAAACTCACCAGATGCCTGCTCTAGTGTAAGCACTGGGCATGATGATCATAAAGTCTGACCTAAATCCCATAGTGGAATCTCCTGCTCCACCAACCAATAGCTCTGTGATGAGCAAGTCACCTACCTCTTCTAAGGCTCAGTTTACCTGTCTGTTAAATGGGAATAATGTAAAATAGTAATAGTAGAAATAACAATACCTCCTGTGCGACCCGCAGAGACCCTTCCCAAAGCAAATGAGAGCGAGGAGTTGTTAAGCTGAGTCCAGGTTTATTGGGGTTTGCGGGCAACCCAGGCGGGAGGGGAGCTGAGCTGCACCCAGCAGCTGCCGGGGAGGGTTTTTATAGGGGCGGCGGCCTGTTTAGGCGAGGTGTTGCGGAGTGATTGGTGGAAGGGAGAGCAGAGGAGGGTTTTCTGCGTGCCAGAAAGGGATTGGTCACCTCTTGGCGGGCTTAGGTTTGAATTTTATTGGCTGTCTTGTTTCTAGGCAGACTACTGCAACTGCCAAGGGGTGGGGGATGGGGGTTGGCTTTAGGTTTGGCGGGTTAAGGCTGAGCAGTGATTGGTCGCCCTGCGCTACCAGGCAGAATAGGGTCTGCAGGCGGACTCCAGGAAGTGAGGGACAAAATGGAGGACTGTGGGTTTTTCTACCAAACACCTCCGTCATAGGATTGTTCTGAGGATTAAATAATAACTAACTTAAATATCATACTAAGTATATGTCAGACACTGTTCTAGGTGTTTACATATGTAAATTCATTAAATCCTCACAATATTTTTTTTTTGAGATGGGATCTCACTCTGTCACTCATGAATGGAGTGCAGTGGCACGATCTTGGCTCAATACAGCCTCAACCTTCTGGGCTTAAGCAGTCCTCCCATCTTAGCCTCTCAAGTAGCTGGGACTACAGGCATGTACCACCATGCCTGGCCAGTTTTTGTATTTTTTGTAGAGATGGGATTTCTCCATGTTGCCCATGCTGGTCTTGAACTTCTGACGTCAAGTGATCCACCTGCCTAGGCTTCCCAAAGTGCTGGGATTACAGGTGTGAGCCACCGTGCCTGGCCATTCTTCACAATAATGTAATCCTGTGAGAGAGATGTATTATCCTCTTTTTTTTTTTGAGATGGAGTTTCACTCTTGTTACCCAGGCTGGAGTACAATGGCGCGATCTCGGCTCACCACAACCTCACTGAACCTGGGTTCAGGCAATTCTCCTGCCTCAGCCTCCTGAGTAGCTGGGATTACAGGCACACACCACCATGCCCAGCTAATTTTTTGTATTTTTACTAGAGACAGGGTTTCACCATGTTGACCAGGATGGTCTCGATCTCTTGACCTCGTGATCCACCCACCTCGGCCTTCCAAAGTGCTGGGATTACAGGCTTAAGCCACCGCGCCTGGCTGAGAGATGTATTATTCTTATCCTAATTTTCCAGATGAAACGAAGACACAGAGAGGCCAAGTAACTTGCCCCAGGTCACACAGCTAATAAGCGGTGGAGCAATATGGCTCCAGAGACTATATTCTTGACCACTCCCCATATTTTCCTTGTTTTCTTTCTTTCTTTCTTTTGAGATGGAGTCTCTTTCTGTTGCCCAGGCTAAATAAAGTACAGTGGCACGATTTTGGCTCACTGCAACCTCTGCTCTGGGTTCAAGCAATCCTCCCACCTCAACCTCTCAAGTAGCTGAGATTACAGGCGTGTGCTACCACACCCAGCTAAATTTTTGTATTTTTGGTAGAGATGGGGTTTCACCACATTTGTCAGGCTGGTCTCAAATTCCTGACCTCAGATGATCTGCCCACCTTGGCCTCCCAAAAGTGCTGGGATTACAGGCATGAGCCACCATGCCTGGCCTATCCTCCATATTTTCAATGAAGTGTCTGCCACAGCTCCTTGTACACAGTAAGCACTCAATGTCAGCTGCCAGTAAGATGATTATATTTTCAACAGCTTTATTGAGGCATATTTTGTGAATTATGATTACATTTTGACTGTTAGGAAAATCTTTCTGATACCAAGTTAAAATCCTCCTCAGAGCCGGGCACGGTGGCTCAAGCCTGTAATCCCAGCACTTTGGGAGGCTGAGGCGGGCGGATCACGAGGTCAAGAGAGCGAGACCATCCTGGTCAACATGGTGAAACCCCGTCTCTACTAAAAATACAAAAAATTAGCTGGGCATGGTGGCACATGCCTGTAATCCCAGCTACTCAGGAGGCTGAGGCAGGAGAATTGCCTGAACCCAGGAGGCGGAGGTTGCGGTGAGCCGAGATCGAACCATTGCACTCCAGCCTGGGTAACAAGAGCGAAACTCCGTCTCAAAAAAAAAAAAAACAACAACAACAAAAAAAGAAAATCCTCCTCAGACCATGCCCCTCCTCCATGGGTTCTAATTCTATCCCCAGACTCTCCTTAGAGCCTATCTTCTCCCTTGCCCTGTTATAATCTCTTAGGAATTTGCAGTTACAGGCCAAACCTATCTGGTGGGGCTTAGTCTGGCTTCCTTCCTGTCTGTTGGTGACTCAGCCACTGGTTGATGGATTGACAAGCCTCTGACAAGTCCCAGAAGCACTGCAGGTCGGGGGCTGCTGCCTCCCACCCCAAAGCACAACAGCTACATAAATAAGCCACATAAATAAACTACATAATTTACAGGGTCCCGTGCAAAGTGAAAATGCAGGGCCCCTTGTTCAACATTGTTAAGAATTTCAAGACAGTGATAGAAGAGGCTTAAACCAGGCATGGGCCCTTGCAAATGCACAGGACTCACATCCATGAATCAGCCTTAGCAGCATCCTGTATCTTCAGTTCATCACCTCACCTGCCATCATCCAATCCCACCATGGGCTCATGTGGAGGCTAAGCCTGGGAAGTTCCTGGTACACCAGAGAAACACAGAAAGCATTTAGTACCAAGAGGATTACAGCTCACATGTGCTCTGGAGTCCATCGGTTCGTTATAAGTCTGCCTTGAACCTGACTGGCTGTAAGATTCAGGCTGCCCACCCACTCTTGGGCTCCCTTAGTCAAAGGCAGCCCTTTGGGTTTGGTGGATTAGTGGTACAAACACCAGACTAAGAGTTGGGAATCTTCCACTGCCTTCCTGAAAACGCTCTTGTGTGTCTCTTAGAAACACAAGATTTGTTGCTCTCAAATCTTGAGATGGAGTTTTGTTCTTGTCACCCAGGCTGGAGTGCAATGGTGCGATCTTGGCTCACTGCAACCTCTGCCTCCTGGGTTCAAGTAATTCTCCTGAGTAGCTGGGATTACAGGCACCTGCCACCACACCCAGCTAATTTTTGTATTTTTAATAGAGACAGGGTTTCACCACGTTGCCCAGGCTGGTCTCAAATTCCTGACTTCAGGTGATCCACCCACCTCGGCCTCCCAAAGTACTGGGATTACAGGGGTGAGCCACTGTCCCAGGCCCACATTATTTTTATTCATTTATTTATTAGAGACAGGGTCTCACTCTGTCACCTGGGCTGGAGTGCACTGACACAATCTCGGCTCACTGTAGCCTTGAACTCCTAGATTCTAATGATCCTCCTGCCTTAGCCTCTCAAGTAGCTAGGACTACAGGTGCACACCACCATGCCTGGCTAATTTCATTTTTTGTTGTTGTTTGGTAAAGATGAAGTCTCACTACATTGCTCAGACTGGTCTTGAACTCCCAGGCTCAAGCAATCCTCTACCTCAGACTTCCAAAGTGCTGGGATTGCAGATGTGAGCCACCACACCTTGCCTTCATTCCTTTAGAAGCTGATGGAATTTGTCTTCTCTGCCCAGGAGTCTTCTGAGGTCTTGAGAGTGCTCTTCTCTCCTCACAGAAGCAGGGTCACTGGCAGAGGGAGTTCAGGCTCCAATCCAGCTCTACCACACATTCACTGTGACTTTGGGCAAGTTCTCAGTATCTCGGAGCCCCAATTTCCTCATCTGTAAAATGGGCTCCATACTTCTTAGACCTCCCTCACATAATGTCCCCTACTTCAGGAGGTGCCCTGCACACAGTGGGCAGTTAATGAATGTTGCTGTTATTACACCACCCCAGAGAAGCTTCAAGGTCAAAGCTTGCTGCCACTGATGTCTAGAGTCCACTGGGGCCTCCGGGAACCTGATCGGAGGCCATCACCTCAGGGAGAGTAGGGTCAGATGCTATTCTTGGAGCCGACGGAACCCAGCCGGGTTTCAAGTTCCCTCAGGGAGCTCTGGCCCAGGCAGCTTGGCTGGTCATGCGAGCAGTGAGGACTGATCTCAGCATGTTCTCCTGGACTCTCCTCATGGCCCCAGCTGGAGGGAACTCGGGCACAGAGCATGCTACAGGGAGTCCACGTCCTCCTGCAGCTGACCTCAGCCTTTTAGTTCCTGTTCATCAGCATCTACTTGGTACCCAAAAGGCCCTTGGGTGCTGTTTGAGGATCTCCCTGAAATTGCAAAGTGTTTCCAATATCAGGATGTGAGGCAGCCTTGAGTCATACAAAGAGGGTTTAAGAGACAAGCAGGAGTAAATTCTAATCCCAGCTGCAATACTCATTGGTCTGTGGTCTTTCTGTAAGTCCCCTTGTCTGGCTGAGCCTCAGTTTCTTTGAAAAACAGTAAGAATGGGCCTGGCACAGTGGCTTATGCCTATAATTCCGGCACTTTGGGAGGCTGAGGTGGGTAGATCATGAGGTCAGGAGTTCAAGACCAGCCTGGCCAAGATGGTGAAACCCCATCTCTACTAAAAATAAAATTTAAAAAAAGGTAGTCAGGCGTGGTGGTGGGTGCCTGTAATCCCAGTTACTTGGGAGGCTGAGGCAGAATTGCTTGAACCTGGGAAGTGGAGGTTGCAGTGAGCTGAGATTGCACCACTGCACTCCCAGCCTGGGCAACAGAGCAAGACTCTGTCTCAAAAAAAAAAAAAAAAAAAAAAAAAAAAAAAAAAGAAAAACAGTGAGAATGGTGAGAATGAAAGCTTCCTGAGATGATTAGAGCATCTGGTACAAAGTACTTGCTCAATAAATGATCACAATTTAGACTGTAATCTCCTAAAAGATTCTGTCAGATCCAGACTTGTGTCCCCAGCGCCCAGCCTAGGGCCACCCAGCCTAGAGGAAGCCCCCAGTGTTGGCCACATGAATAATGAATTATGGGAGGCGCTGAATGGAAATGCCTTATCTGGCTCCCATCTTTCAGATTTTCCATACTCACTCCACCCAAATCTCACGCAGAATCAGTGCCCTCTGCATCAGCCCTGACAGGTGAGCATCTACCCTCTGCTTCCATATCCCTGTGATAGGAAGTTCACCTCTTCCCAGAGTTTCTCATTCTGCCAAGTAGAAAATTCTTCCTTCCACTCAGACATCGATGACCTGAGTTCTGTCTCCTAGCAGATTCCATCCATTGGGCCTAGTTCTGCTCTCTGGAGCTGTACAGAACAAGCCTAGTTCTGCTTCCAAAAGATAAGCCCTCCAGTGATTTATTACACAATTAGAATGTGCCAGGCATCGAGCCAGGCACCGAACTTACTTTTTCTCATTAAACCCTTTAACTCTTACACTAACGCTGAAATGTAAACATTATACTTACTCCAGAGATGAGGAAAATGAGGCTCATAGAGGAAACATGACACACTTACATGTGGCAGAGAAATGATTTAAATCCAGATTCTTTTCCAAAACGCTACCTTTCCAATGCTCAGTTGATCTACTGGAAGACGCATTTGTCTCTGAGAGTTTCCCCAACCTTCCCTTTCCTTCAATAAAGATTTATGTATCTCGGCCGGGCGCGGTGGCTCAAGCCTGTAATCCCAGCACTTTGGGAGGCCGAGGCGGGTGGATCACGAGGTCGAGAGATCGAGACCATCCTGGTCAACATGGTGAAACCCCGTCTCTACTAAAAATACAAAAAATTAGCTGGGCATGGTGGCACGTGCCTGTAATCCCAGCTAGTCAGGAGGCTGAGGCAGGAGAATTGCTTGAACCCAGGAGGCGGAGGTTGCAGTGAGCCGAGATTGCGCCATTGCACTCCAGCCTGGGTAACAAGAGCGAAACTCCATCTCAAAAAAAAAAAAAAAAAAAAAGATTTATGTATCTCATCTATACCAGATCCTGAGCTAGGCACAGGGAACAGAAATGAGACATAATCTATGCTCTCGAAGCACTTAACAGCCTATCCCAAACCATGTGAAAAGAATGGAGACAGGCTGGACGCAGTAATGCCAGGACTTTGGGAGGCTGAGGCAGATGGATTGCTTGAGTTCAGAAATTTGAGACCAATCTGGGCAGCATAGGGAGACCTTGTCTCTATTTTTAAAAAATCAAATTAAGGCTGGGCACTGTGGCTCACACCTGTAATCCCAGCACTTTGGGAGGCCAAGGCAGTTTGATCACTTGAGGCCAGGAGTTCAAAATCAGCCTGGCCAATTGGCCAACATGGCAAAACCCCATCTCTACTAAAAATACAAAACTTAGCCAGGCATGGTGGTGGGTGCCTGTAATCCCACCTACTTGGGAGGCTGAGGCAGGAGAATCATTTGAACCCGAAAGGCAGAGGATGAGCGGAGATCTTGCCATTGCACTCCAGCCTGGGCAACAAAGTGAGACTCTGTCTCAAAAAAAAAATTAATTTAAATTTTTTAAAAAAGGAAAGAAAAAACTGAGAGGAGCACAAGGACTATCGGAAGACCGTGGACCTTGAGGGTCCAGGAGGACTTCAGGAGGAGGTGACATGTGGACTAGGTTTTTGTTTTTTTTTTTCTTTGAGACGGAGTCTTGCTGTCGTCCAGGCTGTAGTGCAGTGATGTGATCTTGGCTCACTGCAACCTCTGCCTCCTGGGTTCAAGCAATTCTCCTGCTTCAGCCTCCCAAGTAGGTGGGACTACAGGTGTGTGACACCATGCTCAGCTAATTTTTTTGTATTTTTAGTAGAGACGGGGGTTTCACCATGTTAGCCAGGATGGTCTCGATCTCCTGACCTCGTGATCCGCCCGCCTTAGCCTCCCAAAGTGTTGGGATTACAGGCGTGAGCCACCGCCCCCAGCCAAGTTTTAAAGGATTATTAGGAATTGTAAAATGCTGAAGGTGTGGAAACCAGACTTCAGAGAGATTGCAGTGCCCAGCAAAGGAGCTGGGGCTTTATAACACTTGAGTGGGCTGCCCATTTTAGTGTGCATAATAATTTCCTGTAGTTTTCTTATTTAAAATCCAGATTTTCATTCAGTAGGTCTAGGTGGACCCAGGCATCAGCAAAAGCTTGGCTGGAACAAACAGCCTGGGTATACTGTTGTTACTTTTTCTTTTGAAATATTTAATTGACAAATAAAAAGTGTATACATTCAAGGTATACAATGTGATGATGTGATATATATTATGTACTGATTACTATAGTCAAATTAATGAACACATCCGTCGCCATTTAGTTTCTCTGTGTGTGAGAAGAGATAAGGATATTTTGGGGGTGGGGCGGGGTGGTGCAGACTACAAGGGGGTCCCTGATACAGATGGCCGAGTTAGGAATAACATGGGGCTAAATATGGAGGCAGGGATCATATCATGGGAGTGGGGAGACATATTCAGCAAATATATTTGGCCTTTCCCCTTTAGGCAGTGGGGAGGCGTGATTAATAAACTGTAATACAATCACCATTCCTCAAGCCTGGTGAGGGGGACCAGCTGGGAATAGTTTCCACTCTGGGCCCCCAGCAGGTGCAAGTCTTCTCAGTGACTCTCCCTGTGCTCAGGCAGTGGAGAATCGAAAAAGTAGGGGCAGCCCTCACTCCTCTGTCCCAGGCCCTCTGCAGCTGTTTTGTGCCATCAATACCCCTAGAGAGCCTCACCATCAGCTCCCTGGATATTCAAATAATGGCAGCAAAGGCAGCCTGTTTTAAAAGCTAGACACCCTCAGAAGGTAACGATACCACTCAGAAAGAAGATGATTATCTAACTGTAAGATATCATTCCACAAAAGTCTTTTTAAATAAGCATAAGAGGCTGGGCGTGGTGGCTCACACCTGTAATCCTAGCACTTTGGGAGGCTGAGGTGGGTGGATCACCTGAGGCCAGGAGTTCAAAACCAGCCTGGCCATCACGGTGAAATCCCATCTTAAAAAAAAAAAAAAAAAAAAAAAAAAAGAAAGATAGAAAAATAAATAAATAAATAAATAAATAAGCATAAGAATTACTATTTACTCCTCCTAACAATCCTATTAGAAGGCATTGTTATCCCCATCTGAGAGTTGACAAAATCCAAAAAAAGGATAGAGTAGCTTGTCTAAGGTCACATAGCCAATAAAAAGCAAAACTCAGGTCAGAACCCAGGCTAAGACCTTTAGACCTAAGAACTGAAAACAGTCGGTACACCCCGCCCCCACCAACCCTAATGTAGAATTCACAATAAAAGAGATCTAAACTGCAAAATGAATATAAAGAAGCCAAAAAGGTTTCCATTCCCCCAACAAAGGGATTACTTGATGCTTTAAAAAATGTAACATTGGCCGGGCACAGTGGCTCAAGCCTGTAATCCCAGCACTTTGGGAGGCCGAGGCGGGTGGATCACGAGATCGAGAGATCGAGACCATCCTGGTCAACATGGTGAAACTCCGTCTCTACTAAAAATACAAAAAATTAGCTGGGCATGGTGGCGTGTGCCTGTAATCCCAGCTACTCAGGAGGCTGAGGCAGGAGAATTGCCTGAACCCAGGAGGCGGAGGTTGCGGTGAGCCGAGATCGCGCCATTGCACTCCAGCCTGGGTAACAAGAGCAAAACTCCGTCTCAAAAAAAAAAAAAAAAAAAAATGTAACATTACTATTTTTAAATTTATATGTTTCTCATTCTTTGTTAGGTGCCCTAAACACACATGCTTAGTATGCCTTTGACTAATCCAGAATTGTCCACGTCTATAGGATCTGAAGTCTAGGTATTTTCCCTCTGCCACGCTGCCCTTCATAAAAATTTTCAAGCAACTTCGTAAAACAAATAAAAATGCTATTTCTTTCTTTCCTTTCTTTTCCTTCCTTCCTTTCTTCCTTTCTTTCCTTCCTTCCTTCTTCCTTCCTTCTTTCCTTCTTTCTTTCTTTTTCTTCTTTTTTTGAGACGGAGCCTCACTCTGTCGCCCAGGCTGGAGTGCAATGGCAAGATCTCAGCCTACTGCAACCTCCGCCTCTCAGGTTCAAGAGATTCTCCTGCCTCAGCCTCCTGAGTAGCCGGGATTACAGGCGCCCACCACCATGCCCAACCAATTTTTGTATTTTTAGTAGAGACAGAGTTTCACCATCTTGGCCAGCCTCATCTCGAACTCCTCACCTCAGGTGATCCGCCTAACTCAGGGTCCCAAAATGCTGGGATTACAGGCATGAGCCATCTCGCCCAGCCGCTATTTATTTCCAAAATTTAAAAAATCACTTAACAGCTCAGAGTTCTTGTCCCCATTCCCACCCCACAGGCTCCAAGTCAATATAAATAGCTCCACTGTCCACCTAGAACCCAAGCTAAACCTGTTTTATGTTTTTCAACCTCATGCTCAACCCCACCTTCCTCCCACCCCGACATGGCTAAATTTTGCTTATTCAGCTGTATCACCTCTTACCTGTGCCCCCTTCTTTGCCTGACAGGCCTTAGTTCAGGCCCCACCATGTCAAACCTTAACCTCTGCAGCCATCTCCTCATTGGACTCCCTGCCTCCAGTCTTTCCCCTTCTGGATCATTTTCTGCAAATGATCTTTCTAATTTCCGAATCTGATCAAAACCCTTTCGTGACTCTGCATTATCCACAAGATAAAAGCCAAATCTCTGTACCTTCAGGTCTTCCCTTCTAGGACTCTTCCTTTCCTTCCTCATAGTGCTGAGCACTGTACTGTCAGATATTAGTGAGAGCATTCACTGGATGGAGCGGTTCATGCCTGTAATCCCAGCACTTTGGGAGGCCAAGGAGGGCGGATCATCTGAGGTTGGAAGTTCGAGACCAGCCTGGCCAACATGGTGAAATGGTGAAACCCTGCCTCTACTAAAAATACAAAAATTAGCTGGGTGTGGTGGTGGGCGCCTGTAATCCCAGCTACTCAGGAGCCTGAAGCAGAAGAATCCCTCGAACCTGGAGGTAGAGGTTGCAGTGAGTCAAGATCGAGCCATTGCACTCAAGCCTGAGTGACAGAGTGAGACTGTGTCTCAAAAAAAAAAAAAAAAAAAAAAATTTAGTGAGAACACAAACCACTAATCAACTACTGTCTTCCCCATTAGGCCATCAGGCCAGCTCTAAATGTCCTGTATCCAGCTCAAGCCTAGCATGGAGGAAAAATGTAGGAACTAGTTGTTAATGATGATCTCATACCTACTGGCTAGAAGACACAGTAATAATACTGCTTGCTGTGACCGGAGTCTGAAAAGCCATTTTCAAATCTTGCCTCAAAGGGTGCATAAGAGTAAGAAACTTACCCATGCTGGTTCTTACCAACCTACTGCTTCCCACAGCAGCCTGGCTATGAAATGGCCTTGGACCATTCTGAACTGTAAATTACTATTCTTTGCATTTTAATAACTTTTGGGAAATATAACATTTTGACATGATTAATGCTCACTCTATTGTTCCCTGCCCCCCTGAGTATGTGACTCAGGAAGGCAGGTACCAGACGTCCCAGGTAGGAACTGTTCCAAAAAAAAAAAAGTCCAGTACATCTTCTACCCCAAAATAAAATAAATTTGTTTCTTCAAAATTACAAAACCTGACTAGGCACAGTGGCTCATGTCTGTAATCCTAGCACTTTGGAAGGCTGAGGCAGGAGGATCATTTGAGCCCAGGTGTTCAAGACCAGCCTGGGCAACACAGTGAGACCCCGTATCTACAAAAAATACAAAAACTAACTGGGTGTGGTGTTGCGCACATGTAGTCCCAGCTACTCAGGAGACTGAGGTAGGAGGATCACCTGAGCCCAGGAGGGGGAGGCTGCAGTCAGCCATGATTGCATCACTGCACTCCATCTTAGGTGAAAGACAATGACTCTATCTCAAAAAAAAAAAAAAAAAATTACAAAGCCTATTGAAAAGATACCATTCTTATCGTGGAGCAGTGGCTCGTACCTGTAACTCTAGCACTTTGGGAGGCTAAGGTGGGTGGATCACCTGAGGTCAGGGGTTTAAGACCAGGTAAGGGGTTTAAGACCAGCCTTACCAACATGGTGAAATCCCACCTCTACTAAAAATATAAAAATTAGCTGGGCATCGTGGTGCTTGCTTGTAGTCCCACATACTCAGGAGGCGAAGGCAGGAGAATCACTTGAACCTGGGAGGTGGAGGTTGCAGTGAGCTGAGATCACACCACTGGACTCCAGCCTGGCTAAGGAGAGTCAGATTCCATCTTAAAAAAAAAAAAAAAAAAGATATGATTCTTCAAATAATGGTTAAACAACAAGAACACTACTATGACAAAGATGCCCATAGGTGGTAAAGGATAGTGAGGGACAATAAAAAAACTTCAAACCTTGCATTTTCAAAGTCAATATTGTTTTTTTAAAAAATTGTGATAAAACATAAAATTTACCATCTTAACCTCTTTTTCTTGAGATGGCGTATCACTCCATCACCCAGGCTGGAGTGCAGTGGTGCAATCTCAGCTCACTGCAACCCCTGCCTCCCGGGTTCAAGGGATTCTCATGCCTCAGCCCCCCGAGTCATTGGGACCACAGGTGCATGACAAAATGCCCAGCTAATATTTGTATCTCTAGTAGAGACGGGGTTTTGCCGTGTTAGCCAGGCTGGGTTAACCATTTTAAAACATATATTTCAGTACTGTTAAGTATTCTCACATTTGTTGTGTAACAATCTCCATTATTTTTTCATCTTACACATTTTTTCATCTTACAAACTCCTTACATATTAAACAAGTCAATTTGGCCAGGCACAGTGGCTCACGCTTATAATCCCAAAACTTTAGGAGGCTGAGGCAGGAGGATTACTTGAGCTCAGGAGTTTAAGACCAGACTGGGCAATATAGCAAAACCTCATCTCTACAAAAAATAAGAAAACTAGCTGGGCATGGTGGTGTGTACCTGTAGTCCCAGCTACTCAGGAAGCTGCGGTGAGAGGATCACCTGAGCCCAGGAGTTAGAGGATCACCTGAGCCCAGGAGTTAGAGGCTACAGTGAGCTATGATAATGCCACTGCACTCTAGCCTGGGCAACAGAGCAAGAGCCTATCTCAAAACAAAAACAAAAAAGCTCATTTCCCCTCACCCTAGCCCCTAGCAACCACCATTCTACTTTCTGTTTCTGAGTTTATATACAACTCATACACAAATTTAGATACCACATATGCAGTGTGTCTTTTTATGACTGGCTTATTTCTCTTTTTTTTTTTTAGAGATGGGGTTTCACCATGTTGGCCAGGCTGGTCTTGAACTCCTGACCTCAAACAATCCACCCACCTCGGCCTCCCAAAGTGCTGGGATTATAGGTGTGAGCCACCTTGCCTGGCCCTTTTTTTTTTTTTTTGAGATGGAGTCTTGCTCTGTCACCCAGGCTGGAGTGCAGTGGTGCCATCTTGACTCACTGCAGCCTCTGCCTCCCAGGTTCAAGCAATTCTGCCCCAGCCTCCTGAGTAGCTGGGACTACAGGCACGAGCCATCATGCCCCGCTAATTTTTTTTTTTTTTTTAGTAGAGATGGGGTTAGCCAGGTTGGTCTCAATTTCCTGACTTTATGATCCACCCGCCTTGGCCTTCCAAAGTGCTGGGATTACAGGCGTGAGCCACCATGCCCAGTCCACCGGCTTATTTCTCTTAGCATGGTGTTCAGCCATGTTGTATAGCATGTGTCAGAATTTCCTTCCTTTTTAAGGCTGAATGATATTCCATTGCATGTACATACCACCTTTTGTGTATTCATTCACCTGCTGATGGGCATTTGGGTTCCTTCTAACCTTTGGCTGTGAATAGTGCTGCTAAGAATATGGGTATAGATACCTCTTGGAGACTCTGCTTTCAAATCTTTTGGATACTGATATATTGTATATTTGTCCCCCCCCAAAATCTCATGTTGAAATGTAATCCCCAATGTCGGAGGTGGGGCCTGGTGGGAGATGATTGGATCATGGTGGGGGATTTCTCATGAATGGTTTAGGACCCTCCCCTTGGTGCTGTCCTCGCGAGATCTGTGTGGCATCTCCCCTTGCTCCCTCTCTTGCTCCTGCTCTTGCCTTCTCACCATGAGATACACCAGCTCCCCCCGTGCCTTCCACCATGATTGTCACCTTCCCGAGACCTCACCAAAAGCCAATAGGAAGCACAGCACCATGCTTCCTGTACAGCCAGCAGAGCCGAGAGCCAATGAAACTTTTCTTTATAAAATACCCCGTCTCAGGTATTTCTTCATAGCAATACAAGAATGGTGTAACACAGATATGTACCCAGAAGTGAAATGGTTGTATCAAATGGCAATTCTGTTTTACATTTTTTGGGGAGCTGCTGTACTGATTTCCATAGCAGTTACATCATTTTACATTCCCACCAACAGTGCCCAGGGTTCTAATTTCTCTGCATCCTTGACAACACTTATTTTGTTTTTGTGTTTAATAGTAGCCATCCTGGCTGGGCGCGGTGGCTCAAGCCTGTAATCCCAGCACTTTGGGAGGCCGAGGCGGGTGGATCACGAGGTCAAGAGATCGAGACCATCCTGGTCAACATGGTGAAACCCCGTCTCTACTAAAAATACAAAAAATTAGCTGGGCATGGTGGCGCGTGCCTGTAATCCCAGCTACTCAGGAGGCTGAGGCAGGAGAATTGCCTGAACCCAGGAGGTGGAGGTTGCGGTGAGCCGAGATCGCGCCATTGCACTCCAGCCTGGGTAACAAGAGCAAAACTCCATCTCAAAAAAAAAAAAATAGTAGCCATCCTGCCAGAGGCAGTGGCTCACATCTGTAATCCCAGAACTTTGGGAGGCAGAGGCAGGCAGAAGACCTAAAGTCGGGAGTTCGAGACCAGCCTGACCAACATGGAGAAACCCTGTCTCTATTAAAAATATAAACTTAGCTGAGCATGGTGGTGCATGCCTGTAATCCCAGCTATTAGGGAGGCTGAGGCAGGAGAATTGCTTGAGCCTGGGAGGTGGAGGTTGTATCAAGCCAAGACCGCACCATTGCACTCTCGCCTGGGCAACAAGAGCGAAACTCTGTCTCAAAAAAAAAAAAAAAAAAGAGTTTGAGACCAACCTGGTGGCACGCACCTGTAATCCCAGCTACTGGGGAGGCTGAGGCAGAAGAATCACTTTAACCCAGGAGGCGCAGGTTGCAGTGAGCCAAGATTGCACCACTGCACTCCAGCCTGGGAGACAGAATGAGACCCTGTCTCAAAAAAATAATAGTAACAGTAGCCATCCTAATGGGATATGAGGCGATGTCACTGTGGTTTTGTTTAGTTGACTTTATATTTTAGAGCAATTTTAGGTTTATGGCAAAATTGAGAAGGCACAGAGATTTCCCATAGAGCTGCTGACTGCACATACGCATAGTCCCCCCCATTATCAACACCTCCCACCAAAGCGGTACATTTGTAGTAACTGATGAACCTACACAGACACATCATTATCACCCAAAGTCCACGGTTTACATTAGGGTTCACTCTTGGTGTTATACATCTTAGAGGATCAGACATACATACAATGACAGGTATCTATCATTACAATATCATACAGAGTAGTTTCACTGCCCTAAAAATCTTCTGTGCTCCAATTATTCCTCTCTCCTCTCCCCACCCACTGGTTTTTACTGTCTCCATAATTTTGCCTTTTCCAGAATACATCTCAGTGTCATACAGTTGGAATCATTTAATATGAAGCCTTTTCAGACTGGCTTCACTTAGTAGCGTTCATTTAAGATTCCTCTGTTACTTTTCATAGCTTGGTAACTTGTGACTTTTCATAGCTTGATTTAAGCATTGAATAATGTCTAGATGCACGACAATTTACCCATTTACCTATGTAAGACATTTTGGTTTGAGTTTTGGCAATTATAAATAAAGATGCTGTAAACATCTGTGTGCTGGTTTTTCTGAGGACATGTTTTCAATTCCTTCAAGTAAATACCAAGGAGCAAGACTGCTGGATTGCATGGTAAGAGTTTGCTTAGTTTTTGCAAGAAACTGCTTAACTGTTTTCCAAAGTGGCCATGCCATCTTGCATTCCCACAAGCAAGGAATGAGAGTTCTGGGTGCTCCATCTTTCCCAGAATTTCATGCTGTTAGTGTTTTGGATTCTGGCCATTCTAATAGTTGTATTTTGGTCTTGCTGTTGTTCTAACTTGCATTTTCCTGATGACGTTATACGGAACGGCTTTTCATATGCTTATTTGCCACCTGTATATCTTTTTTGCTGAGATATGTTAAGGGTTTTGGCCTGTTTTTGTTTTTTTTTTTTTCAATCAGGTTATTTTTTTTACTGTTGAATTTTAAGAGTTCATTGTGGTTTTGCTTTGCATTTCCCTGATTAGTGATGTTGAACATTTCTTCATGTTTGTTAAGCTACAATTTTTTTGTTTGTTGTTTTGTTTTTGAGACAGACTCTTGATCTGTCACCCAGGCTGAAGTATAGTGGTATAATCTCAGCTTACTGCAACCTCTGCCTCCCAGGTTCAAGCGATTCTCCTGCCTCAGCCTCCCAAGTAGCTGGGATTACAGGTACCTGCCACCATGCCTAATTTTTGTATTTTTAGTAGAGACAGGGGTTTTGCCATGTTGGCCAGGCTGATCTTGAACTCCTGATCTCAAGTGATCCGCCTGCTTCAGCCTCCCAAAATGCAGGAATTACAGACATGAGCCACCACGCCTGGCCTGACCTAGTTTAAGAACACCAACAGCTACTTTACATTTTTAAAAAATGAACTTGATGTCTTTTGAAACCTCCTCTCTGCACTTGGGAAAGTCCCTCTCCTTTATCAACTTGGGAAGCTGGCTGCTGTGCTCACAAACCTTCATTCACACAGCAAGCCTTCCAGGACGGCTGCAAAACGGAAGCCTAAAACATGACAGATGGAATGGTATTGTTATCAGCAGAGAAATGACAAGCTCGCCCCCTGGTGACAAGCTGGGGCGATAACAGAAAAAGCAAACGTTCACTAAAAGGCACAACCACTACAGCATACTCTACGGTACCTGGAATCTGGAAAGAACACTAATTAACGCAAATTGTAGGTCACTCAAAATTGTTTATTCACAGGGACAGTTAAAAAGGTTCAGTTCCAGGGGACAACTGTGTCACAAAGTCCTTGCTTACAAACTCCTAACTGAAGCTGCCTTGGGAAAAATCTACTCCCTCAGCATGATGGGCAGTGCCATGTGACTACACTGGAGGTGCTAATTTTTAACTCCAATGTCTCTTGTAGCCAATGGCAGGCTGATGTTTCACCTTCCTCAGCAACCCTGAATCATAACAGCCTTTAAGCTGTATGTTGCATGTCCTTCCTGATCTCTGTGAATTTACTGAAAGATGTGACTCTCAAGGCAAAATGAAGCCCACACCAATGATTATGTAACTCAGAGGGTGGCAGTCGTGACTATTTAACTGTTCTTAGTTCTTTAAGACCTCAATTATGTAAACCAAGATACATTCTGATTTTCAAGCCCTCCTAACCAAAATAATAATAATGAAGATGGCTGATTCCTTTAGGCCCTGGGGCTGCTAATTTTTCCAAATTCCTGCTATCCTCCCCTCCCTAGCACCAATCTCTAGGGCTATCTACTTTGCTCCTATTTTTCAGAGTTTCCAGAGTTTGAAAACTAAGACCCCCATAAACATGGCTGTCTTCACAGAACACCCAGATAAAGGAGTACTGACTGAAATAAATATTATAGGCTACACCCCAGCAGCTGGGGCAATGGATATATGTGAGTGGAGCTACAAATCCAAGTCCCAAGTTTTGCTGCTCCAGCAGGTTGACCTTCAAGGGCTGCATCAGTCTTCAGAAATAGGAGCTGCCAGCCTCAAGATGTTTGTTGGCTGGGAGGGAGGGTGGGCCACTTTACCCAAATGTTAAGGATTGGACACTTCTCTGCTGTTCTTTGTGTAGCTGCTCGGCTCGATTTTTTAGCACCTCAGCCTTGGCCTCATCCTTTTCGACGCCATCCCCCAGCTTGTACATGCGACTGGCATTGGCACAGGCCCAGAAATGACCCAGGTCACAGGCTTTCATGGAGTATTTACATGCCAGGTCCATGTCCTTGGGAATGCCAGGGGCACCCTGCAGGAACATGGCACTGAGGTTGAAGCAGCTGGAAGCATAACCAGCATCACAGGCCCTTGTGTAGTAGTCCCTGGCCTTCCCCAGGTCAGGCTGGCCATCCTCATTAACCCGTCCATCATGTGCCAGGCGAGCAACGTTGTGACACGCTGCTAAAGACTTCTTTCCAGGCTTTTCACATGCTATCAAAAAGCAACTGGCAGCAGCTTTCAGGTCCTGGGTCAGACCACCTGAGAGGAAGGAAAGCAGGAAAAAATAAACCCAAGCGAGGGCAGAACCTAAATATCTCAGCTCAAAGTCAACGAACAATCTTTTTTTTTTTTTTTGGAGGAAGAGTCTTGCTCTGTTGTCCAGGCTGGAGTGCAGTGGCATGATCACAGCTCACTGCAGCCTCAACCTCTCAGGCTAAAGCGATCCTCCCATCTCAGCCTCCCCAAGTAGCTGGGACTATAGGTACACACCACCATGCCCAGCTAATTTTTAAATTTCTTTGTAGAGACAGGATCTCATTATGTTGTCTAGGCTGGTCTTAAACGCTGGGACTCAAGTGACCCTCCTACCTTGGCCTTCCAAAGTGCTGGAATTACAGGCATGAGCCAACACACCCGGCCAGCAACAATTCCTCAATAAAGTTTAAGGCTGGGCACAGTGGCTCGCATCTGGAATTCTAGCACTTTGAGTAGGATGATTGCTTGAGGCCAGGAATTCAAGACCAGCCCGGGCGACAGATCAAGACCTTATCTCAAAATGAAAAAAAAAATGTACATACTATGAGCTCAGGCAGCATGCAAGGTAGCCTGACATAGTGCACAGACCTTCCAGCTTTCTCAGTCACGGAATTGTTTGTTCAAATGATATCTTACTATATCTTATCAGGAAACTCTAACAGGTAAAGGAGGTGAAAACTGGGAATGATAATATCAACCTCACGGGGTTACAGTGAGAACATGGCATATTACAAGCACTTAATTGTTCATTAATTTAAACATACAGTGGGCCCTCCATATCCACAGGTTCAACCAACCACACATCAAAAGTATTAGGGAAAAAATAACGATACAATTTAAAAATACAAAATATTTAAAATATAACAATTATTTACTCAGTATTTACATTGTTATTAGATAGTCTAAGCCAAGGGATGGCTTTGAATGTGGGATGGCTTTGAATGCAGCTTTACACAAATTTGTAAACTTTCTTTTTCTTTTTTTTTTTTTTGAGACAGAGTTTCGCTCTTGTTACCCAGGCTGGAGTGCAATGGCGCGATCTCGGCTCACCGCAACCTCCGCCTCCTGGGTTCAGGCAATTCTCCTGCCTCAGCCTCCCGAGTAGCTGGGATTACAGGCACGTGCCACCATGCCCAGCTAATTTTTTGTATTTTTAGTAGAGACGGGGTTTCACTATGTTGACCGGGATGGTCTCGATCTCTCGACCTCGTGATCCACCCGCCTCGGCCTCCCAAAGTGCTGGGATTACAGGCTTGAGCCACCGCGCCCGGCTGTAAACTTTCTTAAAACATTACGGATTTTTGCCGGACGCGGTGGCTCAAGCCTGTAATCCCAGTACTTTGGGAGGCCGAGGCGGGTGGATCACAAGGTCAAGAGATCAAGACCATCCTGGTCAACATGGTGAAACCCTGTCTCTACTAAAAATACAAAAATTAGCTGGGCATGGTGGCACGTGCCTGTAATCCCAGCTACTCAGGAGGCTGAGGCAGGAGAATTGCCTGAACCCAGGAGGCGGAGGTTGCGGTGAGCCGAGATCGCGCCATTGCACTCCAGCCTGGGTAACAAGAGTGAAACTCTGTCTCAAAAAAAAAAAAAAAAAAAAAAAAAACACACACATTACGGATTTTTATTTTTATTTTTTTTTTGAGATGGAGTTGCACTCTTGTCACCCAGGCTGGAATGCAATGGTGCGATCTCAGCTCATTGCAACCTCTGCCTCCTGGGTTCAAGCAATTCTCTTGCCTCAGCCTCCAGAGTAGCTGGGATTATAGGCGTGTACCACCACACTTGGCTAATTTTTTGTATTTTTAGTAGAGACGGGGTTTCTCCATGTTGGTCAAGCTGGTCTCGAACTCCCGACCTCAAGTGATCTACCTGCCTCAGCCTCCCAAAGTGCTGGGATTACAGGCGTGAGCCATCACACAAAACAAATCTGTATGAAATTTGTTTTGTGATTCTTTTTTAGCTCATCAGCTATCATTAGTGTATCTTATGTAAAGCCCAACACAGTTCTTCTTCCAGTGTGGCCCAGGGAAGCAAAAAGATTGAACACCCTTGTTCTAAGCAATTAATTTTAAAATACATAGGAGGCTGGGTGTTGGTGGCTCACACCTGTAATCCCAGCACTTTGGGAGGCCAAGGTGGCGGATCACCTGAGATCAGGAGTTCAAGACCAGCCTGGCCAACATGGTGAAACACCATCTCTACAAAAATACAAAACTAATCTGGGCATGATGGTAGGTACCTGTCATCCCAGCTACTTGGGAAGTTGAGGCAGGAGAATCGCTTGAACCCAAGAGGCGGAGGTTGTAGTGAGCCAAGATTGCACCATTGCACTCGCCTGGGTGACTGAGCAAGACCCTGCCTCAAAACAAAAAAATAAACAAACAAAAAATAAAATAAAATACACAGGAGGATATGGGTAGGGTTATATGCAAATACCATGCCATTTTATATAAGGGGCTTGAGCATCATCAGACTTCCTAATCTGTGGCAGAATGAAGTGAGGGTCCTGGAACCAATTTCCCACAGATAATGAGGGACAACTGTATACCGAATAGTTGCCAATTGCTGTGCTGGATCCTGGAGAACAAACGACACTGTCCTGTTCTTGTGGCCTAATGAGACCTGTCTTATGGGCTAATGAGACAGACTTTAAATAACTATACAGGCTAGGCATGGTGGCCAGCAGTCCCAGCACTTTGAGAGGCCCAGGCAGGAGGATCTCAGGAGGCCAGGAGTTTAAGATCAGCCTGGGCAACATAGTGAGACTGTCTCTATAAAAAAATTAAAATTAGCCAGGCATAGGGGCACTGGTCTATAGTCCCAGCTACTGGAGAGGCTGAGGCAGGAGGACTGCTTAAGCCTGGAAGTTTTGTGCCACTGCACTCTAGTCTGGGCAACAGTGCAAGACCCTACCTCTAAATAAATAAATACAATACAAATAAATGTATGATTTTCACTGGGCACGGTGGCTCAGGCATGTAATCCCAGCATTTTGGGAGGCCAAGGCAGGAGGATCACTTGCATCCAGGAGTTTGAGACTAGCCTGGGTAACGTAGCCAGACCCCATCAAAGAAATCAAAAATAGCTCAGCTACTCGGGAGGCTGAGGTGGGAAGATCGCTTGAGCCCAGAAGGTCAAGGCTGCTGTGAGCTATGACAGAGCCACTGCACTCAGCCTTGGCAACAGAGTGAGACCCTGTCTCAAAAAAGAAAAAAGAGGATGATTTTAACTGTGAAAAGAACATGGAAGAAAAGTACAGGAAAAGGCAGGCAGGCAGGGACCAGATAATGCAGAGTCATGTTAAGGACCCCTGAATTTAATCTTAAAAACAATGGGAAATGACTATCAAATAATTGTAACTAGAGGTGGTTGGCAAGGCTCACTTTTTTAGTTGTTTGTGTGTATATATGTGTGTATGTGTATAAAACTTCAAATTCCCATGTACCATTACTCAATCTTGAAAATATAAACATTTTAACATTCTTTTAAGTAACCATTCCAAATCCACCACCTAGAAACAACCATCATTATCATTAAGTGAACACCATTCCAGTCATCTCTGTAGCATGTGTTCAGATTAAATGCTGGCTGGCTGAATGGACACTAGATAGAAGTATTTTGTGAAAAATTGGATCACAGATGCTACTTGTAAGTAAAAAATTTAACTTTGACTTTACTTGAATTTATCACAAGAAAAACAAACAGAAGCAAAACTAAGGAAACTGCTAACCTACAAATTAGTATTTCTTCCCCACAGAGAAATTTCCTAAATGAGCCAATAGGGTTGTGAAGAGTTTAGAAAAAATATTAAAAGGTTAGATTCATTTTTATTTTCTTTTTATTTATTTATTTTTTTGAGATGGAGTCTCACTTTGTTACCCAGGCTGGAGTGCAACGGCATGATCTCGGCTCACTGCAACCTCTACCTCCCAGGTTCAAGCGATTCTCCTGCCTCAGCCTCCTGAGTAGCTGGGATTACAGGCACCCACCACCACACCAGGCTAATTTTTGTATTTTTAGTAGAAATGGGGTTTCATCATGTTGGTCAGTCTGGTCTGGAACTCCTGAACTTGTGATCTGCCCACCTCAGCTTCCCTAAGTGTTGGGATTACAGGCGTGAGCCACGGCTCTGGGCCGAATCATTCAGTCATTCATTCATTTATTTATTCATTTGACAGAGTGTCGCTCTGTTCAGGCTGGAGTGTAGTGGTGCAATCTTGGCTCACTGCAACCTCTGCCTCCTGGGCTCAAGTGAGCCACTGCAACTGGCCTAAAATTTAGTTTAAAAAATTAAAATGGCCCAGGCACAGTGGCTCATGCCTATCATCACACAGCACTTTGGGAGGTCAAGGAGGCCAGAACACATGAAGCCAGGAGTTCAAGATCAGTCTGGCCAACATGGAGAGACCCTGTCTCTACTAAAAATATAAAAATTAGCCAGGCATGGTGGCACACATCAGGAATCCCACCTACTAGGAGGCTGAAGTGGGAGAATCGCTTAAACCCAGAAGGCAGAGGCTGCAGTAAGCCAAGACTGAGCCACTATACTTCAGCCTGGGCAACAGAGTGAGACTGTCTCAAAAAAACAAAAACAAAAACCATAAACTCAATTTTAAACAGAATACCGTTTCGCAACCAAGGTATTCTGTGGGGATTGACACCTCGTCCTTCCATCTCTCCTCTGCTACCTCCTGCTTTCTCAGTCACACTACTTCAACATAGGGAGACAGCACAGCACAGTGGTTAATGAAGTCTGGGCTCTGCAGCCAGAAAATCTGGGTTATGGTCCTGGTCTCATTTCTTATTAGCTGGGTGACCTCAGGGAAGCTATCTTAAATTCTCTGAGCCTCAGTTTTCTCATCTGTAAAAGAAGAACAATAGTATCTACTGCATATGTTAGAAGCTTATATATATTCTTTAAAAGAGCCTGGTAAGTAATAAGTGCTGTAAATATTAGTTATGTTTTTATGCCATAAAATATCACATTTTCTGCTCAGTAATCCTAATTAGCCCAATATTCATTTTCAATGGATTCTGCTTGGCCAGGCTCTCGCCTGTAATCCCAGTACTTTGGGAGGCCAAGACAGGCAGATCACTTAAAGTCAAGAGTTTGAGACCAACTTGGCCAACATGGTGAAATCCTATCTCTACTAAAAGTACAAAAATTAGCCAGGCATGGTGGCATGTACCTGTAATCCCAGTTACTTGGGAGGCCGAGGCAGAAGAATCACTTGAACCTGGGAGGCAAAGGCTGCAGTGAGCCGAGATCATACCACTGTACTCCAGTCTGGGTGACACAGCAGACTCTCGCAGTGCTTTGGTTTAGATAATACCTATAGTCCTGTCTTCAAGTTAATTGAACCTTCAAGTTCACTGATTTATTTTCTTGTCAAGTGTCTCATTTGCTGTAAGTCTGTCCAGTGAACTTCTTATTTCAAATACTGTTTTCTTTCTTTCTCCTCTTTCTTTTTTCTTTTTTCTTTCCTTCCTTCCCTTCCTTCCTTCCTTTTTCTCTCTTTCTTTCTTTCCAAATACTATGCTTTCAAATTTAGAATTTCATTTGTTTCTTTTTAATAGCTTCAATTTCTCTACTGAGATTTCCCCCATCTGTTCACTCATTATGTCCATCTTTCATTTAAACCCTTAAACATATTTATTATACCCATTTTAAAATACTTATCTGTTAATTCCAACATCTCTGTCATATTTAAGTATGTTTTTATTGAGTGCTTTTCCAGTTAGTAATTATGCTGGACATTGTAGATGATACTTTGCTTAGCCAGGATTTTGTTGTATTCCTTTCAAGACTGTTGAGTTTGCTTTGGAAGGTAGCTAATGTACTGGTGCATCAGCCTGATCCTTTGGAGACGTGTAGTTTTGTTACAGCAGATCTAGAATTGTTTTGCTATTAAGGCAGGCCTTTCTGGCATTTCAAAAATGTCTATAATTTCTGAATTACAGAAATTAATTCAGTAATTCAGATTGCTGAATTAAAGCAGATTGCTCCACTCTGGCTGGCTGGAATTCAAGTCATTCCCAGTACTATAAAACCTCTGGAATTTTCAGTTCATAGCTCCCAGTAGCTTTTCACTGCAAGGACTCTCAGAGCCTCACTCTATGTATGTGAAGCTTAACACTGGACTAAAGAGCACTCCTGTGTGGATTTCTGTATAGCTCCTTCTTCTCCAGTATTCTGTCACACGAACTCCAGCTCCCTCAGTAACCAGACACTCTCATCTCTGCCTCCTCAGTTCAGCAAGACTAACATGCTCTCCTTCACTTCCACCTCTTTGTGTCCAATGTCTGAAAACATTTGCTTCATGTATTTTATCCAATCTGTGGTTTATATTCATGAAAGTTCATTTTAGGTACCTTATGGAAAGAAGATTGGAGACCTATATTAATCTTGTAACTGTAATCCAAACAGGAAGGGAGAATAGCTTAGATAGAATGGTGGCAGTAAAGAGGGAGAGATGGGATAAATTCAAGATGCATTTTGGAAATAAGCTGGCCATGAGCTATTAGGTAGAAAGAGATATCATTTGCTAAGATGGAAAACATGGGGGAGGGGGGTGGGTGCGTAATAAAATAGGGGGATAAGAAAACAATTAAGAATTTCATGAATGGTCTTGACCAGAGATAAAGATTTGTTTGCATGTGAGCATAGTGGCTTATGCCTGTATTCTCAGCACTTTGAAAAGCTGAGGCAGGAGCATCACTTGAGCCCAGGAGTTTGAGACCAGCCTGGGCAACATGGCAAAATCCCATACCTACCAAAACACAAAAATTAGCTAAATGTGGTGGCACACATGTATAGTTCCAGCTACTAGGGGAGCTGAGAAAGATCAGCCCAGAACATTGAGGCTGCAGCGAGCCAAGACTGCCATTGTACTCCAGCCTGGGCAACAGAGTGAGAACCTGTATCAAAGAAATAAATAAATGTTGCCCGGTGCGGTGGCTCACACCTGTAATCCCAGCACTTTCGGAGGCCAAGGCAGGTGAGTCACAAGGTCAAGAGATCGAGACCAACCTGGCCAACATGGTGAAACCCTGTCTCTATTAAAAATAAATAAATAAGCCAGGCGCGGTGGCTCAAGCCTGTAATCCTAGCACTTTGGGAGGCTGAGGCGGGTGGATCACGAGGTCAAGAGATCGAGACCATCCTGGTCAACATGGTGAAACCCCATCTCTACTAAAAATACAAAAAAATTAGCTGGGCATGGTGGCACGTGCCTGTAATCCCAGCTACTCAGGAGGCTGAGGCAGAAGAATTGCTTGAACCCAGGAGGCAGAGGTTGCGGTAAGCCGAGATCGTGCCACTGCACTCCAGCCTGGGTAACAAGAGCGAAACTCTGTCTCAAAAATAAATAAATAAATAAATAAATAATGCTTTTAAATAAATAAAAATTTAAAAAACAAAAAGAAACTTCACGTTACATTTATTGATGATAAATGTGGATATTGAGGCTGCACTGAACCAAGATTGCACCACTACACTCCAGTTTGAGCAACAGAGTGAGACCCTGTCTCAAAAAAATAAATAAGTAACTTTATTTTAATAAGTAAAAATCTAAAAATCAAACAACCCCACATCACATTTATTTGTGATATTTATTTGTACCACATTTGTTCTACAAATAAATATGTAGAATATTTGTCAATTATACATCAATAAAGCCGGGGAAAAAAATTAAAATAGAGACTACTAAAGGTGCCATGTTCCATATGAAAGCAGAAATAGTCTATATATTTCCAGAGAATTAAAAAGACATTCTTGAGCTGGGTGTGGTGGCTCACCAACTATAATCCCAGCACTTTGCGAGACTGAGGTGGGTGGATCATTTGAGGTTGGGAGTTCAAGACCAGCATGGGTAACATGGTGAAACCCCATCTCTACTAAAATACAAAAATTAGCTGGGCGGTAGTGGTGCATGCCCCTCTAATCCCAGCTACTCGGGAGGCTGAGGCAGGAGAACTGCTTGAGCCCGGGATGTGGAGGTTTCGGTGAGCCAACATTGTGCCACTGCACTCCGAAGTCTGGGCAACAGAGCGGGACCCTGTCTCAAAAAAAAAAAAAAAAAAAGACATTCTTGGCCAAGTACAGTGGCTCACACCTGATTCTAGCACTTTGGGAGGCCAAGATGCGAGGACTGCTTGAGGCCAGGAGTTTGAGACCAGCCTGGTAAGATCCTGTCTCTGCAAAAAATAAAAAAATTAGCCAAGCGTGGGGGAACATGCCTGTAGTTCCAGTTACTGGGAAGGCTGAGGCAGGAGGATTGCTTGAGACGTGGAGCTCAAGGCTGCAAGTGCAGTGATATAATCAAGATGATATATATAACATATGATTATATATAATATAATCATCTTCATATAATCAAGATGATTATATTACTGCACTCCAGTCTGAGAAACAGAACAAGACCCTGTCCAAAAAAAAAAAAAAAGCTGCCCGTCAAAAGTCCTATTACTTGTGGTAGGTTTATATATGTCCATAAGTTCTTTAATATTCCTTCCTCTTTAAGAAGTGGAATTTAGGCTGGGCATGGTGGCTCACGCCTGTAATCGAACACTTTGGGAGGTCGAGGTGGGTGGATCACGAGGTCAAGAGATCGAGACCATCCTGGTCAACATAGTGAAACCCCATCTCTACTAAAAATACAAAAAGTTAGCTGGGCATGGTGGCGTGTGCCTGTAATCCCAGCTACTCAGGAGGCTGAGGCAGGAGAATTGCCTGAACCCAGGAGGCGGAGGTTGCGGTGAGCCGAGATCGCGCCACTGCACTCCAGCCTGCGTAAGAAGAGCGAAACTCCGCCTCAAAAAAAATAAAAAAAGAAGTGGAATTTAAGTCCTTTCCCTTAGTGTAGCCTGCATCTAATAAATATGTGATAGAAATGAAAAGCATGTGAAAAAAAACAAAAAAAAAGAAAAGTGTGTAACTTCCAAAGATAGGTCATAGAAGACACTGCAGATTCTATCTTGTTCTTTCCTTTGAATTATTCACTCTGAGGGAAGACAGACGCCATGTCAGGAGGACACTCAAGCAGCCCATGAAGAGAACCATGTCATGACGATCTGGCGATCTTCCACTAACAGCTGGTAAGGAACAGAGGCCTCTGCTATCAGCCATCAGAGTGAGTCATCTTAGAACTGGAAACTCCAACTTCAGTCAAGCCTTCCAATGATAACAGCCATGGCTTCCTGGCTAATGTCTTGACTATAACCTCATGAGATACCCTGAGGTACCCACACTAAACCACTCCTAAATTCCTGATCCATGGAAACTATTGGAGTGATTTGTTATTTAGCAAAAGATAATGCAATCACTACACCAGTGATAACTACAATTAGAGTATGAGGAGAAAAAACAGAAGGAAGACAGTAAATAATTATTGACCCCTTACTCTGTGCCAGGCACATGCTGATGCCTTTTCCTATACGAGCCTATTTAATCCTCACAACCCTACAAAGCAAGTACTATTTCCCTCCGATTTACAGGTAATGTAACTTAGGCGCGGAGTTGAAGTGATTGGCTCAAGGTCCCACTACTTGCAAATAGCATTCCCTAAAGTTTTTCTAACTTGAAAAGCCATGCTCTTCCCGCCATCACTCTGCTGAACTCCTACCATTCCATCTTCCTGCAATGCACTTTCCCAATGCCTTCGAGGACCCACCTGCAAAAGAGCCCATCATGGAGCTTAGGTGTGAAGCCAACACTGCTATCAACGACAAGGACCAGAAAAGCGGGCCCTCCTTACCTTTTCCAGTCACATAGTAGGCCCCCAGTTTGTAGCAGCTATCGCTGTGCTGGTTGTCTTCACAGTTAAACTTCAACACTTTGGCAGCCTCATCAAAATTCTTCTGGATCCCTTCCAAATAGTCCACCAGCCGATAGCAACCTGTGAGGAGAGGGAAGGGCTGTTCTTCATGTCTGGGGACGCTGCTTTGCAGTAGGGGGTTTGGGGGTGGGGGGTGCCCAGGTGTGGCAGGCCAGGCTACATCTTTTAAGACAGCCCCTATCCTCCTGAGGTGTGGCAAGCTGGCCTTACCACAAAGAATGTAGGTGGTGTTCAGCCATTTCTACAAATGCCATTGTCTCCTCACAGCCATGGACTGAGAAATGTACGGCCTGGGGAGACCTCAGCCCCTGCATGGGCTCCATCACTCACCAGCCCTCTGCTCCCTGTCAGCCATGCCCAAATACCCACTGACTTCCATGATTGAAACTTTGCTAGTTTTGAAACCTCTCATGAAGTTCAATGGTAAAAGCAGTGAAAACCTAAAGGGCTCATAGGCTAGTCTTTGTAGCAGCAAGAAACGGGTGCTACAGCCAGGCTTGGTAGCTCGTGAACTATCAAGTACATCCCAGCACTTTGGGAGGCTGAGGCAGGAGGATCACTTGAGGTCCAGAGTTTAAGACCAGCCTGGACAATGTGGTGAAACCCTGTCTCTAATGAAAATACAAAAAATTAGCTAGGAATGGTCACATGTGCTTATAATCCCAGCTACTTGGGAGGCTGAGGCAGAACAGCTTGAACCAGGAAGGCCGAGGTTTCAGTGAGCCGAGATTGTGCCACTGCACTCTAGCCTGGTGACAGAGTAAGATTCCATCTCAAAAAACAAACAAACAAACAAACAAACAACAACAACAAAAAACTAGCTGAGCATGGAAAAATACAAAAAAATTAGCTGGGTGTGTAATCCAGCTACTCGGGAGGCTAAGGCAGGAGAACTGCTTGAACCTGGGAGGTGGAGGTTGCAGTGAGCCGAGATCGCACCACTGCACTCCATCCAGCCTTAGTGACAAAGGTAGACTCTGTCTTAAAAATAAAAAATAAAAAAAGGGCCGGGCGCGGTGGCTCAAGCCTGTAATCCCAGCACTTCGGGAGGCCAAGGCGGGTGGATCACGAGGTCGAGAGATTGAGACCATACTGGTCAACATGGTGAAACCCCATCTCTACTAAAAATACAAAAAATTAGCTGGGCATGGTGGCACGTGCCTGTAATCCCAGCTACTCAGCAGGCTGAGGCAGGAGAACTGCCTGAACCCAGGAGGCGGAGGTGGCGGTGAGCCGAGATCGGGCCATTGCACTCCAGCCTGGGTAACCAGAGCGAAACTCCGTCTCAAAAAAAAAAAAAGAAAGAAAAGAAAAAGAAAAAGAAAAGGGTGCATGATGACTATACCTAATTCCTCAGCCAGGGTAGGAACGTGAAAGCCAAAGAGAAAGAATAGAGATAGCAGCTTCTACGGAAATAGGGTCCACTTCCTTGGCAGTCTCTCAGTCCCAGTAAACCTTTCTCCTTAATCTCTCTCCCCTCTTCTTCACCCCCAGTGACAACATGTCTCTCTCATTCATTTTCATTCAACAAATATTCGAGCATCTCTATGCATCTATGTACCAGACATAGTTCTAGATGCTGAGAATATACTCATCTGCCCTCCTAAATTTTACATTCTAGGGGAGGAAATACAGTAAGTAAATAAATGAACAAAATTTATTCAAACAGTAATAAATGTTATAACAACTCAGAAACAGAAAGTCAAATACTGCATGTTCTCACTTACAAGTGGGAGCTAAATAAAGTGTACACATGGACATAGAGAGTGTGAAATAATAGACACTGGAGTCTGGGAAAGGTGGGAGGGTGGTGAGGGATAGGAAATTACCTAATGGGTACAAGCGTATTATTTGGATGATAGTTACACTAAAAGCCCAGACTTCACCACCAGGCAATATATCCATGTAACAAAACTGCACTTGTACCCCTTAAATTTATACAAATAAATAACTAAATGCTATGACTGAAATAGGATGATAACTGTTTGCTGTCAACTTTGGATGAATGGCTAACAAAGACTGGGCCACTGGGAAGGGCCTCACCAAGGACTGTGACCTCAATAACAAGAAAGCACTAGGTATTTAAAGACAATGAAGGCCAGGTGTGGTGGCTCACGCCTGCAATTCCAGCATTTTGGGAGGCCGAGGCAGGCAGATCACAAGGTCAGGAGTTTGAGACCAGCCTGGCCAACATGGCAAAACTTCGCCTCTATTTAAAATACAAGAATTAGCCAGGAGTGGTGGTGAGCACCTGTAGTCCCAGCTATTCAGGAGGCTAGGGTAGGAGAATTACTTGAACCCATGAGGCAGACGTTGCAGTGAGCAGATACCACTCTACTGCACTCCAGCCTGAGTGACAGAGTGAGACTCCATCTCTAAAAAAAAAAAAAAAAAAACAATGAAATGAGAGTGGGCTAGGGACTTGGGAAAAAATTAAAAATAAAAAATGAGCCGGGCACGATGGCTCAAGCCTGTAATCCCAGCACTTTGAGAGGCCGAGGCGGGTGGATCATGAGGTCGAGAGATCGAGACCATCCTGGTCAACATGGTGAAACCCCGTCTCTACTAAAAATACAAAAAAAAATTAGCTGGGCATGGTGGCATGTGCCTGTAATCCCAGCTACTCTGGAGGCTGAGGCAGGAGAATTGCCTGAACCCAGGAGGCAGAGGTTGCGGTGAGCCGAGATCGCGCCATTGCACTCCAGCCTGGGTAACAAGAGTGAAACTCTGTCTCAAAAAATAAAAATTAAAAAAATAAAAAATAAAAAATGAAATAAAAAGACAGTGAAATGGGCAGGGGCACAAAGTCCTGGCATAAGGAACAGTAAATACAAAGACCTGAAAGAGAATAAGTTTGGCATGAACAAAGTACAACCTGGCTGAACCAAACAGGAGGGTCAAGAAATGAGGAAGGAAGGTAGGGACCAGACCACAGGCCTTGTAGAACATAGGATGGAGTTAGGATTTTCTTCCAGCTGAAACAGTAAACCACTGGAGGGTTTTAAGAAAAGAAGTCATATGATTCAGGCCAGGCATGGCAGCCCACACCTGTAATCCCAGCACTTTTGGAGGCCAAGGCAGGTGGATTACTTGAGGTCAGGAGTTCGAGACCTGTCTGGCCAACATGGTGAAACCCTGTCTCTACTACAAATATAAAAATTATCCAGGTTTGGTGGCAGGTGCCTGTAATTCCAGCTACTCGGGAGGCTGAGGAAGGAGAACCATTTAAACCCAGAAGATGGAGGCTGCAGTTAGCCGAGATCGTGCCACTACACACAAGCCTGGGCAACAGAGCAAGACTCTGGCTCAGAAAATAAATAAAAGCCAGGTGTGGTGGCACATGCCTGTAATCTCAGCTATTTGGGAGGCTAGGGCAGAAGCGCTTGAACCTGGGAGGCAGAGGTTGCAGAGAGCCAAGATTGCACCACTGCACTTCAGCCTGGGCGACAGAGTGAGACCCTGTCTCAAACAACAACAACAAAAAACCCCACCAAAAACAAACACCATCAACCCCCTTCCCCAAAGAAGGTTACTCTGGTATATAGGTTCATATACGCCTGGGTGAGTATGGAGGAATTTAAGTGTGTGAGGGCATATAATTGGGCACTGATAACAAACATGTTATTTTTAAATCTAATATTTAACATAATAAAATTAAAATTAAAGTATCAGTTTATCTGTGAGTGGAGATGGATTTTAAGGGCATAAAGTGCAAAGAGAGGGACAGATTAGAAGGCGATTTCAGTTAGCCAGGTAAGAGAGTGACATGCAAGGAAACTACTACACCAATTGCTATGGTAACTATAGCCTCTTCTCGGGTCTCCCAAAATGCTGCAGCCAGTCCTTCTGATACTTCCACCCTTCCCTGTATATTGCCCTGTATATTCTCCACAGTACACTACCGTGAACTTGCTTCTCAGACATGTTTTGCTCTCCACTGCCTAGAGAGCAAAGTCTACATTCCTTACTCTGGCATTCAAGCCCTGACATACTGAGGCCCAGACTCCCGCTTCAAAGTACTACATCCTGATTTCAACTTTCCAGAAGATAGCACTTTCTTCTCCCAGCGTCTCCTCCATTTAATCAATACTTGCCCAGCCCTCCAGACCTCCTCTCAAAGTCTTCCCTAACCACCCTGTTCCTTAGTGATCTCAATTCCTCTAAGTTCTTTCTATACTCAGGACATGGACCAGCCCTCAAAGAACAACCCCAGGTTCTTCATTATACTGCAGAGCAACTCTGTGTCATGACTATGTTATTTATATGGTTATGTTATGGTCTGTGTTATGATTAACTTCAAGGAATAGCTATGTCATCTCTGTAAACTAGACTGCAAGCTATTAGAAGGTAGGGCCACTTCCAGTTTTTTGTTTTTTGGGTTTTTTTGGTTTGTTTGTTTTAGGAGAGATGGGGTTTCACCATGTTGCCTAGACTGGTCTTGAATTCCTGACCTCAAGTGATCCTCCTGCCTCACCTCAGCCTCCCAAAGGGCTGGGATTACAGTCTTGTGCCACCAAACCAAACCTTTATTTAAAAAATAAAATAAATAAATAAATAAAATTCTGTTTAAACAGCATATGAAAAAAATAAATTAGTTAATTTTTGTTTTTAAAGGCCAGGCGCAGTGGCTTACACCTGTAATCCCAGCACTTTGGGAGATGAAGGTGGGTGGACTGCTTGAGGTCAGGAGTTTGAGACCAGCCTGGCCAACATGATGAAACCTTGTCTCTACTAAAATACAAAAATTAAAGGCCGGGCGCGGTGGCTCAAGCCTGTAATCCCAGCACTTTGGGAGGCCGAGGCGGGTGGATCACGAGGTCAAGAGATCGAGACCATCCTGGTCAACATGGTGAAACCCCGTCTCTACTAAAAATACTAAAAAAAAATTAGCTGGGCATGGTGGCGTGTGCCTGTAATCCCAGCTACTCAGGAGGCTGAGGCAGAATTGCCTGAACCCAGGAGGCAGAGGTTGCGGTGAGCCGAGATTGCGCCATTGCACTCCAGCCTGGGCAACAAGAGCGAAACTCCGTCTCAAAAAAAAAAATGAGTAAATATTAAAAAAAAAAAAAAAAAATTAGCCAGGCATGGTGGTGGGCACCTGTAATCCCAGGTATTCGGGAGGCTGAGGCATAACTGCTTGAACCCAGGAGGTGGAGGTTGCAGTAAGCTGAGATCACACCACTGCATTCCAGCTTGGGCGACAGAGTGAGACTCAGTCTCAAAAAAATAAAAACAAATAAAAAATTTAAGAGTAGGCAGTAAGCCGTGGTTAATGCCTGTAATCAAAGGCGGGACGATCACTTGAGCCCAGGAGTTCCAGACCATCCTGAACAACATAGTGAGATACCGTTTCAAAAAAGAAAGAAAATGTAAAAAATGAAAATAAAGCAGGAAGAAAACCACCCAAAGATACTGGCTGCTCTGGGTGGACCCCTCTGGTCACCACCATCCACCTACTCTCAAGTCAATTCAATGTTCACACAACACAAGGCACATATTCGTGCCTCAGGGCCTCTTCGTCAGGGAAAAAAAAAAAAAACCACGGGACACATTCGTGCTTCAGGGCCTCTTTGCTAGATCCATTTGCCTAGCAAAGATCTGCATGGTTCACTCGCTTACCTTCTTCCAGGCTTTATTCAAATGCCACTTTCTCAGTGATCTTCCCTGATCACTCGATTTAAAAGTGCCTTCCTGACCTCCAGATACCCTTCACCCAGTCCTTTTTCCACGGCTCTTACTACTTTGGAACACGACTTCATGGATTACCTGAGGCTTACTGCCCGACTCCCCGCACTAGCATGCAAGCTCCACGAGGGCAGGGAGTTTCATCTGTTCACGGATGGACCCCCAGTCCCTAAACCAAAAGCCCCAGCAGGTCTCTTCCTACCCGCCCCGGCCTCCAGGCTCGGTCTTCGCAGGACACATTGCCCTTCCCAACACACACGGTCACCACGATACACAGACTCCGTCTCCCGCCCAGCACGCGATTCCTTCACCAGCCTCTCAGAGGGCGCATACCCAACCTCTCCTGGCCCGCCCCTCCCTGACGCGTCCTCGGGCTGCGCTGGAAGCGCTCACCGTCCGGATCCTTCTCGTGGTAGCAATGGTAGTTGCACTCCACCTCCATGTTCTCCAAAAAGGACTTCACCTCTTCCTCATTCTGGAAATCCACCAAGCCGGCCATGGTTCGCGCTGGCCCAGAGACGGTCACGTGAGCCGGTCACGTGAGCCTGCGGAGGGGGCGGGGCGTAGGGCTGATGCCTTCCGGGGCACTCTCCCGGGATCCGGGGGCGAGCAAGACAAGCCTGCGCTTCCCAGAAGCCCTCGCGCCGGTGAGGGCTCCAGCAGCTGCACTTCCAAGACTAACACTCTTCCTGAAAGTGAGGACGGTCTCTCTGCATCACCTTATCTATGCCCGCTTTGTAGCCTCAGTGATTTTTCGCCTTCAGTCATTTATCCATGTATAATCTCTAAGCGCCTACTGCGTGCCTCACCAGGTGCGTTGTTCTAGAGATGTGACAGCTAGGAATATTATCCCTGCCCCGAAAGAACTTGCAGTTCTGACAGCTAGGAATATTATCCCTGCCCCGAAAGAACTTGCAGTTCAATAGGAAGACACTCGTTTATCCATTCAGCAAGCATTTTGAGGACCTTCTACATGTGCCAGGTGTAGCTGGACAAAGTGCAGTGGGAAATCTGATTCATCTCTATTCTTCCCAGACCCGCCTTGGCCACCAACATGAATTACCTAAGCAGTGAATGGCTATGGAGATGTTGACCGGAACACAGTAGCAGTGAAGGGTGTAGCAACGTCACTGTTATAGCAGCTAATACTCAAACAGTGGTGAACTTTGTTCCAGGCTCTATTTCTAAGAGCTTTATATGAATTAACTCTTAATTCTCACTATGACATTCACAGTGACACTGTGGGTTAGGTATTATTATTATCCCCATTCTACAGATAAGGAAACTAAAGTACAGACTCCCCAAACTTTTTACACAGGCGGCCAGTTCACTGTCCCTCAGACCGTTGGAGGGTCGCCACATACTGTGCTCCTCTCACTGACCACCAATGAAAGAGGTGCCCCTTCCTGAAGTGCGGCGGGGGGCCGGATAAATGGCCTCAGGGGGCCGCATGCGGCCCGCGGGCCTTAGTTTGGGGACGCCTGGTACAGAGAGATTAAGTAATTCGTCCAAGGTCACACAGTAAGTGAGGGAGTTAGTATGCAATAAATTTTTTTTGAATAAAATAATGAATGAGGCTAGGCACGGTGGTTCACGTCTATAATTCCAGCACTTTGGGAGGCCAAGGCGGGCAGGTCACCTGAGGTCAGGAGTTCAAGGCCCGCCTGGCCAACCTGGTGAAATTCCAGCTCTAATAAAAATACAAAATTAGCCCTGAGTGGTGTCGTACACCTGTAATCCTAGCTGCTTGGGAGGCTAAGGCAGGAGCATTGTTTGAACCGGAGAGGTGGAGTTGCAGTGAGCCGAGATCTCACCATTGCATTCCAGCCCATGCAATAAGAGCAAAACTCCATCTCCAGAAAAAAGAAATGAATGAGATAGAAAAGGAACATGTCAAGGAGATGGAAAAGAGGAGAGGAAGTTTACCTACTTTTTTTTTTTTTTTTTTGAGACGGAATTTCGCTGTTGTTACCTAGGCTGGAGTGCAATGGCACGATCTCGGCTCACCGCAACCTCCGCCTCCTGGGTTCAGGCAATTCTCCTGCCTCAGCCTCCTGAGTAGCTGGGATTACAGGCATGCTCCACCATGCCCAGCTAATTTTTTGTATTTTTAGTAGAGACGGGGTTTCACCACGTTGACCAGGATGATCCCGATTTCTTGACCTCGTGATCCACCCGCCTCGGCCTCCCAAAGTGGTGGGATTACAGGCGTGAGCCACTGCGCCCGGCCTACCTACTTTTTTATTTGTTTTCCTGCTAAGAATCATCAGTTCCATAAAGCCTGTGCAATCTGATTCTAGCCTTATATTCTGCCTCTCTTCCCCCACATCCCACCCAACTTTCTGTTCTCTGAATAGGTCCCAAGTTTGTGTCCCTGATTACCTCTGCTCTTGATGCCTGGACCACCTTTTTTTTTTCCTTACACATTCAGCAACATTAGGGAGGGGACCACCTTTTTTAACCCAAATCGGAAATACTCTCCTATGTAGTCTTCCCAGACATAACAACTATATACATTCAAATTAGATTTAGATGCTCCCATTTCAGTGTTCCACGCCACTTGGTTTATTCTGGTACAGTGTAGTGGAAATAACTGGCTTTGGATGGGGGACAGATCTTAGTTCAGAATCTGTGTTCCATGTTTACTAAATTGTGACCTTAAATCAATCATGTTTGTGAGTCTGAATCCTCTTCTGTAAAGGCAGATCCATTTGTAATGGCTGTCAAAGGACTACAAATTCATGTATGCAATGTGCTTAGCAGAGTGCCTGGCTCAAAGTCATTACTGTTCCAGGAATGTTTCTTGTTTTTATTTATTTATTTATTTTTCTTTATTTGTCATCTATTACTTCCAGGAATGTTTCTTGTCATGCCAATAATGGCATGAAAGGCTGTGTCCCACTGGGTGTGGTGGTTCATGCCTGTAATTCTAGCACTTTGGGAGGCCGAGGTGGGCAGATCACCTGACGTCGGGAGTTGAAGACCAGCCTAACCAACATGGAGAAACCCCGTCTCTATTAAAAATACAAAATTAGCCAGGCACAGTGGTGCATGCCTGTAATCCCAGCTACTCGGGAGGCTGAGGCAGGAGAACAGCTTGAACCCGGGAGGTGGAGGTTGCAGTGAGCCAAGATCTTGCCATTGCACTCCACCTTGGGCAACAAGAGCAAAACTCCGTCTCAAAAAAAAAAAAAAAACAGTCTGTATCCCCACCAGACTGTGACCTCTGTGTCGTGTATGCTGCTCACAAGGACAAGAATAGAACAGGACTTGATGATAGAATAGAGCAGGGTGATATAGATTATTGAAATCTGGGAATGCTTTTTTCCCTTTATTTGCTGAGTTGAACTGCATTGAAATGAGATCACTTGAGCGGTAGAGGGCACAAGAGAGTTAAGTTAGTTGGTGACAAAGGGCTGAACCAAGTAAGGGGTCACTTTTTTTTTTTTTTTTTTTTTTTTTGAGACGAAGTCTCACTCTGTTGGCAGGCTGGAGTGCAGTGGTGTGATCTTGGCTCACTGCAACCTCTGCCTCCCAGCTTCAAGTGATTCTCCTGCCTCAGGCTCTTGAGTAACTGGGACTAGAGGCACAAGCCACCATGCCCAGCTAATTTTTATATTTTTAGCAGTGATGGGTTTCACCATGGTAGCCAGGATGGTCTCAATCTCTTGACCTCGTGATCTGCCCCCCTCAGCCCCCAAAGTACTGGGATTACAGATGTAAATCACTGCACCCGGCCAGAGGTCACATATTTTAAAAGGAAATTTATGGTCATTAAAAGGAAATTTATGGTCATTAAAAGGACAGCAAGCTTCTTTTTTGTTTTTGGTTTTGTTTTGTTTGTTTGTTTGTTTGTTTGTTTTTTGAGACAGTCTTGCTCTGTCGCCCAGGCTGGAGTGCAATGGCGTGATCTCAGTTTACTGCAACCTTCGTCTCCCAGGTTCAAGCAATTCTCCTGCCTCAGCCTCCCAAGTAGCTGGGATTACAGTCACCCACCACCACACCTGGCTAATTTTTTTATTTTTAGTAGAGACAGGGTTTCACCACGTTGGCCAGGATGGTCTCAATCTCCTGATCTGGTGATCCACCAGTCTCAGCCTCCCAAAGTGCTGGGATTGCAGGCGTGAGCCACCATACCCAGCCTTGTTTTTGTTTTTTAATCCCCTTCTTATCTCCGTAGGTTTATTTTCCCTCTATTTTTTTTTTTTAAGACAGGGTCTTGGTCTTCTGCCCAGGTTGGAGGGCATTGGTGAGATCATAGCTCACTTCAACCTTGAACTCCTGGGCTCAAGCAATCCTCCCACCTCAGCATCCTGAGTAGTTGGGACCACAGGTGCTACCACCATGCCTGGCTAATTTTTAAAAAAAAAATATTTCTTGTAGAGCCAGGTCTCTAAGTTACCCAGGCTGGTTTTGAACCCCTGGGCTCAAGGGACCCTCCTGCCCTGGCCTTCCAAAGTGCTGGGATTGCACTTTGGTTCTATTCTCTTCCAAAGTCCTGCGATTGCACCACTCCCAGCATCTCTCTATTTTCATGAATGCTCATGTTTACTTGAGCATGATTCAGCTTGCAGACACTGTTCAAACTGTTGGAGAGAAACTGATAGAGAAGTTGAGATTTACTCCACATAGCAAGAACACTGGGAAAAGCCAGGCCTTTTGTAATCCTAGAGTACACAACAGCCATCACAGATCCTGAAGGGAAGAATTAAAGAGCATTATAGCGCTCACCTCCTAGTTCCAGACTTAGATTTAACAAGTATTTATTGACCACTAACTATGGAATTAGTACTTTAGACATGTCTTTCTTTCTTTCTTTTCTTTTTCTTTTTCTTTTTTTCTTTTTTTCCTCTCTCTCTTTTAGACAGGGTCTCTGTCTGTCATCCAGGCTGGAGTGCAGTGGCTCCATCACGGCTCACTGTAGCCTTGACCTCCCGGGCTCAAGGGATCCTCTTGCCTCAGCCTTTCAAGTAGCTGGGATTACAGGTGTGTACCACCACAATCAGAGGCTATTTTTTTGTAGATACAGTGTCTCACTATGTTGCCCAGGCTGGTCTTGAAATCCTGGGCTCAAGCCGTCCGCCCCCCTCGGCCTCCCAAAGTTCTGGGATTACAGAAGTGAACTACCGCACCCAGCCTCAGATATTAAGACCTATCCTGAGGTCTTAATATCTCCTTTTTATAAAGGACGTTCAGAGAAGTAAAGTGATTTCCACCCGGTCACGCACGCAGCCCGCTGATCTCCCCCAAAGGGTTACACATTGGTAAGAGGACCCACCCCATGAGAGAGTCCAGACCAATCACATTTGCTGTGAGGTCACTTTGGAGGCCTGGGATTGGTGCTCGTGTCTAAATGAAGCCGATATTTCTCAGTGGCTGGTGCAGCCGAGAGAGGCTTGGGGTGGCTTTCCCGGGGCTACTCAGCCCTAGCCTATGCAGATCTCCTTGGGACTCTCAGCTTGGGTGGGTTAGCCGTGGAGAACCCCTGCTTGTCCTGCTGTGGCAGTCAACCTCCCCAAGCCTGTGCCCGCAGAGCCTGCAGCCCTTCGTCATCTCATCACTCCCAATCCCCACAAGACATGGAAAGGCTGTGACAGCTGCCGCTCTGCACTTGCTCTGGTTTAAACAGCGGCTATTATACATCACGTAGTCCCCACGTGACCTGTCTGGCCTAGGGCAAGCGCAAAGCTTTCGGAAACCGGAATCAGTGCAACCATTTAAAAGGAAAAGACTCCTGGGCTGCTCTTTAAGCTGGACAGGCCCCTATTTTACAGGGAAAAGGACCAAGGTCCAGAGGAGAAAGGGGGTTGTCCCAGGGTACACAGCAAGTTAGTGACAAAGCCACACTCTTCCCTCATGGCTGCAAGTTGGGTGGCAAAATTTCCAAATGTTATCCTCCCTTCCTCCTGACAAATAATTTCCTCTGCCTCTGTTTCTTCTGTATCCCCTGCTCATATGTCATGATCTGAGACAGGGTTATTTTTCAAGAATGATAAGGACTTTGGGATCACACTAACCATGAAATCCCACAGTTGCTGTAGAACCCTGAACAAGTGTTACCTTTCTGGCCTCATATTCCTCCTCTGCTATGGCATATTAATCTAATTCTGTTCACCTTATATAAATAAACAAGAAATTGGGAGGCTAGTCCTTACAGAACAGTGGCTTTCAAAATATGGTCCCTGGGCCAGCAGCATCGGCATCACTGGGAGTTGTTAGAAATGGATATTCTCCAGCCCCACCCCAGATCTACTGAATTGGAAACTCTGGTTGTGGGGTTCAGCAATCTGTGTTTTAATAAACTCTCCAGGTGAGTCTGATGGATGCTAAAATTTGAGAATCGCTGGTCTATAAAGGGTAAAACCATTGGTTTTGGAGTCAGAGTTCTAGGTTCTTCTAAAAGCTTCTTAGCCCTGCCTTTTACTATTTGGGAGGCCTTAAGCAACAGCATTTTACCTCCCTGTTACTTAGTTTACTCATCTGTGAACTGGAGATAATGGTTGTATCTACCTAACAGGGTTGTTTTCTGTTTTGTTTTGTTTTGAGAGAGGGTCTCAGCCAGGCGCAGTGGTTCACGCCTGTAATCCCAACACTTTGGGAGGCTGAGGCGGGCAGATCACAAGGTCAGGAGATTGAGACTAGCCTGGCTAACACGGTGAAACCCCATCTCTACTAAAAATACAAAAAATTAGCTGAGCATGATGGCAGGTGCCTGTAGTTCCAGCTACTTGGGAGGCTGAGGCAGGAGAATTGCTTGAACCCAGGAGGCAGAGGTTGCAGTGAGCCAAGATCGAGCCACTGTGCTACAGCCTGGGTGACAGCACAAAACATCATCTCCAAAAAAAAAAAGAGACAGGGTCTCACTCAGATACGCAGGCCGAAGTGCAGTGACGTGATCTCAGCACACTGTAGCCTCTGCTTCCCGGGTTCAAGTGATTCTCCCACCTCAACCTCCCTAGTAGCTGGGACTACAGATGTGCACCACCATGCCTGGCTAATTTTTGTATTTTTTGGTAGAGACATGGTTTCACCATGTTGGCCAGGCTGATCTCAAATTCCTGACCTCAAGTGATCCATCCACCTGGGCCTCTCAAAGTGCTGAGATTACAGGTGTAAGCCACTGCACCCCATCTAACAGTGTTGTTTTTTCATTTAACAACATATTTTGAGTACCTATCATGTGACAAGCACTCTTCTAGAGATGCATCAGTAAACAAAACAAACAAAAACACCTGCCCTCTTGTAGTGTAAATTCTAATAAGATTCTTGAGGATTAACATAATTATGATACTGATGTGTGAAGTTTAGCATAACATTGACATATTATACATTCAGCAAATGACAGTTATTATTATCATTATCATTTTTGAGACAGGGTCTCACTATGTCACCCAGGCTGGAGTGCAGTGATGGAATCATGGCTCACTGAAGCCTCAACCCCTGTGGCTCAAACAATCCTCCCACCTCGGCCTCCTAAGTAGCTGGGACTACAGGTGCAGTGCACGGCTAATTTTTCTATCTTTTGTCTAGAAATAGGGTTTCCCTATGTTGTCCAGGCTGGTCTTGAACTTCTGGGCTCAAGGGATCCTCCTTTCTCAGCCTCCCAAAGTGGCTAGGGTTACAAGCCTGAGCCACCACACCCATCAGTTTTGATGGACATATTTATCATTAATAATGGGGAAATGCCATATTAGACTAAGCAGTGAGCTCTCTGAGAACTGATTCATGCTTTTGCCATCAGAATCTAACATAGCGTGTGGTGAAGTGTAGGGCCTGACCAATATTTGATGAATGTATACACAAAAGTCAATTAATCTCTCTCTGGTCTGAATGAGTTTCCTCTGTAATCCATCTTTAGAGCTGACAACTCAATGGTAAGCCACACACCAATAAGCCTTCTTTCCTACGTTTGCATATTTCACACTTTCCGATTGTTTAAAGGTAACTTTCTCTGGCCAGGTGCGGTGGCTCATGCCTGTAATCCCAGCAGCACTTTGGGAGGCCAAAGCGGGCGGGCAGACTACCTGAGGTCAGGAGTTCCAGACCATCCTGGACAACATGGAGAAACCCCATATCTACTAAAAATACAAAAACTAGCTGGGCATGTTGGCAGGCACCTGTAGTCCCAGCTACTCAGGAGGCTGAGGCAGGAGAATCACTTGAACCCAGGAGACAGAGGTTACGGTGAGCCAAGATTGTGCCACTGCACTCCAGCCTGGGTGACAGAGTGAGATTCTGTCTAAAAAAAGAAAAAGGGGAGAAGGCCGGCATGGTCACTCACGGCTGTAATCCCAGCACTTTGGGAGGCTGAGGTGGGTGAATCACCTGAGGTGTGTGAATCAGGAGTTCAAGATCAGCCTGGCCAACATGGTGAAATCCCGTCTCTACCAAAAATACAAAAATTAGCTGGGCATGGTGGCGGGCACCTGTAATTGCCACTACTCGGGAGGCTGAGGCAGGAAAATCACTTGAACCTGGGAGGCAGAGGTTGCATGAGCTGAGATCATGCCATTGTACTCCAGCCTGGGCAACAAGAGCGAAACTCCATCTCAAAAAAAAAACAAAAAACAAAAAAACCTGGGCGCGGTGTTTCACACCTGCAATCCCAGTACTTTGGGAGGCAAAGGTGGGTGGATCACCTGAGTTCAGGAGTTTGAGACCAGCCTGACCAACATGGAGAAATCCCGTCTCTACTAAAAATACAAAATCAGCCAGGCATGGTGGTGCCTGCCTGTAATCCCAGATACTCGGGAGGCTGAGGAAGGAGAATCTCTTGAACCCAGGAGGTGGAGGTTGCGGTGAGCCCAGATCGCACCTTTGCACTCCAGCCTGAGCAAAACCCCTTCTCAACCCTCTCAAAAAAACTAAAAAAACCCAGACCCAGTGGCTCACGCCTGTAATCCCAGTACTTTGGGAGGCCAAGGTGGGTAGATCAGGATGTCAGGAGTTCAAGACCAGCCTCGTCAACATAGTGAAACCCTGTCTCTATTAAAAATACAAAAATTAGCTGGGCATGGTGGCGCACGCCTATAGTCCCAGCTACTTGGCAGGCTGAGGCAGGAGGATCGCTTGAACCTGGAAGGCAGAGGTTGTGGTGAGCCAAGATCACACCACTGCACTCCAGCCTGGGCAGCAGAGTGAGACTCTGTCTCAAAAATAAATAAATATAAATAAAATAAAAATAAGTAAAATACAAAAATTAGCCAGGCATCCTGGTGTGTACCTGTAATCCCAGCTACTCAGGAAGCAGAGGCATGAGAATCACTTGAACCTGAGAGGCGGAGGTTGCAGTGAGCTAAGATTGCGCCACTGCACTGCAGCCTGAGTGACAGAGTGAGACTCTGTCTCAAAAAAAAAAAAAAAAAAAAAGGTAACTTTCTCCATATTCACATGATGTAACAAATCCAAAATATAGTTGGGGTGTAATAAATCTATGTTGAATGAATGAATGAACACCTCAAGCAGCATAGAAATTTGCTGGAAATAAGCATTGGAATAGGAGGTTTCAATACTAATTACTGTTCTGCCACTTCTATAGTGTTTGTTTGGCTTTGGGTAAGTCTATTGTCTTTTATTCTCTTTTTAGATCTTCAGTCTTCTCATCTGTAAAATGGGACTTCTAATCCCTACCCCACATTGATGCTGGGAAAAGACAAACCAACCTTAATACATACGTTTAAAGGGTTTTTTACACAACTATGAAAGTGTTGCCTTGGCCAGGATTATAAGCCAAGCATATAGGCATATAGGCATATAAGCTCATGCCTATAATCCCAGCACTTTGGAAGGAGGAGGTGAGAGGATCCCTTGAGCCTAGGAGTTTAAGACCAGCCTGTGTAACATAAAGAGACCCTGTCTTTGTAAAAAATAAAAACATTACCTAAGTGTGGTGGCAGGTGCTTGTAGTCTCAACTACTTGGGAGGCTGAGGCGGAAGGACTGATTGAGCCAGAAATTTGAGACTGCAGTGAGCCATGATTGTGCCACTGCACTCTAGCCTGGGTGATACAGTGATACCTTGTCTCAAAAAAAAAAAAAAAAAAAAAAATACCTCTAAGGAAGAACTGCTGAAAGCAGTAAAGGAAATAAGGTTGGTATATCTCTTTGCAAATCTCAAAACACTAAAAATTAGGTAGGGCACTATTTCTAATGAGATAATTTATAGAACTTTATATGACTTACAAAGGTTGGTCCTCACACCACATTTTGAGTACTCAAGAATTAAATCCATGCTACTCGAAGTGTGGCTTGAGGACTTGCAGCATCTATATCATTTGAGATCCTAGGAGACATGGAGAGCCTTGGGGCCCCCCTCACACCTACTGAACAAAAATACGCATGTTTAAAATTATTATTATTTTGAGAAGGAGTTTCCCTTTTGTCTCCCAGGTTGGAGTGCAATGGCACGATCTCAACTCATTGCAATCTCCACCTCTCAGGTTCAAGTGATTCTTCTGCCTCAGCCTCCTGAGTAGCTGGGATTACAGGCATGCACCACCATGCCCAGCTAATTTTTGTATTTTCAGTAGAGATGGGGTTTCGCCATGTTGGCTAGGGTGGTCTTGAACCCCTGAGTTCAGGTGATCCACCTGTGTTGGCCTTCCAAAGCTCTGGGATTATAGGCATGAGCCACTGTGCCCAGGCTAAAATTATTATTATTTTTAGAGACTGGAGTCTTATTATGTTGCCCAGGCTGGACTCAAGCAATCCTCCTACCTCAGTTTCCCAAGTAGCTGTGACTACAGGTGTGAGCCACACTGCCTGACCGGAATATGCATTTTACTGAGATCTCCAGGTGATACAGATACATAATAAGCTTTAAGAAGCAATGCTGTAAATCATAGGATACATGCACTGGAATGACTTTTGAAAATAATCTTCAACTCCCTTGTTTTACAGATGAGCACAATGACCCCAGGAATGAAAGGGACTTGTTTTTCTAAAAGACCTAACTGTGTCACCCCATTTGAAAACCAAAGTTTCCACCATGCAGACATCCTTAGCTCAGCCTGCCAGGCCTTCCTATCTGGCCCCTGTTGACCACTCCATTTGCTACTTCCCCACCTATACTAGACAAACCAGTCCCTCTGACCCACTCCTTCTCTTCTCTGAACTCCTCAGGCTGTTTTGTCTGTGTGGGCTGCTCTTTCCCCCTCTCTCCAGTGTCAGTTCAAACTATGCCCCCCCCAACCACCAGTCCTTGTCTAGGATGCCTTCCTAATCCTTACTGGTTGACAGTGGGCTGTTGTTAGCCAACTGAGGGCTCCTCCACTTCCTGAAGCATTGTGGTCATCACTTGTTTTACCAGACAGTGAGCACCTTAAAGAGGAACCAGGCCAGGCACAGTGGCTCATGCCTGTAACCTCAGCACTTTGGGAAGCCAAGGCGGGAGGATCACAAGGTCAGGAGTTTGAAACCAACCTGGCCAACACGGCGAAACCCAGTCTCTACTAAAAATACAAAAATTAGCCGGGCGTGGTGGCGGGTACCTGTTACCCCACCTACTCAGGAGGCTGAGGCAGGAGAATCGCTAGAACCCGGGAGGCAGAGGTTACAGTGAACCAAGACCACGCCACTGCACTCCAGCCTGGGCGACAGAGCAAGACTCTGTCACACACACACACACACACACACACACACACACACACACACACACAAAAGGGATAGGAACCAAGTCTGGTTTATTTATTTGCCTTCCAGATCCCAACATGGATTAAAGCACTTTATAAGTGCTCAGTTTATCCCATGTGGTTAATAATTTAAACAATGCTTCCGGGTCTAACTTTCTGCTTTTAAGACTATGAAATCCCACCGGGCGCGGTGGCTCACGCCTGTAATCCCAGCACTTTGGGAGGCGGGTTGATCACAAGGTCAGGAGTTTGAGACCAGCCTGGCCAAGATGGTGAAACCCCGTCTCTACTAAAAATACAAAAATTAGCTGGGCACAGTGGCACGTGCCTGTAATCCCAGCTACTTGGGAGGCTGAAGCAGGAGAATCGCTTGAATCTGGGAGGCGGAGGTTGCAGTGAGTAGAGATCACATCATTGCACTTTAGCCTGGGCACAGAGTGAGACTCCATCTCAAAAAAAAAAAAAAAAAAAAAAAAAAAGCTATGAAATCCAAGAGATTAGGGACTTGATATTCTCTCCCTTCTCCATCTCATTCATGAGGCTCATGTACCAGAGCACAATGGGCACATACGTGTTCACCACCTAAGCTGACTGGTTCATCTTGTGATTGTAGGCATTCCCATAATGGGTATGTGGACCCAGGTCACTGCAGCATGCTCCCAGAAATCCAAATGACCAAGAAGGATTGCAACATCAAGGACAAGGAAGGGATAAGGTTTCAGGATAAAACATCTCAAGTCTAGGGTGAGATTTACTGCCTTCTAAAAAAGCTCACAAGAGTTCAAGTTGTGACCCCAAAAGTCTATTCCTGAGGCCTCCTGCCTGCACATAAAAATTGACGCAGTGAGGTGCTTAGCATCTGTTAATGAGTGAATAAATTAATCTGGACTTCTAAATGTAACCAAATACTGTCAGATAAAAAGTAGTTGTGCCAGAATAGAACTGTAACTAAATATCACATGGCATTAAAGAAGTATACAGCCGGGCATGGTGGCTCATGCCTGTAATCCCAGCACTTCGGGAGGCCGTGTGGGCAGATCATGAGGTCAGGAGTTTGAGACCAGCCTGGCCAACATAGTGAAACCCCGTCTCTGCTAAAAATACAAAAATTAGCCGGGTGTGGTAGCACATGCCTGTAGTCCCAGCTACACAGGAGGCTGAGGTGGGAGAATCGCTTGAACCTGGGAGGCAGAGGTTGCAGTGAGCCGAGACCATGACATTGCACTCCAGCCCGAGTGATAGATTAAGACTCCTCAAAAAACAAAAAAGATGAAATATACGCTCTTAACCTTTACCCACAAACCATGCTGTTATCTGCCCCAGCCTGCCTTTTCCAGCTTGGTCTCTTCCCTCCCATACACATTCTTTGTACCTCATCCCAAATTATTTGTTGACCCTATATACATCATCTGGTTTCATGTTCCAGTGCCTTCACATGTGTGGTTTCCTATGCCCAGAATGCTCTTCCCTCTCCCTAATTAAGGTGATTATTTGTTCTCCAAAACCTAGGTCAAGTAGTATCTCTTTTAGGGAGCTCACTCTGACCACTGAGGACCCCCACCACTAGGCTGGATGCCTCTGTGCTTTAGCAAGTGCTGCTTCTTTTTTTTTTTTTTTAGACAGAGTTTCACCATGTTGCCCAGGCTAGAGTACAGTGGCTAATTTACAGGCACAACCATAATGCACTGCAGCCTCAAACTCCTGGGCTCAGTCTATCCGCCTACTTGGGCCTCCTGAGTAACTGAAACTACAGGCATGAGCCACGACACACCACCATGCTTCTTTTTATAAGAGTACTTACCATGTTCTTTTTCTGTTGTCTTCTTGCCCTTCCTGTTAGACTTGAGTACCTCGAGGGCAGGGTCTGGCTTTTTCTGTTTGTTTGTTTTAGACAAAGTATCGCTCTTGTTGCTCAGGCTGGAGTGCAATGGTGCAATCTCCGCTCCCTGCAACCTCTGCATTCCCAGTTCGAGCGATTCTCCCCCCTCAGCCTCCCAAGTAGTTGGGATTACAGCCGTGCACCACCATGTCTGGCCAATTTTTGTATTTTTAGTAGAGAGAGTGTTTCTCCATGTTGGTCAGGTTGGTCTCAAACTCTCAACCTCAGGTGATCTGCTGGACTCGGACTCGGCCTCCCAAAGTGCTGGGATTACACACATGAGCCACCACGTACGGGCCTGGCTTTTATCTGTTTCTGTGTCCTCAGCGTCCAGCACACAGCATGACACAAAGGAGAGGTATTTATTGAGCACATAATCCCATGAAAAGAATGTGCAGTAAAAGAGTTATCATCAGTTAGGGAATTTACCCCCCATAGAATACCTAGTTTAGGAAGGGTTTTTGCAAAGCCTCATTTAGTTTTTGTTGGAGAATAAATTATTTACAGGCATCTGACCTCCTAGGAAAAGGCTAGGACAGTGAATAGAAGATGACAGGTTAGAATGACTAGGAAAGTATAATTTTATCACCATTCCAAAGTATACATGCATTGCTCCTGGTAGATGCATAATTTGTAGGAGATGGACACAGCACCCTCTATAGAAGAGCCCCCTGGATACAAGGCCCCAGGAAAATGTGCACACAAATTATGAGATCTGGATCAGTTATCAGTCCTGGGAGTCGATTTAATTCTATAATGTGGGACAAGTCGCTTCTCTCTCTAAGTTTCAGTTTCCTCATCTGTAAAATGGGGATAATAATGTCTAGCTTGCAGGATTTGCAGGAGAATTTTATAGTAACAGCCAATCCTATGTAACAGTTATACCTTGCCAAGTCCTATTTTTTTCTTTCTTTTTTTCTCTTTTGAGACAATCTTGCTTTGTTGCCCAGGCTGGAGTGCAGTGACACGATCTCAGCTCACTGTAACCTCCGCCTTGAGGGCTCAAGCAATTCTCCTGCCTCAGCCTCCCAGGTAGCTGGGACCACAATGCCTGGATAATTTTTGTGTTTTTAGTATAGACGGGGTTTGGCCATGTTGGCCAGGCTGGTCTTGAACTCCTGACCTCAAGTGATCTGCCTGCCTTGGCCTCCCAAAGTACTGGGTCTAAGCCACTGTGTCTGACCTTGCCAGATCCTATTTTAAGAGCCTTATATATGTAATAGCATAAATATATAGTAACTCAGTTAATCTTCTAGTTGCTATGAGGTAAGTAAGATTATCAAACCAATTTTATAGGTAAAGAAACATACACACAAATATGTCATGAAGCTAAGATCATATAGTTAGTAGGTGTGGAGTTGGGAGTGAAACCCAGGCAGAATGGCTTGCTCTGGAGTCTATGCTCCTAACAAGTACTGTACTCTATATCAACCCTCCAATAAGAGAATTACATGAACGTGAAGCTGTCTGCCTGTCTGCCCATAGTTAGGCATAACAAATACTGACAATAAGAAAGATAATCTAGTGCCCATAGTTGATGAGATGAAATAAAATAGATTAATATTAAGAAGTAAAATATTGGCCGGGCGTGGTGGCTCATGCCTGTAATCCCAGCACTTTGGGAGGCCGAGGCGGGTGGATCACGAGGTCAAGAGATCGAGACCATCCTGGTCAACAAGGTGAAACCCCGTCTCTACTAAAAGTACAAAAAATTAGCTGGGCATGGTGGTGCGTGCCTGTAGTCCCTGCTACTCGGGAGGCTGAGGCAGGAGAATCGCTTGAACCCAGGAGGCGGAGGTTGCGGTGAGCCGAGATCGTGCCATTGCACTCCAGCCTGGGTAACAAGAGTGAAATTCTGTCTCAAAAAAAAAAAAAAGAAGTTAAGTATTACCTTATATTACTCCTTTTAAAAATGCCTTAATTATAAGAAGAAAATAAAAAAAAAGAAAGAAAAAAGAAAAACAAACAAAAAAAGTCTTAACTATTACATACTCTTGCAGCTGTCTTCAAAATAAAAAAGCTAACACTAGAGAGGTCGTTTATAGACTAAATGACTAATAGAAGGCACATTTCTCAAACTAATGTTATTTCTCACAATAAATATATTTTGCACATATTTATTTTCTGAAACCATAATACGTTATGTAATTTTCTGAAACATGGTTTACAAGCTGTAGGAGTTAACCTTACTTATTTACATTAAAAGTCAGTAAACCGCGGGGCACGGTGGCTCATGCCTATAATCCCAGTACTTTGGGAGGCCAAGGCAGGAGAATCACTTGAGCCCAGGAGTTCAAGACCAGCCTGGGCAATATAGGGAGACCCTGTCTGTACAAAAAGTTAAAAAATCAGCTGGTCGTGTTGGTGCATGCCTGTACTCCCATCTCCTTGGGAGGCTGAGGTTCAAGGATCATTTGGGTCTGGAAGGCAGAGGCTGCAATGAGGACTGTCATCAGGCCATGCACTCCAGCCTGAGAGACAGAGTGAGACTCTATCTCAAAAATTTTTTTTTTAAATTTTAAAAAGTAAGAAAAATACAGGAAGTATTTGTAATTTATAGAAAAGACAGAGCACAGTAAAATGTAATCTTGCTGAAGACCTTAGCGTCAGCCTAATTAGTCACATAAAAAGGTCTGGTTTGGCTGGACGTGGTGGCTCACACCTGTAATCCTGACACTTTAGAACGCCAAGGTAGGCATATCATGAGGTCAGGAGATCGAGACCAGCCTGGCCAACATGGTGAAACCTCATCTCTACTAAAAATACAAAAATTAGCCAGGCATGGTGGCAGGTGCCTGTAATTCCAGCTATTCGGGAGGCTGAGGCAGGAGAATTGCTTGAATCCGGGAGAAGGAGGTTGCAGTGAGCCAAGATCACGCTACTACACTCCAGCCTGGCCAACAGAGCAAGATTCTGTTTTAAAAAAAGCGGGGGGTGGGGGGAGGGCCTGGTTTACATCACTGTACATATGTGTATATATATAGATAGATAGATAGATAGATAGATAGATAGATAGATAGATATAGATATATCTATACATGTGTAGGTGTCCAAGGAGGTTTTTCTCTTTGTAGAAAACTTTCATTTCATTGTTCCTTATAATCAAGACAGGTAAAAAAGATACTTAATTGCATTTTAATTTACCTTTTTTGCCAGGCGCGGTGGCTCAAGCCTGTAATCCCAGCACTTTGGGAGGCCGAGGCGGGCGGATCACGAGGTCGAGAGATCGAGACCATCCTGGTCAACATGGTGAAACCCCGTCTCTACTAAAAAATACAAAAAATTAGCTGGGCATGGTGGCGTGTGCCTGTAATCCCAGCTACTCAGGAGGCTGAGGCAGGAGAATTGCCTGAACCCAGGAGGCGGAGGTTGCGGTGAGCCTAGATCGCGCCATTGTACTCCAGCCTGGGTAACAAGAGCGAAACTCCGTCTCAGAAAAAAAAAAAAAAAAAAAAAAATTTACCTTTTTCTTCTCTGGAGATATAATTTCTGATTCTAGGCTGGTGTGGTGGCTCACACCTGTAATTCCAGTACTTTGGGAGGCTGAGGTGGGTGGATCCCTTGAGGCCAGGAGTTGAAGACCAGCCTGGCCAACACAGCAAAACACCATCTCTACTAAAAATAAATTATCCAGGCATAGTGGCCCACACCTGTAATCTCAGTACTTTAGGAGGCTAAGGTGGGCAGATCACTTGAAGTCAGGAGTTCAAGACCAGCCTGGCCAACAGGGTGAAACTCCGTCTCTACTAAAAATACAAAAAAACAGTAGGGCGTGGTGCTGCGTGCCTGTAATCCCAGCTACTTGGGAGGCTGAGGAAGGAGAATTATTTGAACCCAGGAGGTGGAGATTGCAGTGGGCCGAGATCACACCATTACACTCCAGCCTGGGTGACAGAGCAAGATTCCATCTCTAAATGAAATAATAATAATAATAATTTCTAATTCCATAGTAAGGAGTTCTCACCAGCTCCCCTGTGAGGTTTTAAAGCCATCGTGTGAAGAGGACTTTCCATGTATACTCTTAATTTCTCAGAATTCTTATGGCCCATGTTAAATATTAGATACTTCCTGTCTACCCCTGGAGGCATAGGTGCCTAAAGAAATCTAGACTCAGGGGCTGGGTGCAGTGGTTCATGCCTGTAATCCCAGCACTTTGGCAGGCTAAGACAGGCAGATCCCTTGAGTCCAGGAGTTCGAGACCAGCCTGGTCAACATGGTGAAACCCTGTCTCTACCAAAAAGACAAAAATTAGCCGGGGGTGATGGCACATGCCTGTAGTCCTAGCTTCTCAGGAAGCTGAGGTGGAAGGATTCCTTGAACCCAGGAACTGGAGGTTGCAGTGAGCTGAGATCATGCCACTACACTCCATCCTGGGTAACAGATATTAAATACAGAGTCAAAATGTTAGAACTGGTAGAGAGCTTGAAGTTCATCCCTCCTGACCATTTATCCACCAGGACATTTTACAGATGATCGAACCTAGCCCCTTTCTCCATAGGGAGAGGAAAAGTTTGTCCAAGGCCTCAGCATCTCAGGGTTCCAAATAGCCTAAAGGTCATCAAATCATACCTCCAGTGGCTCTAGTGTCAGAGCCAGGGACTAGAATTCAATCCTGACTCCTGGTACAGTGCCCCTTAGTCTTTGTCGTTGTTTTGTTGTTGTTTGTTTTTTGAGACAGGCTCTCACTCTGTCATCTAGGCTGGAGTGCAGGGGCACGATCTTGGATCTTGGCTCCCTGGCCGAAGCAATCCTCCTGTTCCAGCCTCCCAAGTAGCTGGGACTACAGGTGCAAGTCACTACACCCAGCTAATTTTTATAGAGATGGATTTTTGCCATGTTGCCCAAGCTGGTCTGGAACGTCTGGGCTCAAGCCTGTAATTCTGGCACTTTGAGAGGCCAAGGCAAGAGGATTGCTTGAGCCCAAGAGTTCCAGACCAGTCTGGGCAACAAATCATGACCTCCTCTCTACAAAAAAAAAAAAAAAAATAGCTGGGTGTGGTTGCACATGCCTATAGTCCCAGCTACTAGGGAGGCTAAGGTGGGAGGATCACAGTGAGCTGTGATGGCACCACTGCACTCCAGCCTGGGCAACAGAGTGAGACCCTGTCTCAAAAACAACAATAACAACAAACTGCTGTGACTTTGTGAGGGATTGTTAGTTAATATCTGGGTTGTTACTATCAGCCCTGAAAAAAAATCCCTGTGCTACTACTGCCTAGCTCTACATAGTCAGCCCACCCACTAGGGGTAGTTCTTTTTTTTTTGAGACGGAGTTTCACTCTTGTTACCCAGGCTGGAGTGCAATGGCGTGATCTCAGCTCACTGCAACCTCCACCTCCTGGATTCAAGCAATTCTCCTGCCTCAGCCTCCAGAGTAGCTGGGACTACAGGCACGTGTCACCACGCCCAGCTAATTTTTTTATTTTTTAGCAGAGACGGGGTTTCACCATGTTGGCCAAGATGGTCTTGATCTCTTGACCTCGTGATCTGCCCGCCTCAGCCTCCCAAAGTGCTAGGATTACAGGCGTGAGCCACCGCCCCCAGCCAGAACTCTAATTTTTTATGGTGATTTTCCTCCACTACCAGCAAGTCCTTAGGGAAAGTAACTCACAGATCCAACAGAGAGTAAATGGTGATTGGTCTAAGCTAATATTGGTGGTCATATTCTCTTTGGTATTTATTGGCTTATCCATGGTACATGAGGAAAAGTCTATTGAGTAACTACTAAGAAAAATCATAGTTTATTCTACATACGAGGGGAGATGTTTAGCTGGCAGTTAGATATGTAAGTATGAAATTGAGCATGGAGATATAATTTTGAGGCTATCACAGCACAGATAATATTTTTTATTTATTTATTTTTGAGACGGAGTTTCGCTTGTTACCCAGGCTGGAGTGCAATGGCACGATCTCGGCTCACCGCAACCTCCGCCTCCTGGGCTCAGGCAATTCTCCTGCCTCAACCTCCTAAGTAGCTGGGATTACAGGCACACGCCACCATGCCCAGCTAATTTTTTGTATTTTTAGGAGAGACGGGGTTTCACCATGTTGACCAGGATGGTCTCGATCTCTTGACCTCGTGATCCACCCGTCTCGGCCTCCCAAATTGTTGGGATTATAGGCCTAAGCCACTGCTCCCAGCAGCATAGATAATATTTAAGTAATGTGATGGAATAAGATTATCAGGGAGTGTACATGGAAAAGATAAAAAATCTAAATATTGAGCCGTGAGGTACTACAATATTTAGAGGTCAGAGAAATGAAGAGAAACTAGGAGTAGCCAGTGAGATAGAAGACCCAAGGGAGTGGAATGTCATGGTAGCCAAGGAGGGGGAATTAATGAGTTGTGTCTAGTGATGTGGTAGGTCAGGTAACACAAGGATTGAGAATTGACTGGTGTCAGCAAATGGACATCACTAGTGACCTTGACAAGAGCATTTCAGTGGAGTGGAGGAGGTAAAAGCTTAACTGGAGAGGATCTCACTGAAAATGAAAAAAAGGAAGTCAAGGCCAGGAGAGGTGGTTCATGCCTGTAACCTTAGCATTTGGGGAGGTGGAGGCAGGTGTATTGCTTGAGGTCAGGAGTTCGAGACCAGTGTGGGCAACATGATGAACCCCATCTCTACCAAAAATACAAAAATTAGTTAGACATGGTGGCACATGACTGTAGCCCCAGATACTTGGGAGGCTGAAGTGAGCTGAGGTGGCACCACTGCACTCCAGCCCGGGCAACAGAGTGAGACCATGTACAAGCCACCTTTGCGAGGCATTTTGCAGAAAAGAGAATGGAGAAATAGGGCAGTGGTTTGGGGGCAGGGAGATCAAGTCTAGTCAAGAGACAGTTTTTTTGGTTTGTTTGTTTGAGATGGAGTCTCACTCTGTCACCAGGCTGGAGTTCAGTGGCATGATCTTGGCTCACTGCAAACTCCACCTCCCGGGTTCAAGTGATTCTCCTGCCTCAGCCTCCCGAGTAGCTGGTACTACAGGCGTGTACCACTATGACCTGCTAATTTTTATGTTTTAGTAGAGAAGGGGTTTCACCATATTGGCCAGGATGGTCTCGATCTCTTGACCTCATGAGTTGCCTGCCTTGGCCTCCCAAAGTGCTAGAATTATAGGCATGAGCCACCTCGCCCAGCCAAGAGAGGGTTTTTCGTTTGATTGTTTTTTTTTTTTTTTTTTTTTTTTTTTTTTTTGAGACGGAGTTTCGCCCTTGTTACCCAGGCTGGAGTGCAATGGCGCGATCTCGGCTCACCGCAACCTCCGCCTCCTGGGCTCAGGCAATTCTCCTGCCTCAGCCTCCTGAGTAGCTGGGATTACAGGCACGTGCCACCATGCCCAGCTAATTTTTTGCACTTTTAGTAGAGACGGGGTTTCACCATGTTGACCAGGATGGTCTCGATCTCTCGACCTCGTGATCCACCCGCCTTGGCCTCCCAAAGTGCTGGGATTACAGGCTTGAGCCACCGCGCCCGGCCCGTTTGATTGTTTTGAAATGGAAGAAATAAATACATGTTGCTATAGCAATGAGAAGTAATAGAAAAACAGTGATGCAGGAGAGAGGAAGAATTGCTGGGTAAGTGTCTTTGAGATAGTGACATGGTATGAGACATAGTTCTTGAGCTTCTCAAAGTGTGATCAGTGAAGTAGTGACCGTCTAGAAATGGTTTGTCACCAGTTTGTGACAGTAATTCAGAATTGGTATTTTGAAACTTTTATAACAATTTGCCAGAAAAATTTTGTGTGTGTTGGATTTAATAATACAAATTCTGCCTAGAGTAGTCAAATTCATAGAGATAGAAAGCAGAATAGTGATAGCCAGGGATTGTGGCAAGTTAGGAATGGGGAGTTGAGTACAAGCTTTCAGCTTTGGAAGATAAAAAAGTTCTGGAGGCCAGGCACATTGGCTCACGTCTGTAATCCCAGTGCTTTAGAAATCTATGGCAGAAGGATTACTTGAGCCTAGGAGTTTGAGACAAGCCTGGGCAGCAGGCTTTAATGTAAAGACTCTACAATTAAAAAAAAAAAAAAAAAAAAAAAGCCAGGTGTGGGTGATATGTGCCTATAGTCCTAGCTGCTACAGAGGCTGAGGTGGGAGGATCGCTTGAGCCCAGGAGTTTGAGGTTGAGTGAGCCGTGATTGTGCCACTGCACTTCTGATGGGTGACAGGGCAAATAAATAAATAAATGAAAAAGAAAAAGTTCTGGAGCTTCTTGATGGGGATGGTTGCACAGCAATGTGAATGTATTCAATACCACTGAACTGTACACTTTAAAATGGTTAAGCTCGTTTAAAAAAACCTCGGCTTTCATTTTGGAAGCTTGTTTTCAAATTTTAATTATTTTCTAGTAATTAATTTTGATTATAATTTACAGAAATTTAGGTTTGTGATCGGTGATAAAACCTGGGTCTTTTAGCACAGATTCTTGAGAACTGAGGAGGGTTTGACGTTAGCTAAAAGAATAATTCACCTGTAGTAAGGAAAGGAAGGCAGAAAGAGTATCAAAGCAGAGATACAGGTTAGTTGAAACTCATGGTGAGTGCTGATAACTTGTAGATGTTCTTTTTGGTTTGTTTCATTTTTCTAGTGAATTGAAAGCAAAATCATCAGCTAAATGAGGATGAGGGAGGAAGTGTTGGAGGTTTTAAGAGACAGGAGACTAGAAATAGTTACGTAGCAAGGTAGGAGGAGAGTGTGTGAAACTGGAGGAAACGCGGTAGTGTAGCCACGCATGATGGCCCCTTAAGAATAATGATCTCAAATTTACCAGGAGTCAGTCAACCACTTTTGGCTTTTTCTTCACCCACTCCACTGCTGGAGTTCCGTCCGTACAAAGAAAGCAGAGAACGACTGGATAAATGAAGGTAATACTGAAGAAATCGACTTCATATACCTCATGTACTCACTTTCTTCCTGAAACAGCTTAGATTCTATTAGATTCCATTTCATGATGGAGAATAGAATCTAAGCTGTTTCAGGAAGATAGTGAGTACATGAGGACAGTGTGGGGCAGAATAGCGAAAGGTAGCTGGATCTATGGATTTGGGGTCTTGGGGTTGAAGTTTTTGGAGTTGGAGTATTATCAGAGCGAGTGAAGTAGAAAGGAGGTTCTGATGGGAGTTAGAGGATTAAAATTGAGATTGTAGAGGAGTTACAGTTATTCGTATGAGCATGAGAGTGAGAGGCTGAGCCAAGAATGATTCCTACAGGAGAATCTGAGAGGCCAGAGGATTGGAAGAACTAAGCGAATGTTGAAATCAACGAGAATTATGACAACAGTAGTAATGAATAACAGTGTACTAGAAGCCCAAATCTTAAAGAATGATGGTGAGTGACAGAGGGGTCTATAGGTGACGGAAGCGAGAGGTGCTGTAATCTCTTGTCATGAAGCAATATTTAAAGCTCTTCCTATTTTGAAGGGAGGCTAGGATTTGGGTGTGTGTGGCTCCTTTAAGAGCCGGAGAAGGGGAGAAGCTGGAGGGCGGGCTGGAGGGGGCGGGACCCCTCGGCTGAGTCTGCGTATTGAGAGTGGAGGCGGGGCCAAGCTCGGGCTCGCGCGCCCGGGCGGGTCCTCGCGGGGGCGGAGTCTGCACTCGGGTTCTGGCTGCGGCTGCGGCTGCTGCACTTCTACCTTCTGCGGGAAAGAGGCCGAGGCCTGGGCCAAGCCCGGAGCCGCCGCTCGCCGGAGCCTCCTGGAGCCTCCGCGTCGGCTCAGCCTGGAGGCGGGCTCCGGTCCGGCCCGCCACCGCATCCAGGACGGAGGCTGCACGCCCGAGGACCAGGCCGGCGCAGCCATGGTGAGGGAGCCAGGCCTGCCCTAGCCGCAGCCGCCCGCCACCCTGGCCCCCGCCTGCCGCGCTAGCCCCTGCAGGCATGCCCCTCCCTGTCTCTGGTGTCCTCTCGGCCTCTCTGTCTTCACCTCTCTCCCTCTCGGTGTCCAGTTCCTCCTTCCCCGTGCTCCCTCATCCACCTGCTGGGGTGAGCGCCTTTAGGTGACACCCCCTGAATCTCCCTTCTCCCCAGTGACATCCTTTTTATCATCCCCAGTGACAGCCTTTTTAGCATTCCCTTTGTCGCCCACTCCTCGTCCTTTAACCCTAACCCTTCCTTCCTTTCTCATCTATCATTTTGCCTTTTTTTCTTTTTATGTGATTTTTACTTTCCCCCCCTTTCCTCCCTATTTTTGGCTGCTCTTTCTTGCTCTTCTCACCCCTCTTCACCATTTTATCTCCACTGCCCCCTCCTTCCGTGTTCCTTCTCCCCTTCGTCCTCTCCCATCCACGTTTCCTCTTCCCTTATCGGATGTCCTCGCTCGGCTCGCTTTCACAGCTGTCCCCATTTCCTTCTACGGGCTTCAGGGGTCTAAGCAGGAACAATCTGAGGACTGTTGCTTCCCGGGAGCTGCAGGGCGGGCAGATAGGAATTTGTAGGCTTGCTTCTTCCTTTCCGTTTTTGGAGGCATTGAAGAGATCTTGGAATCCTATTACCTAGTGTCATCGCAAAACCGGAGTGGTGGTGTGTTAGAGCCACGAAGTGAGGGCCAGCATGCATACTGTGACCTTAGGAGAGAGCTAGTCTTTTGACAGAAATAGCTTAAAATTGTTTCGATTTTTTTTGAGGGGGGGGCATCTTTTAATGTGGAGGTACGGTTGGGGAAATTTAAAAATACTTATTTACAAGCTCGACTGTTACTACCTAAAACAAATGATTTGTTTTCATTTGGAGGCAGAGACCAAGGGCATTTGAGGACTGACAATCAGCTTGACAGGTTGTGATAGTCTCTTTAAACCTTCTAAAGAGTTCATTTGTTTGCCCTCTCTGCCTTTAGTTGGGAGAACCTTATGTTTGCAAATGTTCTTCTTTATGTTTGAAAACAGGTTGAGGCTTCAGTTGGTTTCTTTCATTGAGTTGGCTTCTAAGTGGTTTGCTGTACATTTATTGAAAACATTGCTCCATCGTCTGCAACAAGCTAAGTTTTGATCTCTGGGAGGAATAAGACATTCTAGTCGAAACTAAGTCCTGATAATCATGTTTTCCTAGTTTGTTTTTTTCCCCTTCATCTGTTTTTTAGAAAAGTGATTTACTGTAAAATTATTTAATCTATGAATTTTCCCTAACTTGCTCCTGCATTTTTAGGCTGTCATTTTCCTGTCTCCTTCACTTTCGCACACTGTCATTGTATATTAACCTGTTTCTCCCTGTGGAATGTAAGTTCTAGGTAGTAACCATGTTTTACTTATTCCAAGTGCTCAGGCCAGCTAGGTGCTTAAATGATTCACTTTATATTCTCATTTCCCACCTGACTAGTATAAACTTAAACTGAAATTTGAGGTAACTAGTGGACTACACAGAAAGAGTGATTATGGGAATCGTTGTTTGGAGACGGTCTTGCTCTGTGGCCCAGGCTGGAGTGCAGTGGCACAATCATGGCTCTCTGCAGCCTTGAACTCCTGGGCTCAAGTGATCTTCCCACCTCAGCCTCACAAGTGGCTGGTACCACAGGCACGGGCTACTGTGCCCCGCTAATTTGTAAAATTTTTTGTAGAGATGGAGTCTCGCTGTGTTGCCTAGTCTGGTCTTGACCTCTTGGACTTAAGCCATCCTCCCACCTTGGCCTCTAAAAGTGCTTTAATTACAGGCATGAGTCATCATGCCTGGGCAGAGAATCTTAATTTTGGTGTAAAAATGATATTAGGTGAGGTATGATGATATACTCACCAGAATAAAAAGCCATCCTACCTAAGACATCACATTGGTAGATTTTTGAAAGTGTGGGTCCTTCCATTGGGAATGAATTTATGAGAGGGAGGAGTTACGAACTCCCCTTTTAGGTATTTAGGATCCCAAAGTGTCCTGGGATCCTAAATACCTGGGCCTGAAAGATGAATAGGATTTGTATGGATCATTTTGGGAAGGGGAAGAATGCTTCATTGTGAATGAGTAGGAAGTAGAAAGGATGCTCTCACAGGGATTTTTTTTTTTTTTTTTTTTTTGAGATGGAGTTTCGCTCTTGTTACCCAGGCTGGAGTGCAATGGCGCGATGTCGGCTCACTGCAACCTCCGCCTCCTGGGTTCAGGCAATTCTCCTGCCTCAGCCTCCTGAGTAGCTGGGATTACAGGCACGCGCCACCATGCCCAGCTAATTTTTTGTATTTTTAGTAGAGACGGGGTTTCACCAGTTGACCAGGATGGTCTCGATTTCTTGACCTCGTGATCCACCTGCCTCGGCCTCCCAAAGTGCTGGGATTACAGGTGTGAGCCACCGCGCCCTGCCGGGATTTTTTTTTTAAAGAAAGAAAGTAGGAAGGAATTAGGATGCATTATAGGAAGTAGTATTACCCTTATATAGCATGGAAGGATGCAAGAATGAAGATGTGTAGTAGGAAATGAGACTAGGAAGATACTGTCTTAGCCCATTCAATCTATTGTTACAAAAGACCATAAAGTAGGTAGCTTGTCAACAACAGAAATTATTTCTCAGGCTTCGAAGTCCAAGATCAATTCCCAGCAGATTCGATGTCTTGTGAGGGCTCTTCCTGATTCACCTTTTCACTGTTTTCACACATGGTGGCAGGGGCCAGACATGGAGCCTCTTCTTTTCTCTCTCTCTCTCTCTCTCTCTCTCTCTCTCTCTCTCTCTTTTTTTTTTTTTTTTTTTTTTTGAGATAGAATTTCTTTTGCCCAGGCTGGAGTGAAGTGGCATGATCTTGGCTCACTGCAACCTCCGCCTCCCAGGTTCAAGCAATTCTCCTGCCTCAGCCCCCTGAGTAGCTGGGATTACAGGTGTATGCCACCACACCTGGCTAATTTCTTTGTGGTTGTAGTAGAGATGGCGTTTTACCATGTTGGCCAGGCTGGTTTTGAACTCCTGACCTCTGGTGATCTGCCCACTTCAGCCTCCCAAAGTACTGGGATTATAAACGTGAGCCAACATGCATGGCCTCGGAGCCTCTTTTAAATGAGGGTGTTAATCCCATTCATGTGGGCTCTACACTGGTGATCTAATCACTTCCCAAAGGCCTCACCTTCTTATGTCGTTACCTTGGGGGTTAGGATTCCAACATAGGAATTTAGGTAGACACAAGCAGTCAGACCACAGCACATATATTAGGCATGATTATGTTTTAGACCTTGTGTCTAATTAACTTGATTTTTCCTTGCTTGTTAAAACATGTACACGCAGAGTAAGAGTGTATGTACGGGAGAGGTGAAGAGAAGGCAAAATATTAGCTTAGTATGAGCTAGGAATAGTATTGGTAGAGGCTACTTTTCCTCATGCAATATTTTTAGTAGATAATCAATATAGTTGAATGAGTGTTACAAAGCTTTGCATTTTTTGTTAAATGTTAATTAGGTTGTGTTTAAATGGTTGAGACATTTAAGATGAATTCTTGGCCGGGTATGGTAGCTCATGCCTGTAATCCTGGTACTTTGGGAGGCCAAGGCAGGTGGATCACCTGAGGTTAAGAGTTCAAGACCAGCCCAGCATAGCCAATGTGACAAAACGCCATCTCTACTAAAAATACAAAAATAAGCTTGGTGTGTTGTCATGCGCCTGTAATCCCAGCTAGTCGGGAGGCTGAAGTAGGAGAATTACTTACCTGGGAGGTGGAGGTTGCAGTGAGCTGAGGGCAGGACATGAGAGTTTGCTGTTTTTTTTTTTTTCCTGAGCAGGATCTTGCTGTGTTCCTAAACTGGAGTTCAGTGGCATGATCACAGCTTACTGCAGCCTTGACTTCCCAGGCTCAAGCAATCCTTTCACCTCAGCCTCCCAAGTAGCCTTCCAAATAGCTGGGACCACCATCACACCTGGCTAATTTTTGTATTTTTTGTAGAGACGGGGTTTCACCATGTTACCTAGGCTGGCCTCGAACTTCTGGGCTCCAGTGATCCTCCCACCTCAGCCTCCCAGAGTGCTGGAATTATAGATGTGAGCCACCATGACAGTTGGTATTTCTTTCAGAAACCCATCTTGATGCTGGTTTGTGAACCACAATTTGAAAACCACTGGTCTAAAACATAGTCCGTCCTTTCAATTAATCTAACAGTGTTTTTGAAGTGCCATTGACTGTGTTGACATTGGGGAAATCACAGATAGTAAAATAGATGTGACCGCTGGCATTTTTCATTTTTTGTATATAGAGCTATTTTATTTTATTTTATTATTTATTTATTTTTTGAGATAAGGTCTTGCTCTGCTGCCCAGACTAGAGTGCAGGGGCGTGATTATGGCTCACAGCAGCCTCAAACCCCTAGGCTCAAGGAATCCTCCCTGTTCAGTCCCCTGAGTAAAGCTGGGACTTGCAAGTGTACTCTATTATGTGCAGCTGATTTCTTATTTTTGTGTAGAGAAGATATCTCCCTATGGTGGTCAGGCTGGTCTCAAACTCCTGGTCTCCAGTGATCTGCCTGCTTTGGCCTCCCAAAATGCTGGAATTACAGGCATGAGCCACCACATCTGGCCTGTATAGAGTAATTTTAAATGTGAAGAGTTTTAATACATCTTGAGTGTGCTGGAAAAGGACAAGTTGATAGCTGGGCATGGTGGTGCATACCTGTAGTACCATCTAGTCTAGATCCTAAGGTTGGCTCACTTGAGCCCAGCAGTTCAAGGCTGCATTGAGTTGTGATCATGCCTCTGCACTCCAGCCTGGGCAACAGAGTGAGACCTCATTTAAAAAAAAAAAAAAAGAAAAGTTGTGGAATAATAGAATGGAATAATTAGGAGTGGCTTTGCAGAGGGTCTTACTTTCAAGTAGAGAACTGAGGGATTAAACTGTAGGAGTTATGTAAAGAATAGTCCAGGTAGGCCAGGTGCAGTGGCTCACGCCTGTAATCCCAGCACTTTGGGAGGCTAATCAGCTGAGGTCAGGAGTTTGAGGCCAGACTGACCAACATGATGAAAGTCCGTTGCTACTAAAAATGCAAAAATTAGCTGGGCGTGGTGGTGGGCACCTGTAATCCCAGCTACTCAGGAAGCTGAGGCAAGCGAATTACTTGAACCTGGGAGGCGGAGGCTACAGTGAGCTGAAATTACGCTACTACACTCCAGCCAGGGCAACAGAGTGACTTCCTATCAAAAAGAAGAAAAAAAGAATAGTCCAGATAGAAGGAACAGCATGTGCAAATGACCTGTGATGATACTCTCTTTTGCCTGCTTAACTCTAATATATCCTGGAGTTCTGAATTCAAGGAATTAAGGGAAACGCTATCCAAAACACCTAGGTCACTCCCCTCTTTATTATGTAGCACTTTTTCATAGAACATATAGCAAATGTAATTTTATATTTCTTGATGTAATTATTTGAGTCTCCGTGTCCAGAATGTAAAAATCATTGGTAAAGAGATGATTTTTGACCAGCTGCTAAGGACTAGGTGATGTTCCAGGCATTGTGATTACAGAGGTTAAAAAAAGACATGGGGTACAGGGAGGATCTAGACAATAAATAAATCTATAAATGTATAATGACCATAGTTATATAATGTTAATATCATACTAAGAAAAAGTAAACCAGGGTAAGATAAAAAGTGATACTGTGTGTGTGAGAGGGCAACTATTTTAGATAGGAATGTTAAGCAGCAACACTAATAGCTTTTATTTATTTATTTATTTTTGAGACAGGGTCTCACTCTGTCACCCAGGCTGGAGTGAATGGTGCAACCACGGCTTGCTGCAGTCTCAACCTCCCAGGCTCAAGCCATCCTCCCGCCTCATCTAACTCAAGCAGCTGAGACTACAGGCGCGTGGTACCACGCCAGACTAATTTTTATATTTTTGTAGAGATGGGGTTTCACCATGTTGCCTAGGCTGCTTTCGAACTCCTGGGCTCACGTGATCTGCCCTCTTCTGCCTCCCAAAGCCTGGGATTCCAGGCCTGAGCCATTGTGCCCAGCCTATTTTTTTTTGAGACAAGAGTTTCGCTCTTGTTACCCAGGCTGGAGTGCAATGGTGCGATCTCGGCTCACCACAACCTCTGCCTCCTGGGTTCAGGCAATTCTCCTGCCTCAGCCTCCTGAGTAGCTGGGATTACAGGCACACGCCACCATGCCCAGCTAATTTTTTGTATTTTTAGTAGAGACAGGGTTTCACCATGTTGGCCAGGTTGGTCTCGATCTCTTGACCTCGTGATCCACCCGCCTTGGCCTCCCAAAGTGCTGGGATTACAGGCTTGAGCCATCACACCCGGCCTGTGCCCAGCCTATTTTTTTTTTCTTGTGACAGTGACATTTTGAACTGAAAATATAGAAGTTATTAATATCAGTAAATATGTTCTTGAAACTAGAAAAAGGATGTGTGTAGGGGAATCAGTAAATAAATTGAAATCCCTACCAAGCTTATGCTTTTGAACCATAATATGTCTGAGCAGTCTCATTCCAATATGAATCAGAGTCATTCAGAAGCACAAGTGGAGAAATGTCTTAAAATAGGAAGGAAATCTTACTAAATTTCCTTCTTGCTTAAAAAATTATACATTGTGGCTGGGCTGAGTGGCTCACATCTGTAATCCTAGCACTTTGGGAGGTCGAGGTGGGCAGATCAAAAGGTCAAGAGATCCAGACCATCCTGGCCAAAATGGTGAAACCCCTTCTCTACTAAAAATACAAAGATTAGCTTGGCGTGGTAGCACACACCTGTAATCCTAGCTACTCGGGAGGCTGAGGCAGGAAAATCACTTGAATCTGGAGGCGGAGGTTGCAGTGAGCTGAGATTGTGCCACTGCACTCCAGCCTGGTGACAGAGTAAGACTCTGTCTAAAAAAAAATTATATGTTGCATACAGAGATTAAACATTAACACTAGTGGTGTTCTGTATCTCCCCCTACTATTAGGCATATAATTTATTAGCTGACTAAAATTCTATAATAATTTGGCTGGGTGCAGTGGCTCAAGCCTGTAATCCCAGCACTTTGGGAGACCCAGGAGGGCAGATCACAAGGTTAAGAGATCGAGACTATCCTGGCCATCATGGTGAAATATGGTTAGTAGAGCAGCTCTGTCTCTACTAAAAATACAAAAATTAGTTGGGTGTGGTGGCGCGCACTTATAGACCCAGATGCTCAGAAGACTGAAGCAGGAGAATCACTTGGACCTGGGAGGCAGAGGTTGCAGTGATCACGCCACTGCACTTCAGCCTGGCGAGAGAGTGAGACTCAGTTTCAAAAAAAAAAAAAAAAAAAGCCAGGTGCAGTGGCTCACACCTGTCTGTAATCCTAGCACTTTGGGAGGCCAAGTTGGGTGTATCATTTGAGGTCAGGAGTTCAAGACCAGCCTGACCACCATGGTGAAACCTCATCTCTACTAAAAATACAAAAATTAGCTGGGCATGGTGACAGGTGCCTTAATCCCAGCTACTTGGGAGGCTGAGGCAGGAGAATGGCTTGAACCCAGGAGGCAGAGGTTGCAGTGGGCCAAGATCATGCCATTGCACTCTAGCCTGGGCAAAAAGAGTGAAATTCTGTTTCAAAAAAATTAAAATTAAATAGAAAACTAGTAATTCAACATAGGAGTTTATTTTCCTTATATGATAAAGCTTGTGCATGGAAGCAGTTTTATACAAAGACAGAATTATTTCCTATTTCACTAAAATTTCACAAACAAGACTCAACTAGTTCTCTTTAGGATAGTCATTCTGGGTCATTTTCAGAGGCTCTTGCACTGAATTTCTCTATGTAAAATTTAAGTTACTGAGATAGTGGTTGTTTTTTTTTTTTTTTTTTTTTTTTTTTTTGAGGCAGAGTTTTGCTCTTGTTGTCCAGGCTGGAGTGCAATGGCGCGATCTCAGCTCACTGCAACCTCTGCCTCCGAGGTACAAGCGATTCTCCTGCCTCACCCTCCTGATTAGCTAGGATTACAGGCATGCGCCACCAAGCCCAGCTAATTTTGTATTTTTAGTAGAGAAAGGTAGCTGCATGTTGGTAAGGCTGGTCTCGAACTCCCGACCTCAGGTGATCTCCCTGCCTTGGCCTCCCAAAGTGCTGGGATTACAGGCATGAGACACTGCGCCCAGCCGAAATCACTTTTATAAAGCACTTTGAAGAAGAATATGCCTTCAGCACTTAAGTATTTCTTGGACAAACTGCATGCTGCAAGTACTATTCTCACACTAATCATGATTAAGATTTTTCAGGCTCATAAATGAAAGAAAAATAAATTTTCCTGTAGTAACTAGGCAAGGGTGTAATGAGAAAAGACTGGAGGCGTGCAACTCTTCCTACTCAGAATTTTTTTTTATTTTGAGATAGAGTCTTGCTCTGTCACCCAGGCTGGAGTGAAGTGGCAAGATCTTCTTGGCTCACTGCAACTTCTGCCTCCTGGGTTCAAGTGATTGTCCTACCCCAGCCTCCTGAATAGTTGGGACTACAGGCACCCACTACCATCCCTGGCTAATTTTTGTATTTTTAGTAGAGACAGGGTTTCACCATTTTGGCCAGGGTGGTCTTGAACTCCTGACTGTAAGTGATCTGCCTGCCTTGGCCTCCCTACTCAGAATTTTTAAATTCTTTCCTATTGTCTGAGACAATAGACCCTCCTGTGAAGATACCTTTTTAACACAGAAAACCTTGAGAGATAGGACAGTAACATATTTTCAGAATACATTAATTATGGGGGGAAAAAAACAAAAAGTAGGTCTGGTAGGAATTCAGTAATATTTTTAAATGATACTCTGGTAAAGGTAATATCTATTATGCAATAAAAATACCAAGATATTATTGTATACAGCATGTACTTGGTCTGCATGTGAATTTGTTAACTCCTTAAGATCTTTGTGGAGCCTGCAGTTTTGGCCTTTCTAGTTTACAGTGATCTTACAGGGCTGCTGTTCCACGCAGATGATACTGCACAACTCAGCTAACAATTATTCATACAGACAGCAATGAATCCACAGAGATCTGTATCCTGTGTTCTTGATGATGTCTAGCACATAGTAGGGACTCAGCAAATAGTTGTTGAAAGAAAGTGCTTTGTTTATTGAGACGGAGTTTCACTCTGTCGTCCAGGCTGAAGTGCAATGGCACGATTTCAGCTCACTACAACCTCTGCCTCCTGAGTTCAAGCAATTCTTCTGTCTCAGTCTCCTGAGTAGCTGGTATCACAGGCGTGCACCACTACGCCTGGATAATTTTTTTTTTTTTTTTTTTTAGATGGAGTCTTGTTCTGTCACCCAGGCTGGAATATAGTGGCTTGATCTCCACTCACTGCAACCTCTGCCTCTCAGGTTCAAGTGATTTCCAGCCTCAGCCTCAGGAGTAGCTGGGGTTACCAGTGCCTGCCACCACGCCCAGCTGATTTTTGTATTTTTAACAGAGATGGTGTTTCACCATGTTGGCCAGGCTGGTCTCAAACTCCTGAACTCAGATGATCTGCCTGCCTCCCAAAGTGCTGGGATTACAGGCATGAGCCACCACACCTGGCTAATTTTATATTTTTTTAGTGGAGACAGGGTTTTGCCATGTTGGCCAGGCTGGTCTCGAACTCCTGACCTCAAGTGATCTCCCTGCTTTGACTTCCCAAAGTGCTGGGATTATAGATGTGAACTACTGGACCTGGCTTGAAAGTGTTTTACATAGTATACTAAGGCCTTTATGATCTGATCTTTTTTATTGCTTTAGCCTAGGCATCCCCAAACTTTTTACACAGGGGGCCAGTTCACTGTCCCTCAGACCGTTGGAGGGCCGCCACATACTGTGCTCCTCTCACTGACCATGAAAGAGGTGCCCCTTCCTGAAGTGCGGCCAGGGGCTGGATAAATGACCTTCGCAGGCTGTAGTTTGGGGACGCCTGCCTTAGCCTTATCTCTCATTTTATGATAAAAAGTCTTTACATTTTATGCTCAGTAGTACTGAAGGAACATTGTGCTGTTTTCTGTGCCTGTCAGTTTTGCTTACAATGTTTCTTTTGCCTGGAATGCTGGGTTTTCACCATGTTTGTCAGGCTGGTCTCTCTCCTGACCTCAAGTGATCTCCCTGCTTTGGCTTCCCAAAGTGCTGGGATTATAGATGTGAACCACTGCACCTGGCTTGAAAGTGTTTTACGTAGTATACTAAGGCCTTTATGATCTGATCTTTTTTATTGCTTTCCTAATCTCTTATTTTATGAGAAAAAGTCTTTACATTTTATGCTCAGTAATACTGAAGGAACATTGTGCTGTTTTCTGTGCCTCTCAGTTTTGCTTACAATGTTTCTTTTGCCTGGAATGCTGGGGTTTCACCATGTTTGTCAGGCTGGTCTCTCTCCTGACCTCAAGTGATCCGCCCAACTCAGCCTCCCAAAGTGCTGGGATTGCAGGCCTGAACCACTGTGTCCTGCCTTACTTCTTAATTATTATTATTTTGAGTTTCGCTGTTTTGCTGTTTCCCAGGCTGGAGTGCAATGGTATGATCTTGGCTTCCTGCAACCTCCACCTCCTGGGTTCAAGCGATTCTGCCTCAGCCTCCTAAGTAGCTCGGATTATAGGCATGTGCTACCATGCCCAGCTAATTTTGTATTTTCAGTAGAGACAGGGTTGCTCCATGTTGGTCAGTTTGGTCTTGAACTCATGACCTCAGATGATCCACTCACCCTGGCCTCCCAAAGTGCTGGGACTACAGGCATGAACCACCATGCCTGGCCATACTTCTTAATTACCAAACCTTCAAGTGTCCCTTTATGCCCTACCTCCTTTGGTTGCCTCCAGGCAGCCTTGGGTTACACATTTCTGTACGCTTCTCCTGTACATTTTATGTGCCCTGGTTATAGCAGTTGTTTTGTGTGCTATTATTTGTTGATGAGGCTGACTGTTTCTCCAGATTGTGAGCTCTTTGAGGGCAGGGACAGTGCTGTGTTACTTGTTTCATTCATAAGCACTTAGCATAGTATATAGTAAGTAGCATACTACTTAGATTTAGTAAGTGCGGGTCGGGCGCGGTGGCTCAAGTCTGTAATCCCAGCACTTTGGGAGGCCGAGGCAGGTGGATCACGAGGTCGAGAGATCGAGACCAGCCTGGTCAACATGGTGAAACCCCGTCTCTACTAAAAATACAAAAAAAATTAGCTGGGCATGGTGGCGTGTGCCTGTAATCCCAGCTACTCAGGAGGCTGAGGCAGGAGAATTGCCTGAACCCAGGAGGCGGAGGTTGCGGTGAGCCGAGATCGCGCCATTGCACTCCAGCCTGGGTAACAAGAGTGAAACTCCGTCTCAAAAAAAAAAAAAAAAAAAAAAAAGATTTAGTAAGTGCATATCAATATTGCACTGAACAGTACTGGCCGGGTGTGGTGGCTCATGCCTGTAATCTCAGCACTTTGGGAGGCCAAGGTGGATGCGTCATCTTAGGTCAGGAGTTCGAGACCAGCCTGGCTAATATGGTAAGACCCTAGTTTTACTAAAAATACAAAAATTAACTGGGCGTGGTGGCGCATGCCTGTAATCCCAGCTACTCAGGAGGTTAAGGTAAGATAATCACATGAACCTAGGAGAGGTAAGCCGAGATCGCGCCACTGCGCTCCAGCCTGGGCAACAAGAGCAAAACTCTGTCTCACAAAAACAAAAAAATACTGAGCAATACAATATTTGTTCAGTGTGTGTTTGGTAGAGAATTGCATAAGGTGATGTTAACTTGAGATGTGAGAGATGAAAAAAATTGAACACTCTGTACAGGTCTCTGAGGGGGAAAGAGGTTGGATAGGTAAGAAATGTTAGATCAGACAGTTCATTTAGTAGCTTCAGTGGCACTTTTGACCTAGGTTAAATGTTCTGTCCACAAGGATTTAATAGGAAGAAGTGGGAAGAAAGCCAAATGATTTCAGGATGAATTGCAAAGCACTATCCCTTTGTATAAACACTTGAAAGTCGCTTGTCTATATAATTTGTGGAGGTATCCTTCCAGAGAGTAGACTATTTAAACTCAGTAAACAATTAGTTACTGCTAAATCTAGAGGGGTGGTTAATTATTTTAAAAACTTTTATTACCTTTTTGTTTTTCTTTCTTTCTTTTTTTTTTTTGAGAGAGAGTCTCGCTCTGTTACCCAGGCTGGAGTGCAGTGTCACGACTGTGGCTCGCTACAACCTCCGCCTCTGGGTTTGAGCAATTCTCCTGCCTCAGCCTCCCAAGTAGCTGGGATTACAGGCTGCACCACCAAGGCCGGCTAATGTTTGTATTTTTAGTGAAACAGGGTTTCACCATATTGGCCAGGCTGGTCTTGAACTCCTAACCGTGTGATCTGCCCACCTTCCAAAGTGCTGGGATTACAGGTGTGAGCCTCTGCACCAGTCTTGTCCTTTTTTTGTTTTTTTGAGGCAGGGTCTTACTGTGTTACCCAGACTGGAGTGCAGTGGTGGCATCTTGGCTCACTGCAGCCTCTGCCTCCCAGGTTCAAGTAATTATCCTGCCTTGCCTTCCCAGGCACCCACCACCACACCTGGCTAATTTTTATATTTTTAGTAGAGATGGAGTTTCACCATGTTGGCCGGGTTGGTCCTGAACTCCTGACCTCAAGTGATCTGCCTGCCTCAGCCTCCAAAGTGCTGGTATTGCAGGCATGAGCCACTGCTCCTGGACCTTGTTTTAAAGACATTTTCATGCACATGCCATTTATTCCTCATTACCATTTTGTGGTATAGTCAGAGCTCTAGCTTCAGTTTTTCAGATAAGGATACTGAGAAGTTAATTGATTTTCCTAAGGTCACAGAGTTACTAAGTAGCAGAGCCAGGACTGACTGTAAGCCCAGTGTTTTTTTCCATTATTAACCCCACATCTCTGTTTACCATCTTATGTTTCAAAACTCCTGGTTACTATAGTTAACAGGAAAATAATGCTAAAGTATCTCTTTGAGTTGACAATCCTGTGATCTGCTCAATGACTACTGACCTAAATTTTTGTTTTGTTTCCTAGAATAGCTTTATCACATGACCTTAGATGGAAGAAGAGGGCATTTATGTAGCTTTCCAGGCCTTGATCTTTTTTAGTTAGAACTCTACCTCCTTGCCCTTTAGCACATAGCTGCTTGCCATATTCGCCAGGCCTTGAAGTGCTGTGTGCAAGAAGCTTGCTTTACCTGCTTTTTAGTTTGGCATCTAGGAGTCTCCAAAGTTGATGTTCTTTTAAAAAGAAAAATAACTCCCCATAGCGTATACCAAATAGTTCAATATATCTGTACCCTTGGGAACAGTATTATCTGTTATCTGTGATCTATGCCCTTGTTATCACCTTCTCTCTTTTTTTTTTTTTGAGACAGGGTCTCTGTCACCCAGGCTGGAGTACAGTGGCACAATATCAGCTTACTGCTTCCCAGGTTTAAGTGGTTCTTCTGCCTCAGCCTCCCAGGTAGCTGGGATTACAGGCATGTGCCACCACCACCAGCTAATTTTTTGTGTTTTTAGTAGAGATGGGGTTTCACCATGTTGTCCAAGCTGATCTCCAACTCCTGGCCTCAAGTGATCCACCCACCTCAGCCTTCCAAAATGCTAGGATTACAGGTGTGAGCCACAGTGCCTCTGGTACATCTTCTTGACCTTCCTCCTCATCTGTAAAATGATTGCAGTTGGGGAGGGGGAGGGTAAATGGATTAGATCATAGCTAAGTTTATAGTAGATGTTTATTTCTAGAAGCATTATTTCATTGAATTAGAAATGGAAACTAAAAGTTGTTGTTGTTGTTTTTAAATCCAATCAACTAAGAGGAGATTTCCCATGGAATACTAGGATGAGTCAAAGATATCTAATATCTCAATTTTTCATAGGTATCTGTGAACTCAAATGATACTTAAATGCTTTTCAGTTTCATACTTTGGTTTTAAGGTGGGACTTGGGACTTAATATTTCTCTCTGGACATGTAGTCTTTTTCTCTAGAGGCAAATATGTATTTTAATTATACTTAACAACAAATTTGTACTTGATTGTTCATTTATTCATGCAGTGCCCACTATGTAGTAGGCATTGTTTTAGACTCTGATAATACAGTAGTGAAGAAAATGCAGGGTTTTTTTTTTTTTTTCTATGCAGCTGATATTCTGTGGTAATAACATTTATTGAGCAGGTAGTATATGCCAGTTATTGTTGTTGAGTGTGTTGCATTTAGAATTTATTTAATTCTGACAACAATCCTTTGACATAGGTACTGCTCTTGTCAGCATTTTACAGTCACAAAACTGATACTCAGGGAGATTAAGTACTTTGCCTAAGGTTATATAGTTTTGTAAATGGTAGAGGTGACTTTTTTTTTTTTTTTTTTGAGACGGAGTTTCGCTCTTGTTACCCAGGCTGGAGTGCAATGGTGCGATCTCGGCTCACCGCAACCTCCGCCTCCTGGGTTCAGGCAATTCTCTCGCCTCAGCCTCTGGAGTAGCTGGGATTACAGGCACGCGCCACCATGCCCAGCTAATTTTTTGCACCTTTAGTAGAGATGGGGTTTCACCAGGTTGACCAGGATGGTCTCGATCTCTTGATCTCGTGATCCGCCCGCCTCAGCCTTCCAAAGTGCTGGGATTACAGGCTTGAGCCACCGTGCCCGGCAGAGGTGACATTTTAATCCAGGCAGTCTGACTCCCAAACCTACACTCTTCATCACATTATTACATAGTATTTTAGAAAAATGTCCATAAAATATCTATTTCTATCATAAAATTATCAAGTTTCTAATTTTTGTAGTCACCTGATTTCTGGCCCAATCTTTAGAAAAAAGTCACCAAGGATACAAAAAAGGAGCACTGTTAAAGCCCTTGTGTTCTGTAATAGAATTTGTCAGTCGTAGGACATCTTGAGCCTGATTCATAGGAGTTGGGAGGCCAGGCATAGTGACTCACACCTATAACCCCAGCACTTTGGAGACTGAGGCAGGAGGATCACTTGAGCCCGGGAGTTGAAGCCTGAGCAACATAGTAAGACCCTGTCACTACACAAAAATAAAAAATTAGTCAGACTTGGTGGCGTGTGCCTCTAGTCCCAGCTACTTGGGAGGCTGAGGTGGGAGGATCTCTTAAGCCTGGGAAGTTGAAGCTACAGTGAGTTGTGATTATGTTATTGTACTCCAGCCTGGATGACAGAGCAAGACCCTGTCTCTAAAAAAATTAAAAATAGGGCCGGGCGCGGTGGCTCAATGCCTGTAATCACAGCACTTTGGGAGGCCGAGGCGGGTGGATCACGAGGTCAAGAGAACGAGACCATCCTGGCCAACACGGTGAAACCCCGTCTCTACTCAAAATACAAAAAAAATTACCTGGGCATGGTGGCACGTGCCTGTAATCCCAGCTACTCAGGAGGCTGAGGCAGGAGA